>NW_019211459.1:21220236-21230046 GCF_002443255.2 Varroa destructor
ATTAATATTGTGTCGAAAATAAAATAACTTGAATATGGGCTTAGGAGTCTTTAATTCTAATCTATGCAATTTTTCATTATGGTCTCTTATTTAATGCGTGCGTTAAAAAAAATCGTTATTTATGTTTTATGTTTTTTTTTTTTATACTTTCAACACCAAATAGATTGGCAGGATGTATCAGGCTAAGTAGTTCGAATTTTGCTGTACACGAAATATACGCACCATAGTATTATCAAAAACATACACCTTGTAACAAACTAGCACACTGCTTATCGAAGGCACTTGCGGCACTGCTTGGGCAACGGCTGTTCGAAGAACCTGTATTTAGCTTGGATGTTGTTTATCGGAGAATCGTTGAACTTTTTTTTTTTTAACATAAATTAATATTCTATTTATATGTCTTACGCGAACGATACCACTGATATGGCTCACGCAGTCGAAGTTACGCTAGAAAATAAAGAATTCGCACCTTTGATTCATCCGGTAATTTTCGCGTTGCATAGAGATTTCAGTCCTCAGTCATTCACGAAATACTATAACGAACTAGTTTAAAAGTTCAATAAAATCGCGCCCACATACAAGCAAAAGCGAACATGGTTTCGAGGATTGTATTGTACAATTATGTGGTCAGCGCATGCGTTAGCATTTGACAAAATGTCCGCCTAACATACCCCTCCAACAGAGCTTTCCCAGATATTTGAAACATTGTTACTATCTAGCGGTTGTCGAGCCTTCATCTCTTGGAACGTGTGGTCAATATATCAACACTCAATTTCGCTTCTTTGGCTTCAGTGAAAGGAAAATTACGTAACGGTTTCGTTTTGTTAGATTTTTCTGCCCATCGACATTCCACCAGCTTCAATACAATTCCCATTTCTTATGCTCCCTTGACACCACCGAAAGAAGATATGAACGGACAACTTTGGTACGTTTACGAGCGTTCATCGTTGGAATGTGTAGCTATAACAACTCTAGCGTTGCAGCTTGCCCTGCCATTATTCCTGGCACTTTCCCCATTCATTCCTGATCTCCCTCATTTCCACCCGCTCTTTATATGTATCGGAGCCACTGGATTGGGATTTCCTTTGATTCTCGAACTGCCTGCATCAGCCGTTTGGGTCACTTTTGAGAGCACTTTGGTGGCGTGGATGCTGGGGAAGATCCAAGCTTTGCGGCCATCCCCACCTCAGTTTCGCCATAACCCCCCAGTCGGCGGACATCCAGACGATTCGTTCTTTGCTCCATATATGTATAACATAGTATATTCAATGGGTCTGATACGTTGCGCAATTATGCGCATAGTAAAAACAATAGTCAGTCTTTTGGGGCCAAATGCCCCAACGCTTCCTAGCGACTTATCCAGTCAGCGGCAGCTTACCTTTTCGGTTTTGCGTTGTAGAGGTCGTTTAGCCGATCCAGTGTTAGGGCAGCAGCGGATTCTGGACCACAGAATTTCCTGCTTGTCGATCGGCTGCGCATCACCTCCTCACGCTCACTGTTCATCCTGGCCTGCGTAGACATTTACATACGTCAACGCGACTATACCTGACATATATTTGCATTAAATGGGAAAAGCGTTTTTCTTCAAGGAAAACTGGATGCTAGAGGGAATGTCCCAAGGAAAAAACAGTGAACGGGTCAGGTTCGCATCTATCTGCCCTTTTCTGCACTGAATCAGGGACTAGCACGGGGTTCCCCTTTTCTTTGAAACATGGGCGATCTTTTTGCAGGTGGAGACAGAGGCGGGCTTCGGACAACGAGTTACATAAATGGCTCTATAAAGCATGTTTTCAACATCGCTTCACTGTAAATTAGGTTAGCAAATATTAACTTGCTATGAATTTGTTTTTAAAATAATTATCCTAAAATTACTGTTTGACTTATGTAGAATGCATTTTACAGCTTCTAATCCAATCAGAGCGTCGAGATTTTGTTCTGTTTACAAAGTAAGCGCATTTTTTGCTAAAGAGAAACGTTGAAATCTAGCTATTGTAGACCAGCATTTCGACTTCCATAGATCGCTAAAACCACACAAAAAATAATAGAATAAAAAACGGTAAGCTTATATTATAAACATATAATAAACAAATAAAAAAACAAATGCCATGTAGCCATTATATTGAAATGTTGACACCCACCGTAATCCTTAAAAGAGCGCATGTAGACTAATCTGCCCAGATGCCTTTCTACTTATCTGCTGGGCTTCGGCAAAATTGGGGACGAAGTCAAATATATCAACGGCGAGCAACATAGCGGACAGACATCAACGATATAGTAAAGCTGAGTCCCACATTCAATGTGGGCTTAACTATTGGTAGCGCAACTTACATTTCTCCAATATGTATGCTTACGTGTATGTACGTGAGCATTTACGCAGTTTAACAGGCTATGTAAACTAACTGTTAAATAAAGGACAAAACTGTGCAGGTTCTGGGGTATATATAGATTTACTTTACTAGATTAATTTATCTGTGTGTTTATTCAACAAAAACTGCAATCAGTTTCTGCTTGGGTTGTTCATCTCAGTTGCTCTACAGGCAAGTATGAAGCTGTGTATATGTACAAAAGCGATTTTTAGCAACGCGTATATACCGTCAAAATTGTCAGTGTTTCGTAATTATGTGTTTTTTTTTTTTTGTTAGGTGTCGTAACCTCACTCTTTACGCAACCTGCTTAGACGGACAGAAAAATGGTTATGACACAATTCCTTGTGGTAGCACTTGACAAACTAGAGAGAACCAAGTAAACACGACTTCTATAATATTTTTGCCTTCATCACAGAACCACTGCTGCGCGCCAGAGTACTGATATGTAAAAGCACTCACCGCTATCAATGTCAAGCATCACATAGAAGCTTAACGCGAATGTCCCATCTGCTCCCATACGCGGCGAAAGAGATTACAATACCTTTCAATTTTTCGTAGAAGGACATGGATTCGGATAGTAGGACAAAATTTACGGTGCTACCTATACAGATACTTCAGTACATTGCATTTATGATCAATGTGTGAGTGATTAGCGAGCACTGGGACTTTGTAAATAACTGCAATAACACTTCTATTGACAAACGATCGATAGCTGTTTACGGAGTTACATGATTTTTAGCACAGGCTTATTCTTTATTGACACGAAAGACGCGTGTAAAACGGACCGCTTACGCTGCCTGTTTAGACATGTATGTTTCTAAAAAATTATACACAATCTTGTAGCGTCGTCTGGCAGCTCGGGTTCGACTCTGCGATTTTCGCGTCCCAGTACTATCCGAAGCGGACGTCCCTTGGTTTTCAATCCACGAATAGTTAAAAAGGTTCGGGAGGAAAGCCTTTATGGTCCAGGTAATCAAGTTATACTTCCGCCACTCACGTTTGTAAAAGGTATACAAGTACCTTATTACAGTACAGTATTAAACATTTCTATATGGCCTTACGAAGGGCTTGACATTTCGATTTGTTCGATTAATACCAGATATTTTCATTGTCTTGCATAGAGTTATAAACTTATGGGTTCTGAGTGAGAAAAAAAAAGTTTGTCAGATTTCACAGATTGTTACGGCGGCTTTTGTTCGGTAGCTTTTTCACATCAGTTTTATTGGAAGACGATCCCTTCGTATGAGTAAATGGAGCACTAATGAGAACAGTTTGAATTTATGGGTATAGGTCGTGGCTTTGGTGGCTAACGAGCTATTCAGTACCTGTATCTTCTGTTTGTTGCAGTGATAAAATGAATTTCGAGCTATCGATAATTTATCTCGTAGCACATAACACTTGAACAACAATGCGCTCTTGGAGAAGCCAATCTGGGAACGTCTTTGTATGTTCCCGCTATGGAGAACACTCCATAGGACTAGAAAAACCCCCAGGATAAGCTAATTGGTTTCTTTCGAGCTATCTCCTTCGCAGTTCGATAGCCTTCTTACTGGCTCGAACATCAATTATTTTAATTGTGCATAGAGCTCTTTCAGATTCTGACCCCTGTGCACCTGTGTGTTTAGTAACTTTTGTGTAATCCTAGTTGAAGTCATTGAAGGGTTTATTCGATTTTAGCTGTAAGCAAGGTACGATGTACGAGAGCGCGCGCTGTCATTTTATGATGGTGTGTAACTTATAAGTAAGCCAAAGTTAATGTGAGAAACATTATCGGAACCACGAATAGCAAAAGGTATTCAAAGGCGTGGAAGAGTACTTTTACAACTTCCATCACGTCGCTCGCATCTGAAATTCAATTCATCTAATCGTTGTTCCATATCGATGAAGCTTTATTGCTTTTTTTCATTATAACATCTATCTGACAAACTTTTAATTATTTTCTGTGCTATTGTTGAAGCTCGCGATAATTTAATACACACTAGGGCAACCCGTCTTGCAAAAAAATGCATGCTTATTTTTTTTTTCTCTATAACTAACTCTTCAGTCTAACGCTGGAATTCTCTGAATGTGAGTGAGTGCTCAATTTCAATAGAGGTTAAATTCAAGCATATATATGTTAGACGGAAGTGATAGACACTTATACACATCATCGTGCCATCGGATATCTAGACATTATCTTACCGATTGAGCTCATAGATCTGTATATGAAATCAGAAAAACCCAATTTTAATCAGCAGTAATATTTCTAACTTTCAATGTTTTCTCAAAATGCAAGTAAAATCAAAATATCGTCATTACCGTTCAGTCTCGTTCTGGCCTGAATCAAAATATACGTTTCTTGGATGTTGGATAGGCGATTAAATGGAAAATTAGGCATTGTTCCGAATATTGTGCTTTTGTGGCTTGACCGTTGTAAAAGAAAGGTTTCAGCTGATGTTTTTATTAGCGTTAGAAGAGTGAAAATGTAATCTCTTACCACCCCTTTAGGCAAGCCAGAGCCTAGTTCTGATTATGGCAGGGATAAGTTGACTTCAACGAACCTGGCGCGAAGACCATTCATAGCTTAGCGATGAACAAGGTACACTTGCGGTTATGGGGATCCGAAGCGTCTTGAACGAAGCTTTCTTGACATTGCTTGCGATCGTATGCGTGTGTAAGTGCAGAGTATTTGAGATCTGGGAAGAGGCAGACTTTCAGGCTGGGTGGTCAAAGCTAAACGAGAAATCTGGTCTAAGATTAGTGTAGAGAGGTAGAAGGGCTCGTTCCGCGAAATCTAACAAATAGTTGATTGATACATATTGTAGGCAACATGAACACCCATGAAGTAAAACAATCACCTGGTAGGTTCGAAGTATATGTTTACCGTATCCTCACTGAAGAATCTGAATAGGAAGACGTTAGCATAAGATGTTATGCAACTAAACGAAGCTCAAGAATAGGAGTGCGCTGAAGCCTGTATGAGGTAAATTCATTGGAGTTTGGAGGTTGTTGCTCCAGAGATCCTACCCAATTGTATGAGGGTTGTGTTTGTGGGCACTCAGAAGAGTTTATGCTACACTCAAAATCTTACAATTGAAAACGATGGTGCTGCCCATTCATCGTCAGATCATTGAAGACACTGGTGGATCGTAGCTAGCCCCGAGCAGAATTAATTGTCCAGTTGTTTATTAATTCAAATCGCATATAAGATCTTTCTGCTTATCGTAAATACCCCACCATTGCGCCATATTGAGAACCAGAGAGACCCGCTGGTAAGTGTACGGGTCGGAATCGGATTATCGTATTTTAGGCTATTACCAAGAACAAATTCTAATCGACTCACACACACACGAACAAACGAAGGAAAATGTACGGTTCACAGACACTTCAGACCCTGGATATTTTTTAGCCAGTTGAAATAGTCACTTAACATTAGCTCGTGTCTTTGATTTTCTACTATTTTACGAAAGGAGTCAAAGTTCTCAGTCAATAATAAGAAAATCAATCTGCCTCTAGGTAAGGCCTTATCTGTTTTATGTACTGCTTTCATTATTATGGAAGCAAAATCTGGTTGGACTTTAGTCAGTAACGCTACTTTGTCTGAATCATTGGCACGACGTTGTTCTAACAAGTGCGATCGAGTTGTTTCAAGTTTAAAATAAGGGAGATAGCTTACTCTGTGCAGACTTTGCCCATGAGGACAATATTTTTCCCATCATTGTGTTAAAGAGAAAAAGACTTCGGAGGTACAACTTGGTTAATAAACTTTACATCGTGTTAAAGTTATGAAACGCAAAATAAACACGTTAACACCCACATATAGCACTACTCATGAAGAATGTTCATCATTACATTGCAATTTAGAACTCTAGTTGGAAAGACGGTCAGAGAAGAGGCCTTTACCCCCAAGATGGAAGTTTCCTAACGCCGCTGCGACACGTGGCCTCCAATACCGAATCGGCCATCTTAATTACTAGCCTCTCGCTAGGATAGTCAAGGGAATCAGATTCGTATCGGTGAGAAACAGCAAACTAGCCTCGTTTTAAGTTAAAGTATGAAATCAATCGTTTTACCTTAATACCGGTATCAGCACAAATATTTACTATGCTATTATGCCTTATGTCCTGCTTTGGCATAACAGTGAATGGTAATATAAACGATGTGCAGTGTGCTTCACTAATCTTAAGATCTCTTTCTGCCATCTTAGAAACTGAGTGTTATCGACTAAAATGAAGTCCTAGTTCAAGCCCTAAAAAATCTAACAATCCTGAACGATCGAATGGGAAGAAACGCAGACAAATATAGGTGTTTGTGATCTTGTTTGTAGTTGCTCCAGATCAGTCTGTAAAGCCACTCACAATGATCTCTACGATAGATAATCTGTTTGATCGACATCACGAACGAGCTGCTATTGGCGCAGAATACGTTTGTGGTCGTGATCATAGATGAATCATATATGACTTAAAAATTCGCTGCACGACTCGGTCGTGACGAGCTAACAAGGTTAACTAGAAACACCCAACTTCTCTCGTTCTAATAGAATAATAACATCTTTCAAATAGCGCTGCGAGATTCTAATGAATTAAATACTACTAGCGAAAAAATTGTGGGGATTTTTCAATGGGAAATACGACTGGAGGTGTTGTTTTTTTGCCACGTCTAGGTCCACCAGTTATCGAAGTCAAATCTATTTCGTAACTTAGAGACCGGGTTGCATTGAGTGCTGACTGATCTTCTAGTACAAGTGCAACTTAGATTTATAAATTACCTAAGATTATTTAAGTACGTAAAGATTAATTTGGTCCGCATCAGCCAAGTAGAGAGGTGAGATGTAGCGGAAAATTAATGTTCAGAACTTCAAAGATACGCTTTATTTTAATTTTACGAACGCTTGGCTGTGTACTGTAATGTATCTCCCCATCTAATAGCATCGACGAGTTCTGATCAGTTGAGAGAACTCATAACTATCGCAAGCGTGTAGCCCATCGAATAGAATTATCCAGTTGCTCCCATACATCCATCAGCTTTGCAGCATAATATTTGAAAAAGAAAAAAGAAATATTCTTGTATATCTCATGTAAAGCGAGTTTATCTAAGCAGCAGATATTGGCATATTTATTTATACTATTCAACTTTTCTCCCCACTGGCGCAAGATGGGATGCATCATGAAGGATACGCTGATTTTTTTTTTAGATGTTTAGTAAACGAATATAAAGGCGATTTTGCAAAAGTCATAGGGTACTATATACGGAATTCATTCGAAAATCCTTATAAATGTTAAGCTTCTGTAAAGAGAAATATGCGACAACCGGCTATAAACAGAGAACTATGTTGAAAAGTGAGCCAGCGTACCCTAACGTCCCAATATAAAAAACAAACAAACAAAAATTGATAAAAAATAACTGAAAATTAAGTTTGTCATTTTTAGATCAGCTAGTATACAATAACTATCAATTAAAGCTGATCACCCGATCGGCTACATCAAAAAATCTGTTTCAACCTTTTGCGAGCATGAGTATCGTTTTTTGCTTTAAAATTATAGGAAGCATAGACATGAACCGGCAACCGGACCTCCGAAGTTCAGGAGAGAAAAAACGTTCCACATAGGCTAACTTGGCATTTGATTGAACCCGATAATAGCAACCTGCTTATATATGTGTCGATCTCCTTCTACAAATAGATCCGTCAGGCACAGTGGCCTGAAAAAAATCCTGAAAGTCTGAATAGTTTCATCGAAATTTAAAGTTGCTAAACAAATAAAGGCAGTAAAAAGCAATGCAGCTTATCAAGGGCATTCGTATCCCACATGTACGCCGGCTTTCAAAGCCATTTTGGAAACGAATCAAACCCACAATGATAAACATTGACTAATTGAAAAGTCTTATGTGTTAATCCGCAAACGAAACTCCGGCCAAAAAGTAGTCACATCACTCTAATATGTGCCCTCTCACTCTCCGGTGCAAGTGAGCCTAACAAACTAGTGCTTGACTTCTTGCGCAGGTACTTTAACCAAACAATATCTCCGTATACCTTGTATTCTCAAAAGACGATAGGACCGAAACGGAGGATTAAACGGGAATACTCTTGATTTATCATGCTCTGCAAAATTTATTCGAAATCTATGTTTAAGATTAACGTTTTAGGGTGACTCAAATTTAAAGCGTCATTGTTTAATTTGGAAAGATATATTTGCTAATCATAAAGTATTTTTATTAGAAAGTATACTTTTTGGGAACATTTTTAGCAATATCAAGTTATTTTGGGCTTGATGAGCACGCTGCAGCTGATTATGGGAAATCATCTTTCAGATATTGATATGTTATAGGTAAGCAGAATAAGCCCAATATATTTTAATTTAAAATATTATATTGTCCCTATTCATAAAGAAGATACGACTGACAGGACCAAACGCAACTCGAAAGTACGGTTCGTGACTGATGGTAATAGTGACAGTATCAACTAGTCGGTAGCCAAAACAAGCCAAACCCAATACCATCGGTAAGGCCCTTTCCCCACACACGGTTGGTAAACATTTGCCAGTTTTTATCGTCTGGGCTTTTCACAATTACCAATCATACTGCGTAGGGCCGCGACCCATAGATAGCCTAGTCATCAACGAACTATTTCATAGACGAGGAGGTTAAGTATGGGTAGAAGAGCGATCTTTAGCGTACTTGAAAGACATGAAAATATGTAGAAGTGCTAGGCAGTTGTCGAAGACGGCGTAGGTTTCATCTTTACGTATGAGAGAAGTTTGGAAGTTAGTCGACCCATATGCGCAAAGGCTGTGATATTTGTTTTCCGTACACTTGAGCAATAAAATTATTGGCCAAAGGCCAACAAACTCAGGCCGCGTATGGGTAACACTTGTTCGTTCTTTGTATATGTAGTCAACCTTCTTTTCGAATTAGCGGCCAGGACAGCTTCGATCCGATGCAATGAAAAAGGTTCTCGTAACTCGTAAAATTAGTTCATGAAACTATAACAGAAGTTTACCTTTTCCAATCTGTATATAGGAATTGATTTTGACAGAAGTACAGAAGAAATGTACCTTGCTATAAGGTAATGTACACTTTATAACTGTAGCTGCATGAAAGGACGCCCGTACCACATAATTGGCTTTGTGGAAAGCGTCTACGGAGAATGTGCATCGCTTGCACTGGCAGCACGAAATGAAGAGACCTAAGAATTTCGTCAGAGCCCAGGGTGCATTGGGTTACATTTTGCGCCCAGTGGACAACACATTACTTGAGGCAAAGGTCGCTACAAAAATAGCTTACGTTCATAAACACATGTTGGGCACAGAAATATTTTAATATTACAGCACAGATCCACGCTATAGGGAAGATAACGGATATATGGGTTCCTTTCCCTATTCGATCTGTCCAGATTGGCCGTATTAAGTCCCTACGTATCAGGTCGTTAGTGTAACACTAAATAGTGGGATATCCTTCCCCTCTTATC
>NW_019211459.1:21230146-21569572 GCF_002443255.2 Varroa destructor
ATATATAAAAGTGTAAGCGAATACGTCTCTATACGTCGTAAAAATGTCCCGTGGTTCTTCATTTTGCTACAAGCTCTCCCTTGGGTTCGTTGCACTCAGACAGACAAATACCACCTTTCATTTCCCATCATTCGAGTCAATTTCACTATTTAGTATGACCATTTCAGCTCGAGCAAATTGCTTTACGACCTTGATCTCTTCTATCATCTCAATTGATTTTCGTACCGTAATTTTATAGTATAAATTCATCTTTGTAGAAAAGCTTTCTTAACCGAAAACGAAACATTATCCACACCTCGTGGATACTTGATAGATATATAGCATAGTAATCAAATTGGAACGATACCAGTTTGTGCAGCTTAATGTACAGATCGTACGTTTGTCCACACGACGCGGCGAACCATCGGCCAAAACATCGGTAAACAATGCATCGATGCAGAATAATGTCGCGTATCAAAGGGCGCTACACGTTTTCATTGCTAAGAATGCTCCTGATTATTAGAACGACGCTTACTGTGTAGCGTTGACGTCTATTGGCTGTCGTATAACTGTCGACAAGTTTCGACACGTTTGCGTCTATAGTTACAGAGGTAACGAAATTTTACTTACTTTATCTGAAAGATCGTACTCACAAGATGCGGACGGTCGGAGCCAAATTTAATAACTTCATTGCCATATCGCCTATTGGTAACTGTTTCAGTGCCAAAGGGAACGATCGTTCGCTTAGGGGACAGGTGTCTTCAAATTCGCCAAATGTGACCCTTGCAGATTTTCTGACCAGCTGTGCTCGTTACTTACTGGTCTTAGTGTCGTTGTTATTATTATTGTTGTTGTACGTACTGTGATCAGACGGAACGCTTTAGGACACTGTCAATTGAGTTAGGGCACTGAAATGACCAATGTGCCAAAGTCAACTGGAGGGGCAAAGCGAACATTTTCTTTATGATAGTTTTTCGATGTCATAAATTGTAAGACTGAAAATGACTTTTTGAGCGCTGCATAGCCAATGTTTTTCCACTTCTCTATGCAGTTGCAGAAAAAGTGCCCGCTGTATCGTGCAGAAAAAAAAGTACGACATAAAAACACAACGCGGCAGTATGCAAGCTATAGTTTCGTATCGAATAGCTACTAATTATCAAAACAACACAGAAATATATTATAGGAAACCTGTATACGGCAAGTTCCTTGAGCAATCCGAAAGCTATAAACGACACAACATTGAATCAAACATGATTCTGTGTTTAGTTTTTGAAGGTTCTTGTGTTTCTGCCTAGTGATAGGCGTAATTGGAGCCAACGAAATTCTTCTTTACGCCGATAATATGGTAATACTCATATATATCGACAGTTGCCCATAAGACAAGCTGCGTTTGTGCGGCGAACGTTAGCTCTAGGTTGTCTCACTCGTGCTTCTAATTATGACCCCATTTGTTTAACATATATGGACTATTAACATTGAGTCACTGGCACATGTGATCGTGTCATCGAGATATTCATGTCCGTACTGCATAGAAGAACGCAATAGCAATAAACTGACGATGTACGCGAATCCGCGATTCCGTCCGTACTTATTCTCACCCAAACTCACCCAGTCTCAATTGAAGTGGTAATTGTATAGAGCAATGATTTGGCCACCTAACTAAATTAATTGAGAGAAATCTTTCCGCGCCTAAATGGTAGAATTGTTTCAGATGCGGACCAGCTATAGGGTCCCTTCATATAGGTGGCAAGTTCCGCAACTGTCCTGGAATTTGCGAAAGTTACAAACCTTGAGTTAAATGAGCTAGATCTAAATTTTACTACTTAAATAAATAAATCTACTTAGCTTAGACGTAAGGTATACCCTAACTAACGCCTTACAATCTGACCAAAGTTAACACTAGATACCATTGTGTTTCACCTGTAAATATTTTATCTGACCCAACAAAACGTTAGATATAACAAGATAGTGGAAATGTAAAAAAGTTTATCGGACCTACCAAGAGATAAACTAAAATGAAAATAGAATTTCACTCTACCTAATCAAGCTTTCTGGTAAATAGAATAGTGCGCTGAATATTTTTATTTTATAATCATTATTAGTTCTATAGATTTTATCAGTTTGTCTATATATGATTCATATGTCTTTACCACATCTTGTCCTGCTCAACAACGCGTTATGTTTATCACATTTTATGTTTTCTTTGTTAAAAATGGCCTAAAAACGGGGATCTAGTTACTGCTAGTATACCGTACCAGAGCAGTGAACGCAGATTTGGATTGTCATAAGAAACTATGAGCTTGGAATCGTTGTCAGCTTGAACTATCATAGTCGTGTAATTATGACTAGAATACGACAAATAGGCTTAGTTCCTTCAGGCCATCGATAGAACATTGGAACAGTAAAATGTACCGTGTACTTGTTTGGCCGAAACATGACAATTACCGCCAACCTTCCCGCGGTACAAGTCTCTCTATTGTTAATAAAAGTCAAGTTCCGAGTAAAATGAACGTAATATCCATTGAAGAGGAGGCCATGCGTTCGTAATAAAATAATCACAAATAAGTGTATTAGCGTAAACTATAGCGAAATGGCCCTAAAACACTACACAAACAGACGGGTGCAAGGCTAGTTGGCCGATATAAAAGCACGTGTTGGATTCCTAACAGACTAAATACGAGCCCGCTGTATAAACGTGTATCAAGCAATATTAATAAAAAAAAAAATCTGACCAATTTCGTCGTATTAACGGAGGCAATTTTATTGACGCTGTTTAGAGGATATCCAGAAACATGGTTGGGCAGATTTGGAACTCCGCGCAGTTTAGGCCTCGAATTAAGGCCTCAGTTGCACTAAATTGGACATTTACATTGAATACGCACATTCGGCCAAAAGGTACCTCTCAAACAACCGTTACACAATGTACGCACAGCGGAGAACATGTCATTAACCCATAGCCTGCCTAGCCCAGGCCACAGCAACAACTAGAGACAAAAGGCCAACCCGTTATCCCTGTAAAGATTATAGAAAATACGTGATCAGTTTTTAAATACGCTATTTGCTTTTTTATATAGAGGTCGAACACGTAGACATGCATACAGAACAGAACGCAGAGCACCTTAAATAACTGAACGTTTATTTTCTAAAGGCCATAACGATGTAGTAATATTCCGCTATTATAACTACATGTATTTACATTTTAGGAATAACAATGCAATATAAACCTAATTATGCCTATATTTTACTGCTGCACATCTGTGTTTTAGACGACACTGAATAAGATTGATTCGAACGTCATCTCGCAACGGGCCCTCGACGTAAATACGATTTTTTCGAAGAAATGTCCCCGACGAATTCTGGATACCTTCACTGGCGGCTTACACTGCTTTTCGCGGAATAATTTGATTCCGGAAAATTGTACCTTTGCTTTCAAGTCAAGTTCCTAATTTACATAAACTGTCGCTGAATTATATGTCAACGAGCTGAACCTGCGTTAGATAATTGAACGTAACCACCTGTAAGAAGGACAAAATGTAATAGGATTTGTTAGATGACAATCAATTTTATTCTCGTCGCGAAGTATTTCCGAAGGTACAGTGATTGCGCTTATTGCGAATAAGTTGGAACAAACAGGCTAAATGATCAAGGAGCTGTTTTTCTTTTTTAAGGAAACGAACCTTCACTCATTTAAGTAAACGTACAATATTTGAACGTCATAGTCTACTAAGGCTCGTCCGGTCAACGCTAATCATCAACGGTAAAATACCCGGCCTTCTATAAACTGCGGAAAAAACCAATAGTACGTTTCGGCTTGGTCTTCTGCTACGGAAGCGTTCAAAATGTAGAACTCTGAATAGATAGCTAATCAACGAGTTCATTAAAATTCCTCATTTTTATTGAATGAGACAGGCTGTATTAGCTCAACCACAAGCGTTCTAAACTGATACGTTGGATCAAAGAAAATGTATTTTAACGAGATGCTCAGCCGTAGAATATTTACTGTAATAATTATATTTAAAACGGCCTTTAACCATTTTACATCATATCTCCGGTGATGTGCATCGTGAAGCGTTGGATATTTTCCTCAGCAGATACTGAAGATGTTCTTCATTAATTATAACGTAGCGCGTGCGACTGTCGAACGCACAGGTTATTAATATCGGAATACATTGTGTGTGTGTGTGTGTGTGTGTGTGTGTGTCTTTTTTTTCAAGGTTTGACTAATCCATTACGTAAACACGAATACGACGGTTGTGTAAGGTAGGCCGGGTGTAGAGCTGGGTTTCGAAGATTGGATTTGTTCCTAGCGATTCACTAATTTACGACAACGCATAATACCATACTGACCAGACAGCTCTCACGGATAGTTGAAATCGTATATTTTTGAGACACTCCATTTGTTAGGGAATTCAGTGTTTCAAAACTGGGTTAACTGTGGGATCTGAATGGTGACATGAAGCACGCTGCAAGTATGGCACGAAAGGGGGCGAACAACAGTCAAAGCCACTTGCATATATAAATAAACTGTTACTATACGTAGCCATACTTCCTTCGTATAAAGCCGTACAAACACATATCTACGCGTGAAATGTGTCTCATGAAAATGCCCGGAAATTTACTAGTGTTCGACGGAAACTGCAATAGCATCCGTCCTTTTGTACATAAATTGCAATAACGTGCAATATCTTTACGGCATAACGGATCGTAACCGAAGTCAGTCATTATCGAGAGAGTAGTCGTACTGACCTTTTTTGTCACGGCCGGTGGAGAGTTTCGGGGTTGTGATGCATCCGAATCGCTGCCAGAATCAGGACCCGAACCTGATGACAACGAGCCCCCACCACTCCCGCCAACGGACCCAGAACTATTCATTGACGCGCCCGCTACTGTTGGCGTGGCTATCGTCGTCTTGATAACTGGCCGCAACAGCAATTGACCCCCTGTCGCCGAAATCCCGCCTTGCGCGCTTGCCTGACCCTGTGCGGTAGCGACGGAAACCGTCGCTAGTGGCCCCAACGCTGCCGAGGCAAGTGCCCCTGGTCGAACTCCGCCGGACGCCACCAACGATTTGGTCTTTGCTAATGCTAACGTCGTTTGCTGTTGTTGCTGCTGCTGCTGCTGCTGCTGCTGTTGCTGTAAGTGGTGGATCCGATGTATTGGTTTTGTTGTTCGGTCAGCGAGAATGAACAGACGATAGGAAACGAGCCGAATTTCGAACGAACGAGGGAAAAGCGGATGAAATAATGAAGGTGAAGAATGGCCAAATAAAATAGAAGAAGTTGGATATTAGTAGTGGAATGAATGGGTTGTACGGATACGTCTTCGCTGTTTACATTTTACTTTTTACTCGACATTGATGAGAAGCTACGTATGAAAAAATTTCCTATGTAGATATCTATTTACCTGCAGACTGAGGTTCATATGAGTAGCCATTGGTATATGATTATTACACACTTCAAATAATAAAGCTGTGTATATAGCGAAGTCTGACAATATATGCATTTATTTTTCAACGCATGCCAGTTGTTTGATCTACTAATACTTGATACTGTATCTCACTCGTCGAATGGGGGATCGCTGTTCAAATGCCGTCCTATACGTGGGCCATTTTATTGGAAGACTGGTTTCTTAAGGACTCCTCTTTGGGTTGTTTATATATTGGTTGGCTCGTCTAAGTACGAACCCCTGCAGGAATCTAGTAGATTACTTTCACTAACGTAAAAGCTTCACCACAGGTCTTATATGAGTCTGCACAAGGCAGTGAAGGATGTACCTGAGTATAGCCTCGAGGTCCTTGAGCCTTAGCGACGCCCGACCGGCATCCAGGAGGCTGAAGCCAATACGGAAGTGATAATGGAGCTGCAGATGTGCACAGAAGACTCTCGATAGGTGGTGGAACCATGGCTCCGGGCGGGAGCAAAAGGATGGAGTGTCGGTATATCTGTGGGGGAGCGAGTACTACCGGTGCTAAATGGCCGCGCCGAGGAACGTTTCCCCGGCATCCAGCCGCTGGAACACTTGAAGAACGCCTGTGTTCTGTGAAACATAAATAATAATGAGTATCTATAAATAAACGAGACACCGTGAATTGAGCGGGCAAGTGATTGTGAAGAAGCTGGATAATGATTTAATAGTATTTAATAAATAATCTTCCTTTTCAAGTACTGGACTGTTTCATTCGAAGTTTCACTGCTCACAATTTCATAATTAACAATTATTTTATAGTAGATTAGAGCTAACACGCTAATTATTTGAATATCGAGGCCGGGACTCTGAAAGCTTCTCCCTGACTACATACTTACAGTTTGTATCGCCATTTAAGTTCGTGGTTTATTGAAATTAAGTCAATCTGATAAGGTCTCCCACTGCCATCAAATACCCACCATTCTCATGCCGTTTGTCCATGAATCTTTTCAATAAATTTCAAAAATTTTTCAAAAAGATTTTACATATAAAAAATCGATTTTCGTATTTTCGCTTAATATTTTATAGAAAAAAAACACGCAATTTGAAATGTGTAGCAGCCACCATGACTTCAGAGGTAAGATTCATCAACCAATAGCATTAAATGGGAAGTTTCACTTTGTGGAAATGTTTTAACTAAGTATTCTTCAGGGGGTCTGCATAGATTGACCCATGTGCGCTGATAAGCAACAGGACATATCCGACAAGATTCGTAACGATTGCAACTTCATCAGTCAGGCGTAGAATTAATCATGGGCGTTTCCATCACACAAGATCGTGCGTACCGAAATTTCAATCACAGTAGTCACAGATAACATAAGACCTTCAGGTAATAGTTATATAAGTCCTACTAGGTATAGGGTACTAGGAAAACTAGCTTTAGAGGGAGAGGGGAGACTAGGGCCTAGAAAACCCAAGGCCAAGGCTCAATTTCTGCCAAAAATCTAGATCAATTCTTCAATTGTACAACTTAATGTGGTCCCTTTCTTTAGACAATAAAGTCTACTATGCACTTCCCTATGACATAAAAACTTAATAGTCTTACCAATTGTCAACGACTTGAAGCTTTATAACTTACCTTCCAAAAACTTCAAAGCTTGACAATCAGTCGTTGATTTGGGGGCACTAAATAAGTTTGTTGCCACAAAACCCATGTCACAGACTTAGCTAAAGTATAGGTTGCGCTCATTGCGGATCCGATCGTTCTGCACCGAACAGAATATCTTTGAGTACCTTACCTACTACTACACGTCATATCGAATTTAAGTAATTGAATTATGCATCATTTAAAGCGCTCCCTTTTAAGAAAAATGTTAACGAAGCGATTGCTTCGTAGATTTCTTTGGGAAATAAACCATGCATTTTATATTGGGAATCCTCACATTTATTTTTTATCAATGAGCCTAAGGTTAATGCAGGTTCCTCACGTCTTTCGCTGTTGTTACTAGTCAGAGCTTGCTTTCAGGGAAAGCTACAAACAATACAACGCACTATTTGGTTTTTATGAATATCGACACTATATAGATATATATAACGCTGAGATCAGTAACGAAGTGGTTTTGTCCTCGTTATGGTACTACACGCTCTCCCTCTTTTGCCATTTTCACCAAAGAGGCACGACACCCTGTGCTGCCATTTTGAATTTTGCACCTACTTCCGCGCCCTCTATGTTTTCTAGCAACCAAATCGACTGTCATTTATATATGTTAACTCACTCAGCCCATCCATTTATTTATGTACTTATAATCACTTATTTTTCGCTGCACGACGATAACGAAGATCGCTTTTATCAACCAGTGTCCATTCAATCCAATAGCTACTATGAACGATCTCAAAAATGCCAATATAATGCTGTTACGTGGTCCTACAATGGAATACATGAATGTAAAAATAATAACCCGCGTTTCATTGTCACCTCATAACGCCTACCTATTTTCCCCTATATTGTCGAAGAAGTGCTAAGCTTTACTAGGCCTCTCTATCATTTAGGGTCAATATTGGAAGCTGTGCTGGTTTTGATCGTATCGAAATCGTATCCCTGTAGTGTTTCTCTATATAAACCTTGCTTGCCTGATCATTTGTTCTCTTCCTCGCTCACGTCGTCGACCGCAAACGTTGTCACCGATAGTGAGGCACCACTAGCGCCCCTAACCCATCTGGCTCTTACTGTCGAATGACGTCGAGCGTCGCGAAACGTGTGAATGCTGCAACCCCTTCTCAAAACAACCGAACTGGCTAGCAAACCCGACCAGCGGCTTATACTTGAGTAGTCGACCCTCTGACGCTAATTGACTTGACTTCATTTTCGCTATTTTTGCATGCCATAGACACACAGACAATAAAATGAAAATATGGATACGCGGATGCTGCTGCTACTGGTGTTGCTAGCGGCTATGACGCTGAAGACGTTTACCTTATAAATACAAAATGACAACGATGCTGAACACGACCCACCAGGGCAATAACAACAACGTCCACAGCAGCAGCAACAACGATCTGTGTGTGTATTCGACTCTGTGTGGTTTGGCGCAATTGGTGAACGGTGAAAACGGGAGTGTAGCTAAAGTGATCAGGGGGTCGATTCCTTGTTGGTCGGCCTTTGCTATAGGACACAGCAATTTCGTCTTTATACAACGTCGAAGACGGCGCCGCCGCCGCCGCCGCCGCTTTGGAAGCACACGCATCAGCAAAAGTGCTACTAGGCCATAGTCGAGATATTGAATTGCTGTGCTTCTTTTTTCCTTCACGAAGTGCTTGTGACTAACGACGCCGCCGCTATTGCACTTCAGGGCCACCTGCACAACGCACCACTGCGAACTTTCACGTATGACTGGCTTGGTTGTTTGTTAGCTGCATATACGAGTTGATTTTGTGGTCGGCTTTTTCAAAGGGACGGGGGATACTTGGGTTGGAAGGAAAGTCACATTCTTCCCGTTGGCTTCCAGTGATTTTTCACTTTCTCGCTGTCTTTCATCGTTCCCCCTAAATAAATAGCCCAAATGGCGGCGGTAACGACGAAGACTGAAATGATCCCAGGAACGGGAAACAGAAGCAAGGTAAAGAAGGTACGGGCACATACAGTATTTAAGATTTTCTTCGCTATCCGTCCAAACGGTTGTGGTCTTCTATCTAGCTATATATCTAGATAAAATAGAATGAGATGCTTTAGCCGGGAAATGCAGCCGGCGACGCTATCAGTTGGCGACGTTCCGTACCGTCAATAATAGATAATTCGATAGATTATCTACCTATCTACAACAGTTATTGTGCTACCGCGTTGGATTTGTGTGGAAGCGTATGTCCCCTAGGGAAGACGAAATCTAAAAAACAGAACACGCAAAAGCAGTGCTATACCATTAGTAGCAAAATCACCATTATGAGCCAAGTTTTTCCTCAGAGCTCGGAGTTCTGCTACGACAGGGGTGCTACGTCCGATGCTAAAAATTATCATTACATTCAGTTTTGCTTTGTAAAAACTGATAGAAGACTTGAGTAGATCATACTCATACATCATCATCTGAATGGATCTGTAGGAGATCACTGAAATTCGGTAATGGTGTTTACTATTCTCTTGTTGGTACATTTCAAAAGCCTAGTAAATTTCACACGCATTAAACTTGAGTAAAATCGGTTATATCGTATTCGAACGATTTTTATTGACATCGGGAAAACTGTATTTGTTTGTAGGAGGTACTAAATAAATCGGTTTTTAATTGAAAATAGAACGCTGAGCCGTAATTGTATGAGTTGAACAAGAAATCTAGCTTGTATTAATGCTTGATTATTTAAATGGGTTCATCATTTCGCCCAATAACCTTCAGCTGTAGAACTGAAAAAAAGGAATAAGGAACCTAAGTCGTTTAACCGATAGTTCACTTACTTGTTTGATTTTCATTACTCGGTGCCCATTATCGGTTAGTTGTCTATTAAACTTCGTAGGACATCTTGATTGAGTAATATATTTAACTTAAATCTCATCCGCCCTGTGCGCAGTAGTTTTATCGGTGCACGCTTAACATTATCGTGTATATACGTAATGGGCCATTAAAATAATAAATTACGAAAAAATACCCGTATGAGTTCTTGTCGAGGCAGATAACAAAATAGGAAAAGAAAAAATTAGGCAAAAATTTGCCGAGTAGCCAATTTATAGTATAACATGACATCAAATATAGCCAATGTGGTACGTCTATTGCTCCTATAGGAGATAAAGAACTGCGAGCTGGGTCGAGTTATAAGCCCGATCAATTTTCGATTCCGAATAAAAAAAATAGACGGACTAAAGACTTCGCACATATTGTTCCCACCCATCATCGCTTAAATGACCACTACGACAGTTATTGCATGCGATACAAAAGGCGCCTCAAGAAGACCTTCCCTGTCCGTAATCGTTTAGTGAGCGAATAGATTATTTTCAATAAAAAAAAAAAAGCCCTGCTCCAGGCTGGCACTTACATAAGTTTTATTACCACTACCGTAATGGATTACGTAAATTGCATAGCACGATCCAGGCAGACACCAGTCATGTGTATATTTGTCTTTTTGCTTCAAGTTACGAACGCATGCAGGATTTATCTTCAAGTACGACAACGGCTACGCTATATTCCGCCATTGTTTCAGCGATTTTCTCATTGATAGCTATACCATGTGTTCTACTGGGCATTAGCCACGGTGATCCGTGTACCGAAATGAGCTCTCGCAGGTGATTAGATTCATAATATTACCTTAGAAAATG
Source organism: Varroa destructor (assembly GCF_002443255.2). Taxonomy (NCBI): domain Eukaryota; kingdom Metazoa; phylum Arthropoda; class Arachnida; order Mesostigmata; family Varroidae; genus Varroa; species Varroa destructor. The sequence goes on from NW_019211459.1 coordinate 21,240,825, forward strand.
TTTGTGGAATGTATTCAATCGAACATTCACAAGGTTTACGTCTTCTTCATAGGAAAAAAAAATCAGCAAATGGCAAAAGTTCGATTTGAAAAACGCTGGACTCTTCGTCTCTAAATATCTTCGTATGAAACACCCCCGGTGCCAGATATTGACGCTGAGAAAAAGTGAAAATTTTGTTGACTCACGCCTCGACCTGCTAGCGTTCGGTGGAACTTGGACGACGATGGATCCGCGCAATAACTTTTAATCATTAACTTTTTTTTTTTAGCTACGTAAAATACGTAGGAAAAAACTCACACTTGTAAATTACACAGGTCAGTAGCGCCGGTCAGTATCCAAGTACAAAATATACAAACCTGAAAATTTGGCGAACAGTTTTTAATTTAGGAAGCTGTTCGATCCGCTCGTGGCCTTCACCCGGGAGACTAGTTAGTGCACGATGTACACGTATTTCCGCCGTTCGTTTTCTGATAAGATCCGTCATCGTTGCTTAGGATGGTTTGATCTGCTTCAATATTAACGATTCTGAATATTCCTGAGTTCATAAAGGTGTCAAGTATGGAGTGCCTCGCAATCTTAATGACGAACGACCAACTGATCTACAGCGTAGACATGCCTTCCATTCACGGCAGCTAGTACTCAATAGAATTCAATGGACAACAAGAGGACTGTAAATACCCAGTTATGTGTATCAACTGAATACAACAATAATTAGATGTTCGATGCCGGAACAACGTTGAAATAACATTTCCGTTGTTTAAAACTATTCCCTGTTACGCAAAGCGCGCTTGAAGAAACGTTCAAGTTTTCCTTCGTCCAAGTTTCCTGCTTCGGCCGAAGTGGTGTTTTGTCCAACCGAGTGATTGAACGACATCTTGCCCTTTGTAAAACTCTCAAGCTGAGCACTATCGGAGACAAATACACGTGTACCCTCGTCCAACAGTGAAATCATTCTCACTTTGGCACAAATAAGATACGCTATAGCTAGAATACACGTGGCCTAAAATCGAGCTATCCGACCTCGTTCCTATGAAGAACAAAGTATAGTGTTAATTGCTTTTACGCTCTAGGACCTCACTAGCAGACTTGCGCTGCATTGTTGGGCTGAGTTTGGCAAGTATCGTTGTCCCACTATGGTAGTAGCGTGTATTGAAACGGGTTTTTTTTTTGCTTGGAAATCCTCCACATTTGCAAACTTTCGAATGCTTATATCCCCGATGCCGGCGGACATTTGCAAACAGTAACTCCGTAATTAGTAGTTATATATAACTAAAAATGAGGGCAAAATTATGATGGCTCTTATGAGCGAACAGCAGTGTCCCTGTTCGCTTGGACATCACCTTCTAACGTGTTTTCATTGCTAATTACGATGATATGTTACTTGCACTTGTCAACGGTATCCAACGGATTTGGAAAACATACACAAGTTGAAATATACCGAGAAATTGATTCGAATCCGCTGCACGAAAGTACCACACACATTACACTAAATAGATATGCAGTAAACAGCAAAAACAGGTTTTTTGCCGGCAGGAAAACAAAAAAAAAAAAACAAGTGCAGCTATCGTTTGGTCATATTGTTTTTCATTTTTCTCCTTTCCATCGATAGCGCTTAGCTCCTATGGAGCTCCTTCCGAAACGAAATATCAAAGTAATTATAATTACGTCAAAGCTATTATAATCATATTGCAATAATCGTCGACACAACTGTGCATGCTTTTTTCTCATATTGAAACGGCGGTGATACTACCACTACAGATATAGAATAGCAGCGAACAGACAAAGAAGGCACCAACAGGCGGCGCCTTCTTCGTCTGTTTTTGCCTACGACGTACTCCGTAGATGGTAATCGGCTTGCTGACACCGGCTGGTGACGTGCAGCTATCCCCGTTTTCTACGCCACGTCAGCCGTTGTTGTCACTGACGTTGATTATGTTGTCGAAGCTAACCGTCAGTTACCACTCGCCCGCGATGACCATGAAATTAACGATGGGGCTTCTTGAGGTGGTAATTCGGCCCGCTATTGCTGCCACCGTTACCACCATTGCGGCCTCGATTGTATCAGTCCTCAACGTTATGTCGTACTAGGTTCAATCTGCACTACGGTCCACTATAGAATACCAGTACTGATAATAATACCCCTATAACCCCGGGGGGCTGGAAGGGGCTGGGAAATTAGACGGTGGGCAAAGCTGGGGACAAGACCAACGGCAATTCCAGACGAGCAATGGAAAAGTCGCCACGCGGATGCAAAACACACTGGGGCGCTGTAGATCGACAGCGAACACGCTGTTGTTGCCTATGTCAATCGACGTTCGCTTGACGAATCGCCGTTAGCAGTGACGGCACTAGCATTTTATTTATCGCTAATGCTTTCACCCGGAGGCATCGAGACGTTAAGTTCCCGTTCGTCATTATACAGCCTTCATCAGTCACCAGTCAACGTGCTTGTCTATGTATGAAGGTGTATGTGGGTCTGTATATTTGCGTTAGTATTTGCACGTATATTGACTCGTACGCGTGGTCGGTGGCGATGCGTGAAGCTATGAGCAGATTTTTAGAATGAGTCGGCGCTGACAGGGTCAGCGCCTATGGCTATAGCAGCTCTACAGCTGTTGTGAAATGCTGAATCCATACGGTAAATACTTTAGACTTAAACTTCATTGTCGCAGTTGTATGCAGTGATTCAATTGGCGTGCTACACATACCGATATGCAAGATGCACGTGTGTACGTACGACATAGTGGTAGTTAGTACTAATAATCATCTTTGTTCTTGGTCAATCACGATAGATTTTTGTAATCAACTGATTTCACTTTGTTTGTTTTTTTTCTTCCTACACTGCTTCGTGAGGCCGGTATGCACACTTTACATCTACGTAAAATATGACATATAATATGGTTTATGAACGAAAATGTCGTTTTGCCTGTATAGTGACCCGGCTCTAATGGCCTAATCATTTCATTCGAGCTTCCTGTTCTCCTATAATAGATTCAGGCGATTTGGAACACTCTCTAACGTAATTGTTATGAAACTGACCGTACGAACCCTAATGGCCTGAACCTTATGCCTTGATCAATATGGGTTTGCCTGTTGCTTGAGGCGCTGATATGAGCAGCTCTTGTTTGCATTCGGTCCTAGTAGTAGAGGCTACCGCTGCTTCACTTGTGATCATAAAGGCGGGAGCCCGAAACTGCTGGGTCACCACTGAGTGCCTTAGATAACGGGATTCGCCAGCCAACCGGAACCGTTCATCGCGTAAATTCCCATAAAAGGGGTCAATGAACGCCCGAGGCACTCAGACATACCTTTCGTTGTTGTTGTTGTCGTTGTTATTCTAATTGTCCTTGTCTTGACAACTGTCATTAGCTAGGGAGCCGACGTTATTCTTGTTGTTTGAAAAGTTTACCCGCCACTCGCTAGCAAAACGCTTTGGCGGCAGCTGTTTCGATTAGGGCCAATCGGTGACGAGAGCAACTTCACGCCTGACGGACTACGACGTCAGACGAACGTAATGACTGATTAAACTTGACGTCGGCTCTGCAGCCGCGACCGTTGTCGCGTGCTTATCGTGTCGTCTGTCGACGTGACACTGACGCTTTTAGGATCCGACCCGCCCCGTGCCGCCTCTGGCGCGCGAGTACCAGCAGCGGCAAACCTCAACAGGCCATAACCATTGGCGTGATATGCAACCGCATCAAAGCTCTAAACATAGGGGATTCGAAGAGAGATGGCACACGCCGCCTATGGCGTGTTAGCGAGTTAATTGCAGTAAATTGCGCTACTTGATGACGATTAAAAAGTTCCCAATAGATAGCATGTCGTTTTTTGTATTTGCAATCGGAGTGTAATACGATTGCGGAGTCGTTGGGAACTTACTTACGTATCGGATCTACCGTAAACCATGGCGGCTAACATCACTTAACTATCGCTACAGCCACTTAGGAAATTTTAACATCAAAATGTAGCGCTTCTACATGTTAAGAGACGTGTTGTATTATCAGTGTTTCTTTCAGTTGGTTGATTACTTTTACATACGAATTTAGGAAATAGCGTTCAGATAAATTGAGCGGACCCTTGTTACTCTGAATGCGTTCGTAATATAATATAATGCTATTGGAGTAGTTTACAACTAGAACCCCACTCGTTATATAGATTTAAACGATATGAAACAAAATGATATGGAAAATTCCACTCGAGTCTATATTCGACCTTCTTCTCGGCCAAAATAGTCCCGATTTAGGTCACACCGTTTTGCACAACATCACTGCCTAGTGGTGCAAAATCCGGCTTCTGCCGTCCCCCTAACCTCGTTCAGTGTTGCTATTCGTATTTACATTACGATATCTATATGTCAGCCTATAGCGTACCTTACGCTGGCCCTTCGATCAGGTCTTTCTTCTTTTTCTTCTTCGCAAAATGTAATAACTTCTGAGGGGGCATACAAATACATCTTCGGAGTGTTAGAAAATATGTCCTCATCACGAATACGTGTTGATGGTCACGGTGGTCGTTCACCAACACGTGTCTAACAAAATAATCGTTTGTATTACGATAGTTTATACAATGGTATAGGCCACTCTGTAGCTGGTACGTTTCTTGATGCCGGTGGGATTTTATCCAGCTAGTAAATTTCAATGATGACGATGATGATACATCAGCTAGCGAGTAACAACGCTTAGTTTAACATTTCCTTACTACTGAATATGGCGGAATGCTGCGATCGTTTTCATAGCAAAACGAACAAGGTTGCCGTATTTCTAACCGAACGACAGAAAACATAGGGAAGATCCACATTGCTACCATATGGAGCCCCTGCTCACGCCGTGCTAACGGCCGCTCTAACAGTATAGTTTCAACTGTTCATTTCAACTCTTCGTATATTCAATACATAGAGTTCAATTACGTTCCAATAGCTGATACTAGTTAGCATCTCATTGTCGTACGAGTTACGGCCGACAGTGTTTATAGACGAAGCGTGGTCATAGTGTGATGCCAGGCCCAGTAAACCTCTAAGAACGAACGAAATTCTTATACATTTGACCGAAGCGCGTAACATAGTAACATGAACGCGCTTGGATCGCATCTCGACCCCCCCCCCCCCCCACCAGCGATAGCAGAAAGATAACTGAGATCGGTTTTGTATGCTTCTTCGAAATCATTCAAAAAGGTAGAATTATCTAATATGACCTTCAATCTGTTAATAAAGCGAGCGTATTCGCGAAAGCGCAATGTGGACGCGTTTGCTTTCGGACACATGGTGGCCCGGGCTCGAAACAGGACGTGGACAACTGACGTCAGCCACCGTAATTTGTGTTGCGAGTCATCCGCTTAAAACAATGGCCTGCAGTACCGAACGTAAACACTCGTTTTGCGTTTGAATCATTTTCGGTTGAATAGAATGTTATTGAACGCTGAAATCACTTAGCTGAGGTCGTCATTCAGTGACGCCCGACGCGAGAGTCACCGTATCTCGTAACAACGTGTCGAAACGCAAGTCATGAAGATGATTTCGATGTGGAATACTCATATACAGAGCTAGCGGCGATGTATCGAGGCAGTAGCTTTTGTCGGTCTTTTGATTGCCGTTCGATGCGCAGTCTGAGACTCCGTGAGTGAGCGGAAAACGTTCGCCAAGGAGATTTGAAGAGCATAGCGTGGCCATGCAACTGCCACATGTTCTGAACGTATGTTAGGTGGAAGAAAAGAATTCTTTTTCATAAACGCATATGTCACTTTGACGGGCAAAATGAAACTCGCTGCCAATGAACGGACCCCTGCTATATCGATATTGTTGTACCGTGCATAATAGGCGAGCTAAAAACTCCTCTGCCTAGAAAGTCGGAATCGAGACCTGGCAAAGAGGTATCAAAGTTGTCAACGTACAGAGCATATTGAGAAGGAAAAATAGCGGCTGACAGACGTCTGCCGACCGTTTTCGTTGAACCAGCGCTCATGTAAAATTGACCGATCATTACGCTATTTATAGTCGCATTGGGGTAAAGTGTTAAGCTGGCACTTTCGTGATTTAGTCGCGCGAAGTACAGACGCAACAGCGTGCAATCTGACGTACAGCACGATGACCTACTGGTATCATTTACACGCAGTTTGTATCGCGTAAAATTTAATGCCGTACTTACACAATAATTTATTAGAACTCGTAATATATACTGTCGTCTGCGCGATGCAAAAAATCCGAGCACATCGTATATGTGTAATGTGTCTAGGCATGCCGGCCATTGGCCGGGGTGTCGATCATTCATATCGCTAATGTTATCCACCTTACCGGAGTTGTTAATTGTTGTTGACAGCGTGGGCCTAATTGAGTTGTTTTCCGTGGCGTCTGATCGTGTTGTTGTCAAAGTGCATTCGTGTAAATATCGCATCGGTACTAGTCTATGCCTTTGTTGACTGCATTGGATTTTTTTCATAATAGTGGTAATTATACTATATAATATCTGTAACAAGTAGTAGGGACGCATAAATGTGACTGTTTGCATTATATCCTCAATCGTAATTGTGTGTAGTGCGGCGGGACCAGGCAGATTGGCCCTAGGCTCGTAGGCGTGGCCACCTCTCTGGCTGCCTCTAGGAACTAGCCGTCTATAGATCCGGCTATCGACGACAACTGTTACCATTACGGCCACTTCATTTTGTAGCTCTTCAAAGAAATAGCACTACTGTGTGCTGGACTTGGATAAGCAGACGCTTTGGCCGTCAGCATGATCATCATCGTTGTATGATCGTGATAGAGGCGGTATCTAATTGTACAGTGGAATGCCATTCCTCGTCCGTGTCGATCATCCCGCCGCCGCCGCCGCCGCCGCCCTACCATGCTTTATCAATAAACCGTTGACACTGTGGCTATAGCAAAGCCTTGATAATAATAATAATATTGTTGCCCGACCTAGCAACTGAACAGTACTATTAGAATAGTATTGCATTCCCATAATAAATATAATTTATTCAGGGGTCAAATGCTTAGGACTGGCAGTAAAAGGCGCAGTAAAATCGATCGATCGTTCGTAGCCGTTGAATTACAGTGTGCCGCTGTTAACTTTGACGAATCCTTGTCAGATTTTGCCTGTTCGAGCGTCGATAAAATAGCTATGAATACTATTTAGGAGAAATTATGCTATACCGTGTTAGTCAAACTGGCTATTCCTATTAAGGCATCCTTAAGCCTGAAATGAGCAGGACTCATGCCACAGCCGAATATAAAACATCATCATATTATGTCGTTTCAGTTAGAGGTCCCGTTTAAGAGCGATATGACCAGAGTACAGTGGATGATCAATATGGAGAAAGACAAGCCAAAAAACGAATGTCAGCGAGCATAAACGGCGCGTACTAATTATATTGCAGGGTAGTCATGCATAGACATTGGCTCGCTTGTTTCTTTCGTTTTTACCGCTAGCTAGTCAATAATGGGAGACACGATCGATGAGTGTATGGAAACGTATACTTCTTCCGAGCATCACTTCAACGGGTGAACGTCGTCTGACGATCCTAGTAGAGAGAAGGAAGTCCCGAGTCCAGGAAGCGCACGAGCGAAAAGATGAAATGAAGAAAAAACAAGCAGAATTCGTTCGAATATGCTGTCCGATTCCGTTCCTCCCGCATAATCAATGTGTACATACGTATGCACGTACGCACACATACACAGACTGACGCTGAGACCATCCTGCGCAGTCAGGCACGCACACTCGGCCAACAGGACAAATCCGGACGGAGTGACGCTGCATTGCTACAGTGAGGATGGGCAACGAGGCAAGGAGCCGCAAAGCAAATAACTAATCAAGCGATCAGCGACTCGCTATTCAGCAGCAGCAGCCGCCAGCGAGCGAGCGATCCATCCATCCGCCAGGGCAAAGTCGTACATTGAATTCAGATAGAGAATACCCCAGCCAAGAGAAATCTCGTCACCGAAGCCAGCAGTAACGAAAGTCAGAGCGCAACGTGGCAATAGAACAGCTTTGTCTTCGTCCTGCTGCTGACTGGACTTTGACGCTGCACGCTGCCCGTTACAGATAGTTGAAATGGTAACATCAGCAGCAGCAGCCATAGTAGTAATGGTAAGAACGGTCGCGTTAGAGAGAATAACAGTAAAATGAAATATCAATAGCAGCAGTAACAAGCGATCGACGCTGAAGTTCAAGAAACTGAAGTCCGATCGACCAAGCGATGAGCGACGACTGCAGTCTTTCGATATCCGAAACGAACAAACGCGAAAGGACGCTAAATGAGCCCCGCTGCCGCCAGCTTGTTCCTGATGGTCAAACGAAGAGCAATTGTGAATCTGCTCGGGGCACCAGCGCAGCTGTAGCACTCGTATACGCACATACAGATCAATGCATGTGTGTCTGTGTAAGCGTGAGTATGTACTTGGCGGGAGTGAAAGTGGCGAAAATTTCTCCCTATCATTGAGAAAAACAAGCGCTGGCCGATATGCTAATGTAGAGAATAGACGATTGTCGTGCCGTGCCCACGGACATAGGTCGTTTGCGATACTCGGCGGCGGCGGCGGCGCCACCTGTCGGCTGAAAGCAGAGCCAGCCTTCGCCAGTTATGGCAGGATAAACGAAAATTTACAATTGATTTTTCCCACTAGACATCGATGTGCGCATGGCCATGACGAAGTCTGAAAGTGTTGTTTAAATACCGCTGTGTATTTTACAGGTTAACGTTAGCGCTATTGGATATCTTATGTCAGAGAAGGGGGGGGGAGGGGGGGATAAAAGTTTGTTGCTATATCGCTCCTGCTGGAGGTCCTAAGGTGTGATGAGAATCGTTCTATTAGGCTTTTATTCATAAATTCATTGCATTTTTTTTTTCCAAAATCATGCGGCTGTCAGTATTTGAATTGGATGAATTTACCTCTTTACAAACTTGGCTAATTGTAAGCTATGGCAACCTAAACACAAAACTAAACTCTTTTCGTTATCAATCGTGACGAGACTCGACGCTCAACGGGATTTGGGTCACTTTCACCGCTATAGTAGTAACATAAAGAAGCTGTGTAGAACCATATCGGTCACTGCCGGCACCGATAATCAGCAGAGCAGTCATGCTACCGCAATATGGCTTCTTTTGCCCTGTTTTTTTTGTTCCTTTCTTTTTCGGAAAGCCAGGAGTGAGCTTAAAGAAAGAGAATATTGTTGAGTGCGATCTGGTTTAGAGAATAGTTCTCTTCGAAATATTCAAAGACTAAAAATTATACTCATGAAGATTACTACTATAATTAGATCAACGAAATCGAAATATGTACATCGAAAATGTATGGAGACCAAGCGGTATCTAGATATACGTTAATGATTTTTTTCTTTGATGCTGCTTTCTTTTTTGCTAAATCCGGATTCGATAGGTCTCTTTTCTGTCTCTGCCACAATTACTGACGTGACATCGGGCGAGTCCTACCGAAGTGTCATAAATTCTACACGCCTCGGCCTGTTTGGTCATTAGTAGTACGTAATTCTAGAAGATAGCATTGCGTCTATAATAACGTACGCGGCGAAATTCGTAAAAATCAACCCGGGACGAATCAAAGCAACCGAGAAACTTCTAACCCCGTTCGCTACTATAATGCCTGGAATAGAAGTACCTATTTCGGGTGCAAAAGCGGGGTGAATGCTTGCGCTCTAACCAAAAAAAAGCTCCATCTCTCAAAACGATGTCTGTTGATCGCTATGTAGTACAATTCAGGTCCACATTGATTATCTATTCACTGAAGTTTATCGTATAAACGGAGTACGATCTAGAGTTGAAGCGGCCCAAATATACTATTAGATTCTCACAAATCCTAAAGATGAAGGCAAAAAATGTTCTCTTTAAGCTTCTCATTGGATATCTGACGGATACGGTCTGTTAGCCGAGAACCCTGTAGCACTGCTCAAGGGTGGTGTGCCAAAATAAAAACCGAAATATTCTAACGAAAGGACGGATCGCATGCGACTTCTCGAGTTCAACGAAAATTGCTTAGAACCGTCTTTAAGAAGGAGTCATTGTTAGATGGGCCTGCATCTATTAGCTATGGGGTATTCACTCGTCTGCGGAGCAAACTGGGTTGCGTCCGTCATATTTTGACTCAGTCAAAAAATTTGGTGTCTTAGATCTCTTTTTCGTTGCAGCCTCCTTTGATTTTCGAATTCAGGTAAAAATTTTAAATCACTTGAACGAACGAACGAACGAACGAACGAACGAACGCACCGATCACCGCAACTGCATTGTAGAGCGAAAAAGGTTTTCGACAGTATATAACACTTGGTCATCACGGGACAAAAATTTGAAACGGGAAGCGATAAACAAAGATGGTCAGCTATCGTACAACAAGACTTTTGATAACATCAATAAAAAGCGTCATGAATATTTCGGCATAGATGTGTTTGCGCTTAGCAGGAAAAACAGATCAATGCGGGGCTTCGCTACTTGTCATTAGCAACATTCAGCAATTAAACCGAACGTGTTCGACGTTGGCCCTAATTTTCTACCATTATACACTTCAGAACTTCTTTTTATTTCGTAACATATACTTAAAAACGAATAAAGAGCGTGTTTCCCGTTAAAGATATAATATATTTTCTATATAAGGCTTTGGCGATAGATAAAGGTCCGCGCCGAGGACCGTAGAGCCTGAAGTATTGATATCACTGATATGCCCGTTTTTTAATGTGCTAACTTGTACGGGTGCAGTTCCTTTGTTGTTGTGCCAAGTCTAAACAATGCAGGCCTCTAATGTTGTTGTTAGCTATTCCTCAACAGCGTAATACGATTCTCATGTTTAAACAGGGATATGAGGGTGCCTGGCGAAAAGTAGCTTACAGTACTAGCTTCTTTGCCAGTCTAGTCTTCCTATTGTCTCAACTATTAATCAAGTTGATGTAGACATTATTTCATCCCAATTACATCGGCATTGCTTACTTCTTTACAGCCTTCTGTAAAGATGGCTTGTGCAGTTTTGCAAAGACTCTCACTAACATTTGCCAGTTTCTTTCTTATTCTCGAAAAATATTTTTTTATTAGATATTTACATTTTTTTTTTACATATAAATACAAAAAAATAGGATATAACTTGGGTCGTCATTCTGTTTGGAGAAGGAAATTCAAAAAAGGAAGTTTTTCTTTGCAGTTTGAAATAGGTGAACATCTCAATCACGCTGTACCTAAACCTAGGTAATCTTGGACCTTAACAGAAGTTTAGCTATGATGAAATAAACATTTTAGTCACGATTTTTTGAGTCTCGATTTTAGGCGCACGATCTTCTATTGGGATTTTCGTAGTTTTTACGAAGCCTTCTCGCTCAGGCTCATCACGAGGCCCCTGTTGCAGTTCTGTCACCGCCCATTCCACTGTTGAATCTCTCATATTTGCATTTTCAAATCGTCATACGTTGATTCTGAACACGATTCCATTACCGTAGCGTTAAAGAAGCTACTGCCCAATACGTCTAACTGTTAAAAACTAACCGAAAGTTAAGTCGTCATGGGTGCTATGCTGGGCCGCACATCAATAGCATAAGATCAAACGGCAGACTTCTACTACTGGCCAAAGAAAAGGCTAGCAGGCGCAAGAGAGACTTAATCGATGTGCAGCTCTTTGCCTATTAACAAAACCGGTAACTACCTAATTTTGAGCCTTTTTTTTTTATTTTTTTTTTTATTAAATCGAGTCCCCAATGAACGCTATCTGTCTTTATAGACGGCATTACCAATGTTATCAAACTAGCGCGAGTGAAAGGGATAACAGTCGGGGAAACAATAAACCGTTCAGGAAGTATCAGAAAGCTATGGGGGCGTATTTCAATAGAGAGCAATCTGTATCCGTGATGAGCTTTTAGTTGATATTCTTATAAGAAAAAAAAAAGATTTATCGAATTTTAATTGAAAAATTAGAAACTTTAATTGATCTATTTTATTTAGGTATGAACGATATGATGCTAATATGGCATTAACTTTGTGTGAGAAGTTAAACATATGGTCATTGCTACAAATTCCGCGCTAACTAGTTACTGAATATTAATTCGCTAGCACTACTATTAATAGTAGCATGTATAAAGACAAAGGTACCAATTTCACCTAGTTCAATATGCTCTCGCAAATTTGCTTTCTCTAAGGGTCCACACGTAGGTCAACTTACCTCGTACACCTGCGCCGGCCCTCTTGTTCGTGCTCCGTGCCGTCCTCGAAGGCCGGCCATTTTCATCGGCACGACCTTCCTGAGTTGCCAACTCATCGTCGACAAACGTCACTTGCCTTCGAGACGAGCCATTGTTTATCGCTTGTGAATGTGCTGCTAAATTATTCTTCGCTGTGTGATGGCCGGAGGAGGCAATCCGCATCATCGAATGTGGGGTATCCTTAAACGGGTATCCTGCGTTGTCCCCTCGAGCCGTACTTATAACCGCAGCTGTTGCCGCGTAGTATTCTTTCTGCAAGTCATTTTGATCGACTGGGCGTCTGTCGATGGGGTTAGACGTGCGCCTTGACAACCTCCTCTGTCGAGGAGGGACCTGCATTGAAATCTGTATGTCTTGAGGTTGCATTTGAGGAGGATTAGGTATACCAGTCGTTGATGACGACGGTGATGAGGTTATGACGGCGGTTAATGACTGCGGATCGTCCGAAGCGCTTTCTAACGAAATCGAGTGAGCTTCGTCAGCGGGTGTCGCTAACATAGAAGCCTTACGTCCGCGTTTGTGTCGCGGCGGCGGTTCCGGATTAGCGTCCATTTTAATCAACATTCTGTTTGAGATATAATAGCAGCTCTGATAACTGAGAGCAAGGGTAACTCACAATAGGAGAGTGAATCCAATGAGTGTTATCACCGCAAGAAAAAAGCCGAGAAAGGATGCACCTTGTTCTACCAGAAGTCAGATCACTCTACAGTCGAAAGAGTAGCAGATCAGTACCCCGTCACCTTTTATCTACCTTATGAAGAATAACACAGTATCTTAGAAACCAATTGCACTATGTCATACATGCACCCTAAATAATTGCGCTTATTCCCCTTTACAGCTTAGTGATTTGAGACGCTCTAACGACGCTCACTTTGAGAGTCCCACAGGTTTCATCTATCAAAGCTTTTGGTTCCTGTCGAAAGCCTTAAATCCGCGCACCCGTCCACATGTAACCATGCTTCGTTGCCAGACTGGAGGAGACTGTTACGCTCAAAGCGCCAATACAACCTACTGTGAAATACGATGTCAACACGACATCGCAAATGGATTGATCCGACGTCACAGCCGTTTTGACTATCCAACGTTATTTCGCTGGTCGCCACGATAATCGACCACTTGACTACGAGTTATCCAGTCGTTCAGCTCAAACGGTTTGTCGATACTTGACGTAACGAAGTGTGCGCGGGCGAATCATGCGAGCGGCAGCTGTGGGGGGAGCTTCTGTGCATTGGCTGCGGTCTGCTGCCGTTGCAGCCGCTCTTTCAGTCACTGGGTGACCGCGAGGCGAGGGGTAACAGCAACTGCCGCAATTTCTTGATTTCCATCTTCCCCAGCCGATTCACCGTCACTGTGATGGTTGATGTCGTATCGCTAGGTGGCGTGTTTGAGGCGGCAGCAGCAGTCTATGTAGAGCCCAGTACGGGCAAGAACATCTGATTCTCGCTATCGAAGCTCGCTGATTCGTCCCATTTCGTTACTAACGCCTGTGGTATAGACAGGATACGGTGCTTTGCGGAAGGAGTAAACGAAGAAAATAGAAGTGCGCTCATCGCAGCGACCGATCGGTACTGCAAGAAACGGTCTGCTATATTGAGCACCTGAGTAGCAATCACCGTACTTGTAACACTGGGAGGGCCAACAAGGGCGACGGAAAAGCTGTACTAAATACTCTTCGGACGATACGCGCCATTGCAGGGTCCACTACCCGCCATGCCCGATTAACCATAGCCAGAAGCCTGTTCTAACATCTGCTAAACATGCCATAGGGTGTGCAGTATCAGCCATGTAAACAATCAAAGCTTTACATTAAACGCACAAGGAACGTCAACAGCTAATCATCACACTAGTAGCTAGATTGCCCCCTTCGAGATGTCACTCTCCCCTACGGTACACACCACAAGAGGCGACGGCGTCGCGCGTGTCGAGCTGAAAAAGACCTGTTGCTCTGCCACATCGCAGTTCTTCTTCTCACAGAAAGACAATCATTGTATCAGAAGACTCACATCATGCTCGCTGCACAGAGGTAATAGCATTGAGGCTGGGCGATCGGCTCATCTTTGAAGAGGAAACAAGCCGGCCAAACCTTCGCGCCCGGATCATGATGGAAGTTACGGTTGAGTATTTTACGCGCGCATTCATTCGGCATCACGGATTGACGGTGAGCTGTCACTGCCGCTACGAGATTTCAAATGGTGCTCGTGGAAGTGATTGCTCGGTCCAGTGTAGCGCAGCATGAATCGTAGTTCCTCTAACTGAATTAATTACCGTAAACGGATCAAGGTGGGCAGTAATGCGCCGATTATACGACGAAAGAAACAAGTCCGGAAGTGGACTGGGATGCTTTTGCAGAATTTCGCCACGATAACACTCATCACTGCCGGCCGTGAACGGGGCCTTAGGCAGATAGGACATAGAAAATAGATGGGTTTGTTCAAGAAAAATGATTTGTTTTTATTATAGCTTTTTGGCTTGCGCAGAAAAACAACTTTAGCGGCGGCGTTGGCAACTGATGTAAGGAGCTGATTTCCAATCCGGGTTGAATACCAATGACGGAGATAATGCGTTCGTGAACTAATTACACGTAAAATAACATTATAGTACAGAGTTTTTCGTAATGGTGTTTTAGGAAAAAGAGGTATTGGCCAAAAGGCATTTCGATGTGGTTTGATGCGCCTAAGTAAACGTAACATATAATAAATTATAAAATGTTACGTCGCTCGTCAGTTTGCCGTATCAATTTTAATAATTTCCGGTAGTGATGATTGATGATCTTAAAATACCACATACAACCTCAACATATACGCGGCATACTTATACCAATTAAGGCAACAACGTTTCTACGTGAGCTACTATATGGTAAGGTATACTCGATTACGTTTTCTAGACAATAACATCAGGAGAAGCCGTTTAAGGAGGATAGTCCTCAAGACAGAGACGAACGTTGTCTAAACGACCAACACGTGCTAATAAACACAGTCATATTTCTGCAATGGTTGGTTTCTGTAAACTTTAGTCGTTAAGTAAACATAAAGGAGAACGAGCTAAAATCAACAGTTTCCATTAACACTAACTTAAAGGCTTCGGTGGTACGGTGCGTTCTTTTGAATCGATCAATGCTGAATTAAGCGAACGCTAAAACGTCGAAGGCTGATCCTACATACACGGTCGCAAAGAATATCTGTTTCAAAAAATTGACTAGATTGCAATGGGCCCGTTCATGCTTCTATCAAAATCAGAAGAGGAGCTAGTTCGGTAACAATCGAGAATAGACATGAAATAAGAAAATCCTATGTTTTAGCATAATATGTGTATGGGTATCAGTTAGCGACTGATAACTCGTATGTAGTTCCACTCATCTGTTATTCTTTCTCACATGATATATTAATCAGTCACAGAAAACCACACAAAGGTTTTCAGTCAAGTCCTAATATTCCATGGCGTCATAATTAACAAACAATTGTCCTCTTCGCAGAAATTAAAGTTTTGTTAACTAACATATTTTCAGATACGAAGCAGGAAGGCTCTATCAGCAATCAGGTGAGGTTTACTATAGGGTTACTTCTGTCTAAAACCATAGTCGGAATATATATCACAGACCTTATCTCCTACGAAAGGGAAGCGTGCGTATGAGGCAACGCTGACATGTAACCAAGTACAGCTTAGGTTCTTGTGGGCTGATAACTTGCGACCAAATAGTTAATACTGCCCAGAAAAGAGTGATCCTGGTGTGTCGATTTCGTTAGGTTGAAGTTATTCTATTGCGGACATCCCCACAGAATCCGGAACGCATACAAACATCGATTTAATAAAAGTAGCGACTTGAATACATATGCTACGATCGAATATTGATGTTGTCCTAATTAGACAGAGCCTGTTTATAACCATTCACTGTCCTGCAATTTGTCTTTCCTTCTCGATCACTTCTTGAAAACAGAATTTTTTTTAGGATACATAGGAAACACATAATCGTTGCCTTGGCAACGATATGTGTTTCTTGGCTTTTAGGGCTCTATTTGGCTCGATAATATTCCACGTAGAATCCTATAATGTTTCCTTTGTCTTTGGTGATGGGCTAAGATCTTAGTCTGGCTCTAATACGTCTGTGAATAATGTAGCCAGTTTTATGATACTGACGTTCAAATTTTTTTAATTTTATTGCCTATTTCACTATATTTAATTGGTGCGTGGCGTGTTTAGGTGTGATCAGAACTGTTTGTGTGGACTATATCTCACGTAATGTAATTTCACATGGTTTTTGAAATGATAATGAAGAGCAGATTTTAAAAATCGACCACGTAACTGTCATCATTGGGAAACGTCTCGGTTTCCCCAACGTCAATTTGCTAACAAAAATAACAACACCTTTTCCGTAGCTGATTTTGAAAGTAAGCGGGATTCTCGACCTGTTCGTCTCATCACTTGTGCTCAGCAGAATGTCCCGTGATCCGAAAAGCTCAAAACATGCTCATGTCGTACAGGAGAAAACTATTCAGATTAACTGAGGATCGCTCATACGGAACGTACAAAAGATATTTAGCGAAATGCAACTTCTTGTTCGGCCAGAGAAACAAGACGTATTTCGAAAAAATGACAACGTCGAGATCAACCCGCGCCATTTTAAGATGTATCCTGCCCTATCGCAAAGACTGCTAGTTATTCTTCTCTAGGAAATTAAAATCTATTATCGCGGTATAGGCCAGTTCTAGAAACTACATTGCAAATTACAGCGCACCTTGTGCTGCAAATTTGGAAACGAGTGTCTGCTGCACATTCGTCCGTTATAGGCGGCATACATTAACCACTTCTACAACCTGATATATATATATATATATTCGGTACAAAAGGGTTGCTTGATCCCGAACGAAATAATAGCAAATGTAAGTACAGCCAATGAATGGAGTGCCATCATCAGATCGTGCCCGCGGAATCAATCGGTGCAAACCAGATGGTGGTGATACTAACGAAATACCCTAGCCTTGAAGTGTCCTACAAAAAGTGCACTATTTATTTTCATTTATTTTTTCTTCGTCTAAGTAAGCTTTATATTTCTTTAAATTATCTATAAATCTAAAATATAGACAGACCATATCTCGTTTCGAAATGTTATAGGTCGCTGCTATTTCTCCCCAATAGAGTAACAAGTTCGCAAGTCTCTAACGATGAAGGAGTAACACGTTTGCTTATTAAACCCAAGGAGGTATAAAACCATCCAAGCTGAAAACGAAATATAAATACACTTCTTCTTGTTCTGGTGAAATAAGCCGTTCATAGCAGTACCAGACGTAAAATAGATAATGGTTTAGGCCCATTGCGCGACCTGAGTGATCTGAGCTGATTGATTTATCAAGAGATTTGATGAGACCCTATTTCAAAGCTGCTGCTTCGGTCGGTTGCTTCCAGTGCGCTAACTGTGCTTCTAATGAATTGTGCTAAGCGTTGTTTCTTTATTTCGGTGGAAAAAAACGCTGCTGATATTGACGTCAATATTTGCCGGATCGCCTCGTTGACTGACGTGGTCATGAACAAGCAAATAATCGAAATTAACGAGACGAAGGAAGACGATCGCAAGCAGAGACCTACGTCCTCTTCTTCTCTATAGAATGAGTTCCACAAACCCCGTCGAACAAATCGATGCTTCTTCTCAATAGCCGTGCGAAACAAATAAAATATTAATGAAAAGCGGTCTAGCTCCTATAGGCTACGTTCGAGCCAACAACAAAACACACTGACTCAAGGACACGCTAAAATAGTTGTTGTAATGGCTTACATATTCAAGTACCGAATTGTCGACGGTAATGAATTTCTCCCGATTGGCCACCTTCTTTTTTGGGGCTCTCGAATCGCTAGTCCATCATAGTGGGCAACTATCGGATGTCTCTCAATGCACCACTTTCATTATACGAATGCGGCCGACCAGATTGAATTCTCAGGGTTTTTTCCCCTGTGATGCAACACCACACCGCGTTTACGGCCAGTTCACTTTGCTACCTCCCTAAGGTTCGATCCCTTAGAGACACTCTATCAGCCCTGCGCCACAACAAACAGCGGGAAAGATTTGTCATACTATATTACTGAAGATAGATCGTAACTGCTACGCTTGTTGACCTTGTCCTTTTTCACTATGGCAATTTATTGAGGACCGTTAATCTCCGTAAGGCGCAACCTCTTTGTTAGCAGAGACGACGCCATACGCCGTTTCCTACAGTGTCCATTTGCTAATTTTCAGTCGACGCTGGAGATATTTCGAGTTAGACATTTGCCCTAATAAAAAATGCTTAATTTTCGCCGTAAAAGCAAGAACGATATCGTTTATTTAATTTTATTCGTGTTTGTGGAACAAGTTCGTAGTGGTGGTTACCCAGAGTCGCAATGCAGTTTCCCATTGCCACCACTTAAGCGTCGATTCTTCTTACAACGTTCATTAAAGAATTATGTACTGAATAAGACAGATACCCTAATAGGCGTCTTTTCCTTTTCGATATTCGTTAAGTTTGCCGCGACTTGGATTTTGAAGAGGTTTTCGCGCGGTTGCAATATTTAGGCCTAACGTTGAGTGAATTTGTCCTTTGGCGAACGGTCGCGGCACGATTAGCTGAACAAGATGCACTGCTCGAATGAAAATCGTTTAACAACGGCCGTATCAGCAAGAACAATAATAGTATCATTTATGGTTATAACTATTACCATTAAAATGATTAGGTATCACTGCCCGCATTTATGCTTTTTTTTTTTTTTTTCTACCGAAATCTACGCTGACCTGTGTAGTCCAATTCATATATGTGCAGGGTGCAGCAAAACTGCAGGAAACTAAACGAGAGAAAATGGCCGCGTTCACCTTTTCTGTACCAGAACGTCAATTCTCTTACGTATCACCGGCTCATATGGGCGATTGAAACTGGACGTGCGCCCGAATAACAACTGGCTGGCATCAACATCAATATTGATTCCCTTTTTATTAAAATGTCATTTACTGCTTACATAGATAGACCTGACATATTATCAATCTTTTCTGGTGTCAGTGAGCTGCCAAACATATCGGAGTAAGGTTTGCGTCGTTTCGGAGAAGAAGATAATTATATTAGAATGAAAACGATCTTTTACATCAATGCACGAAACATATTTCTGATAAATACTCATAAAATTACCATCAATATTAGTCCCGGGCTGCAGGGTTTAGCCACGGAAGAATACGCAGAACTTATGTTGCTTACCGCGCAAGCTACAGCTCCATTGCAAGTCTTAGGCCACTGAACACTGAGCAATCTAAGCTTACAGAACACACGAATTCGCAGACTGAGCGCGTTTTTACGCTCAATTCGATTTCGGAGTACTGCTTAGGGGAATACGATACTCCCGCCGACGAGTTCAGGAAGTGTAGCCTAGATTTTCGGAGACAGGCGGAAGTTTCCTAAAAATGGCATTTTCCTTTTTGAACAACCCGTTACACCTCTAGTCGAAGACTTGTTCTGCTTGCTTCGTATTCATTATACCGACAAATTTTGCAAACGTCGCGATCTTTCTGGCTAAAGCCTAGTTTTAATAGCGATCTTACATAGCCCTGTACCCTTTCCTCTACAGAGAATGGTCGTCTTAAAGCTGAAGCAAGTTTTGTCTCTGTTATGGTTCTGGGCTACACAGAAAAAGCATAGGGCTGGGATCATCGGTAGATGACATGGGTTATTATGAATGTTGAACGCTTTTATGGAACTCTATGAAAATTGTCCATTTGACCTGCTTTTTATGCTTCGTTTACTTAGCTATACTAGATAATCGAAAGCTTCGATCATCATCAAAGCTTGAATATTTACCTTTCTATTGATGTTCCCGCTCGTTGGCAGTCTTGACAATTTATTACAGTTATTACATAATACGGTAGCTATTTTTTATTTACGACAGTTTTCGTCCCGGCTGTGGTAAGTCTACCATTGCTTAGCAGTCGACTAAAGGGTAAAAGTTGTTCAATGACAAATTTCAGTCAAACAATAGATGAAATTGGGTACATACAGAAACATTCATAACAGAAAAGTTTTAACCATATAAATTCGTACTCACACGAATACAAAGGTCAAATGGAGAAATTTATCTAATTCAGTGAATTATAAAAAAAAAAAAAAAAAAAAAACAAACAGATAAATAAGTTCTTCCATGTAATATTCAAGAGCCTTACGAATGCAATCAAATTCCATTTATTCACGTTTGCTTAAAAATATTACATAAATCAATAATACAGTGCCTCAATATAGCGGAGCGCGTGTATAGAACACTTCGCGCGGGTTGGTTTTATTATTTGTCCTAAAGATAACAATAGAGAGCAGCGAGTAGGGTGGTAACTAGTACAATTTGCCCCTCACCTAGAGCACTTACATGTATCCTCAGATTCGTGGAAATCTGCTTTCTTGCAGAGTCTATGGTGAAGGCTATGCACGGCAAAGACTTGCGTGTTTAGTCGGTTCGTCCCTCGCCTCTCGTAACCTTTGATCGTGCCTAAAGGGAGGAATTCCTAGTCGTTTTTCCTTCAGTAGTACCAATAGCGTTTTTCCTTTTAGTCCCAAGGTTGCTGCTCGAAAGCGTCTGAGCGTTGAGAGTTCAGAGCGACAACGGAGATCTTCAAACAGCAGTGGCAGCTCGGCCAAGAGATATGTGGCACGATTTTGTGTCGCTACGATTAGTCTGACCCAATGCTACTTTCAGAAAAGAAATGTTGATACGATTTAATTTTTGGAGCTTTTCTATGTAAAATCTGTTTAATAGACACGTATCCCGTACGCTGCGATCGGTGCCACCTTGAGGTCGAGCAAGGTCAGAGCTGTTGCAAGGCAAAAACGAGTAGATCTTGCTTGATCGTCCATGCGAACGCCGGTGGAACCAGGCCGCCAATAATATTGCGTACAAATTACGCCAACATCGAACGTTCACATCAGCCATCCACAGTACAGCTTGAGATATCATATATTTGGCTTCAGACGTTGTTTGTGACCGTGACACGTTCAGTTAACTCATTACGACAGGCCGATTTTCACATCCAGTATGGCCATTTGACGCGCGTCTTAACTATCATTCTGCTTCAGTCCATATAGCTTTGGTTTTGTAGTCACAAAACCCGGTTATTCTTGACTGGACTGAAATCCTACTCATCAGAGGGATCGATGATGTTATGCTAAAGACGTCGTTATACTAGAAACGTTTTTAGCAGGTACTTGGGCTTTTTCATTGAATGGGGTAATATGAAGAAACAGAATTCTACGGGATAGAAATAATGCTATGTAACGAACACTAGCCTAGTTCTATTTCACTTTATTGAAATTAATAAGAGATTTAGCTGACACTGACTGTCTTGTGTGTAGTAAATCAATTAAAATCTTTACTAGCTTATCAATAAACAGTCTCGGTAAATTCGCTCAGCGTTCTTTTTTTCGAGACACGTATGCCACACTCGCGAGCCTATTTGTTTATCTGTTAGCATGTTCAGGCAGGCATCGGTATAAGCATCGGATATGACTGATTTCCATGGCCATAAATCCCTACTAAATCTGATATTGTAGTTCTATAAGCCGTATTTCTTCTTTGCATTTCTAGATCCGACGTCAGCTAACGGTCTTATCGTTCTTGGAAATTAAGGCTAGCTTGGTACGACATCTGACGGTTGTTGAACGAACTTAATGGCCTGATGATACGTCATTGATCGCGGGGATACCACCATACGAATTCAACAATCACGGCTACACGCGGAACTAATCGGTGGCGTCGCCACAGAAGGCTAAGTTATTCTCGATTGGCCTTGGGCAATTCATATTGACGAGCTTACGTTGACCCCATATAGGCAAAAAGAGTGGCAGGCTTCCTATATTACCACGCCCTAGCCTAATCGAAGCAATAGCTAGGACTTCTTCTTTATTTCATTTACTCAGCTTCGCTGTGTACGGCACTAAGTGGGTGTGGTCAATTAGTGCGCTGTCCTGCAAAAGGCCTACTGTTTGCCTTCTTGGGCCTTTGAAGCCGCGACGGCTGACTCTAGATGCTCGTTTTTATGCAAAATCCTATGTTGCCTAGTTCAGCTCATCCTAAATTCTTCCAGTTGCTATCTTTAGCTTCGTAAGCAAGGTACAGCTCTGTATAGGTCCAAGTACGCCTATTTTAGAAAATATGTCTAAATTCTTACACTTAGAATAGATATGAGCTTTTAGATATTATTTTATTAAACACGGAGATTATCAGTTCGGTCAATTAGTAAGAGCTACCTAGAGCATTCAGCGAAAATTGGTTATGTCGCTAGGCGTATGTGAGAATCCGCTACACTTTTAGTCAATCATACTTTTAGTCAATGCTAGCCAGAGTATAACTGTAAATTATCGATTACTTGAAACAGACACTAGATCTAGTTCTAAGCTCGTCTGTCCTCTGTTAATTAAGGTTGATAGAGCTATTGCCGCTGATGCAACGCAAAGATCGGTGTACCTATAATAAAAAAAAAAAAGAGTTCCTAAATACCAAATGCTGTATTGCATTAACTCAGCAAATAGACATATCGAGTCATTAAAGGGAGACGCACGCTTTGAGCGCCGACCTTCTGATCGTGGATCCTTCAATCGACGCTCATGAATACACGGTCAGAACGAAGTTTCTACCTTGCTTGTGTAACAAAGAAGAATGATGATTCTCAAGCTATAATTCAGTAAGTGAGTTATCAAGGGAATTTTCTCAAAAATCGGGATCAGAAGAGCTTTTTGGTGCGAGAACTGCTACCCATTGTTACTGGCCAAAATCTAACGGCATATGTAGTTAACAGCTGGAATAAGATTGGTTATTTTCGTAGACTAACTAATTATTATATCTCGAAGCTGATTGGCAAAGGTCGTTGATGACTTGCTCTCTAAATCCAAGGTACAATTTTAGCTTACGTTAGGCACTCGGCCAATGGATAATGTTGATTTTAGTAATCGAAGAAGGCAGCAGTTAAGTGGTCCAGTCGGAAGCGTTCGCCTAAACACTTTAACAAGATGGTATACTGCTTAGAAATAATTTATCTATCGCAGGACCACGTTTATTTGATGAAGGGCTGTACAGAGGAGTATTAGGCAAATGTTTCCACGGATATCACGGAATCGGTGCGTTTCTCCAGTTCAAATATGTTATAATAGATTTCAATGAAACGACAACAAAAGTCTGATTAAAAGCTTGTATGCCAAATTATTTCCTATTGGCAATGCTGTAGTATATTCTTGACAATTTCTTTCCCCCCCTCTATAGTCGAGTGGGCTAGTTACTGAACTCGGACGCATATACAGACGCTATGGTACAGATACTCGTTCAGCACATTTAATGATCCATATAATTCACTCGTTATCTTGTAGTAGCTTTTGACCTGGCACTTCCTGGAACTGAATTGTTAATAGCGCAACACTGTGAGCGATCTTTGCAAGGCCACGTCAGTCAATATGTACTATATAGTATCGTATCATATGCGGAATGGGAATAGATAGATGGCTAGAACCCAGCGATAAAAAAGTTGAAAAAATTACAGCCGACTAGTAGAAGAAGCCGATAGATGATAAGGTGGTCAGAAATCTACTTCTGTCTGATTAGTTCACGAGGCTCAAACAGAACTGAGCCGAAAGTTTACCCCCCCCCCCCCGTGTTGTTTTAACTATCTCCCCCAAATATGTATTCAGATAATTTCGCTTTTGACTGTGACGCATCGACTTACGTTGGTTAGAATTTTTCCGCTTGCTTAATTACTGCGAGAGCTCTCTCTAGATCAATCCCGTTCTATATCGTCTTTGAATAGTAGGTCTCTACTTAGTTTTGGGCATTTTCTTATACTGGAAGAGAATAGTTGCTATCAACTCTGTTGTGACTGGCCATCTTCGACCAACTGCCTTTTTACTTGTCAATTTTTTGAATGGGCCCAGATACTGGACGTTGTGGAATTGCTGCCCCGAAAATCCAACAGCACGGCAACGTAAGAGGAAAGCGGTAGCTGTAAAAACAAAATCAATTCCATTTGAAACGTTCTGTCGGGTATTTTTGTTTGCAACTAAATAACCTATAAATGCCGCTTTAGTAGATACAGTTGAAAACATCTTCTTAAATGAGAACGCTCATTTGCAGACACATATTTCTTCATATCTTCCGAGCAGTTTATATTATCGACAATGCGAATTCGCTATCCGTATCACGAAGAAGACCGTCAACTAAACCAATTACAGAAAATAATGGGCTTCTGGAACAAAAAAAGAAGATCGCTTTTCTATCGTAGAAAATAGGACCGAATGATTTTTGAATGAAAGGAATGAAAATTATATAAAAACTCTTTCTGACGCCACGAAAGAGTCGGTGCTCATAGACGTTAAGGTTAAAGAGTTGCTTTTAGCAAGCCCGACCCTGTTAACCGTAGGGCATCTCTAAATTCGCTTGAGGTCGTAGACGGTGCGCTGGCCCACGTCGAGCTACATACATAGGATTAACAACACCTGTTACGATCTAAAGGTTCAATCAAACCCCTAATGAAGATATTCATTTCACATCCATACGTTTCTATATTACCGTTTATACCGATAGATCTATCCCGTACGAAAACACTCACTGTTAATGAATTTAGTTCGAAGACATGGCTCACGTATTCATGGCCAGTTTGAAAAATGGTCAATCGTGAACAATTTGATTTGCATTATCTGGCTTACATAATGTTTTTATTCATGCTAGCAAGTCTATGTTATTATTGCGATTGGTGGCCCTGTATGAAAGCCAGTATCTCGACTACGCAACCCTCTGGGCCTAAATACACGGCAACTGGGAATAAATGCATTGCCTCTACAGTGATTGCTTTTTTTCAGTGCTCAAACAGAGCTTCGAGCATACCCGAACCCTAGCCATCATTATATAGCTAATCAGGCGCGGTAAGTCGGACGGCTGTACCTGTGGCTAAAAAACCAGGGATAGCTGACTCAAGCTCCGTTATACTGTATAACATGTGTGATTAAATAAAGAAACGTATTGTATAAGCGATGAGTTACACACGTCAGGTGTTTATAGGTCGCGAAGACCAGGCCAATTTCGTCCGGTTCGCTGTAAGTGAAAGTACAAACAATGCACGTCCGCCGTACCACAAGAAACGAATCCAACACTGTTGTTAACTTTCCAGAATCTTTCCTTAGAAAGCGATTAAGGACGATTAAGTTAGAGGGCCTGCGGCGACAACTGTAGCCCGTTAGAGGCGCTGTTCTATATAACAGCATACGTTTAGATATGGGAATGCTAACTGAATGCGAACCACCCTATCATCTATGCGGCTCTGTACGGATCATGCTTGGTTAGATCCCTGATCTGCCTCTGCTATGGGACAGTGATAGGACAATGAACAAAAGAAATTCCTATCCTCATCAACATCGATTAAGACTACCTCGACGACTCGTCTTGTGTTAAGGGCTTGTGAGGATTTAGAGTTCTCTTAGACGCATAAAAATTTTCCTCGATGAGAAGCACTTGATACAGAGTTCGTCGAGTAGAAGGTTACATCTATAGCAAGACTTCACAACGTTCATTCAGGAAAACATGTGGGTCCCATTGATTTAGGATAAAGTGACGATGAAGTTTTGTTTCAAAGGTAGCGTTTGAACCTAAGCTAAGTGGCAGTGGTTGGAGCATTTAATGGCAAAACGATTGCTTTCAAAATGTTCAGGTATTAGGGCAGACACATTTACTGTCGCCGTTCAACCTTATGGAGTAAGTAAAATCTAGTTCTTCATCCATAAGGAGCTTCGCACACTAGTTAAGTGTTCGCAAAGACAGCTGATCGTAATGCGACCGCGTTGTCTTTCAAACCCACCAAGGTAATAAAGTACGGCAAATACAAGTCCCGAGCCGAAGGTGCAGTAATCAAATTCGTCCTCGTACTGTCATGCACCAATTAGGGAAGTATAGTGAGTGAACGACGAAGGGGGTGGTCTTCCAGTTAGGACGGACAAATGTAGGCGCTGATCTAAGGACCTGCCAAGCTGAGTAGCTACCGCAACATCAGGATCCTTAAGGCAATGACACCCGCAGTAAAGATACCACGATTTGCTGAATCGAAGCTTGGCAATAAGCAGCAACTTCATATCGCTAAATATAAGAAGTTAGTTTTTATCGCTAGGTAACTTGCGTTTTACCTTAAAACAACTATCAGCTTTGAATTGGCGATTTTTTTTTCACGTAACAGCCTGTGGGAAATGTCAGTTAGTGATATATATTCTAAAATGATCGTATGGCAAATGATATAATCAACCTATCGATTGACAACATTGTGCAATAACGTTTACGTTTATGTTAATAATAATAACGAGTACATAAGTTTTTTTCTTTTTTTTTTTTTTATAAAATAATAAGCAATGCATTAAAGAAACACCTGCAAAACGCATTCACAATGCCCTTAGAAACGCTGGAGTTGTACACCATCATCGCTTGAAGGGCATAAATGTATGTTGTCAATGTTCTAGTAGTTATAGACTCGTCCAATAGACCCGTCACTGTGGTGTTCAGCCGTTGACTTTCATACTTTTCATGAACTACTCTCGTAGGTTAATTGAGTTCTTAATTACGCTGTACGTTTTGATCATGCCCTATGTTATCATTATGAACTGCTAATTATAAAGGGCAATACTTTAAATCATCGAAAAACAGTGCCGTTACCTTAATTTTGTGTTCTCCTTAATACAGCAGGATATACACTAAGGTTAATTAATGGTTTATAGAAAATTTCACACGGTACCAGTAGCAACTGAAGAAAAAATTCAAAACATCCGATTACACGTAAAACTCTTGATTCAGACATGTCTTCAATGTAAAATCTCTCTCGGCTCCCGTCCAAACAATTGCGTCAACAAAGTTTACCAGTGAAACCTATAGTGTTTCTTATTCTATTATATACCTTTGCATACCTAAAAAAAGTGCGTGATTGTTCTGCGCATAGACAGGACGCTACTTACGGCGGGGGGTTTATGCCCAGCTTCCAATTGTCTATGTTATCGCACTCGACGTACGCTGAATTCAATGGCTCCATTTAAGACTGCCCATATGCGTGAGCTCTCAGACACGTCGACAGGAGTACCTTGACAATTATTCTTTCTTTTGAGCTAAAATTCAATTCAATAGATACAGCAAAGCGTTTGTACGTTCTTATCTACTTTTATAATATTGTCATATAGATGCCCTATTAATTATACGAGTAAACACAATGACGTCTGACTACCAATATATGAATCGATTTATTATATTAAAACGTTCTATTTATATTCTCGCGATATTATGCATATATTTTCATTTTACTGCTGTAACTATTGCGATGTTAGATTAAATGAACGCTACAAATCACCAGGCAACATGGGGGGGGGGGGTAGCGCGTTGTTGATGGTCCTGCTAGATGTGCTCCGGCAATCATCTTCTTTTTTACGGTTGTGCACTTCACTGCTCTTTCCGCTCCATCATATACGAAACGCTAACGAAATTCCTATAACTGGCCCCTATTTCTTCATTCCTCTTCATCTGCTGATCGGCGGTCAGACATGCCGTATTGTCGCGTCATATTGCTACCGGCAATGATCTGCTGTTTGGCGGGGACCTGGGGATCTGCGGCTGGCTAGTTATGTTCCTTGACGGAGAGTTGTCAACACCAGCCGGCTGGCATTCGACGTAACTGCTGGCATGACAGCAGCATCAGGCGCATGGCAAAAGGTAACCGTGCTACCCTGCCAATATCCCGGCGGCACTTCCCGATGACATTCTCACCGCCGTCGGCGCCAGCTTCAGTGGAAGAAACAGCTTCAGAAGAGGAATCACTTCAGTTACGGCATTTCAAAGTGGTAAGGACAGCAGTAGCAGATAACAAAATACGTCAAAGCCATGAAGTAGTCGGTGCTTCGCTTTCAGCGTTCCTCTTGCTTTGTTGAATTGATACCGGAATTAGTGGTCGGCGCACCTCGCCAATAAGCGGGAAGACACGGATTTATATGTACGGTCAGTCAGGGAGCACTGGACTGGCTGAAGCTCTGTATCACCACTCGCTTTCTCTAGCGATAGTAAAGGAGTAGCAGCAGCAACAGCAACAGCAACACAACAACAGCAACAACAACAACAACAACAACAACAACAGCAACAACAACAACAACAACAACAAATCTACTTGGCTGACAGCGTAGCTGCCATAGAACATCAGTGAAAATGACTGGTCCTCCCCGTACTGATACGAACGAGGTTGCTCATTAATTGCTGAACGCACATGCGGGCAAGCTTGCAAACAAAAATACTGACGTTACCTTCCGCTATCTGACGATCCGTAGTCAAACTGTTTCGGAAACCTCTCTTTTCGCTAATATCGCCAATCCTTCATAGAATGGATTTTCTAACGGAAACATTAATACTCCTTGTACGGACTCAGAAAACAGATAAAACCCTTGTTCAGCGAACGCAACTAGACAACAACTTGTGAAGTTGGACTTGGGGTGGGGTGGGCATTTGACGTTCGTTAGGTGTAATCGATGTAACAACAAATATTAGATCGAAGCGCTGAATTCGAAATGATAAAGGACAGCGGTGTCTATATAAGCGTCAAGCTAGAAAGTTTAATATTACTCAGGTCTACCCCTGACATATTTCAAATCACTTTATCGTAACTCTACCAATATACATCGAGAACGATTCAGCTCTGTTTGTAACACATGTGAGGTGCGTGTACGTCTTTTTTTGTACAGAGTTTTTGTATAGTGTGGAAGGGGTCGACTAGGAATCGAGTGAGATGCCCTGATTCTTTATCCAGCTCCCGGGAACACTCAAGCTGTTTTAGAGTTAAATCCTTTGAATTCCGTTTTGAGCCATTGAAATAGTGGCACTCAAAGTGTAATTATTTCTAAGTTGGAAATTATAAGAGATTTACCTTCCCGATCACTATCAACTACAGCAGACGAAAATGCATTTGGTGGAAGATCATAAGGGCATAAATTTATCTGAGTTACTTACTTCCCAATAAATAGATAATGTTCACCTAACATCATATTTATCTTTGAGTAGTTGTTAACATATTTAGAAAAAAAACTAGTTCTACAAAAATACCTACGACCTAAAGCATTTAGCACTCCACAGGCTTGAATATGGCCATTTGCACTGATGCGAGCTTTCCTCTTCTGCTCCTTATTGGCCTATTTTTAATCACAACTTCACAAAGGAGCCAGTTCCATATCAATCATTTGCTTAGATATCACCGTTCCCATGGTATCCCCTATAATCTAGGAAATTGTAATCGAACCCTCGGTGCTCCGAAGTGTCATAGCCAGAATACCTCTTCCTGACATAGAAGGTTAGAGAATATGTCTGTAAAGAAGGGTTAATATTCATATGCGTATACGAGTCCGGTAGCTTCGCTTTTTAATTTGCTAACATGATGCAGCCTGCCCCAAAATCTCAGTGACCACCCATCTCAGCCCGGACCACTACAACCAGCAGTTACGTATCCCGTGTTTTTCAATACACTTCGGCGCCTATGTGTATACGTACGTGTATCATAGCGTATATATATGCTATAAAAGGCCTCTTATATATCGATGCTCGTCATAAAAACAGGACACCCGCCGCTAAGAAGCCTATATTCCAAATTCGCAAATTTTCTTAAACAACCATAGGCTATGACTACGTCGTAGTTAGCGTGAATATTGTGTCAAGGTGTAACTTGACGTTTTACGGCAGATTCGAAACACATAAGACTGCATCATTAACAGGGCTGACGCTCAGATATTACATTGATACGAAGTTTTGATCTATACTATGAGAAAAAAACAATGATGCTTTGTTTTTTTAAACGTCACTACTTGTTTGTTGTGCTTTAGAAAAAAAAAAAATGGAAAATCTAAACCCTTACAAATTTTATGAGAGGATACATCGACATATCCCCGGGCTGTGTCGTCATCATTGGAAGTTTCGAACACCGCCAGTTATCAAACACTGCTTTTTAAATGCTTCTTTTTTTTAATTGTGTAGGCGTCACTAGGTGCGTAACGTTGGATAAATATAGCTTTATATATTGCACATATTTTCTACTCGAGACTATTTGACTGTTTATAGAGAATAACTGCACGAAGCATTGCGGTAAAAATGCAATTTCCTATGATTTCGTCCTTAAACCTTTACTGGTGCTTTTGGCCACAGGTCATGCTCCGCATTTAAGCCCATAATACAGCTCACCCTATGCCTATTTATTGCTTGCTGACATGTCTTTGTGCTTCGACGGCCAGGGTTGGTATAATGAATGATAAGTGAAGATCGACTCTGACATTGCATTTTGGACTCTGTCCAGCGAACGCTTGCAATTATGATTTATGACAATTGACAATTTGCTAATTATGGCACACTTTACCTCGAATATCATTAATTAACACCAGTTTGTATTATCCTACTTTGTGTTGCTACCCGGATCACCACGGTATCGGTTTCGCACAATAGTGCTCAATTTTTTGGCAAAGTGAAGTCGCGATTTGAGCGATCTTTATTTTGACTTTCCTATACGATCTTTCTATTTAAGACAAATTCTAGATTATTTTCCAGCTTCTTGTTTTACTTCAGGTACAAAATTGTACTTATCCATACGACTATGCGACTCA
This sequence comes from Varroa destructor, assembly GCF_002443255.2. Lineage (NCBI taxonomy): Eukaryota > Metazoa > Arthropoda > Arachnida > Mesostigmata > Varroidae > Varroa > Varroa destructor. Next base: position 21,271,621 of record NW_019211459.1, read on the forward strand.
TGTTTAACAGAAAACGCATTGAGTGTTTGATCTCTCCACTACCAGCAACGATGTATGATTGGATAAGTGTAAAAATATATACAGCATAATAACCGTTTCTTTTATTCCTCTTATTTTTTTTTTATCGATTAATGTTCCAAAACCAAACAAAAAAAGGCGCCAAGTACAAAACAACAAGGCTAAACAATGTTCCTTTCTGACGACGTTAAGGGAAAGAAGACGTCAAGGCGACGGCACACATCGTACTGCCTGCGGTGTCGTTAAAGTACTGATATTGAACGTAGAAGCCACTGTTGATGGCAATAATGACAGCGCTCAATTCCGCTACAAGATAAAGCATCAACGCTATCAACAGCTGCGGCTGTACAGCATCATCGAAGGACTCTTATTCTGTAGCTTTTTGCCCTTGCCGCTGTCCTGGGGTCGGTTTTCATCGTCGCCGTCACGACCGGATATGGGGGAATTTGTGCAGTTTACAAATGCTACGGGGGCGGAAGAGGGACGGGGGTCATAGAAGGTAGTTGGATTCCTTGGCGTTTCTTCATTGGGCTGCCGTCATCAGTTTACTGGAAGTACGGAAAGGCCAGAGCGTCTTGGAATAGGACTGTTGACTTTTGATGTGTCGTGATCAATACACTTCCATGTACATCGGTTTTATTTAGATGGTGAACCTTTTGTAATAACGACTTCGACTTACAAAACGCACGCGGTCGATTGGATAGCAGCATGTTACTGCGTATTGAACGCTCCGTGTGTTTAGTGACGTTAACACGGAACGATCAATTTTTTTTTAGTGAGTGCTGAGTTCACTGTTCCTACCGCTGGACATTATTTTTTTCCATCTTCACCGTATCCCCCCCTCGATCTGTCGTATCATCCAGTAGTTGTATAAAATAAAGGCTGTTCTACGGGACGATATGTCACGTTTTGTGTGCAGCAGGCTAGTTCCGCTTCTGACAAAGGAAAGCCCACTTGGATCTAACAACGGACCGCACACGTTCTTACATTATACAATAGGACATTCATCCAATGTGTACAATTGTAAATACGTATTTACTAAAATTGGTAAGCTGCTATATAGAGGGGACCTCTTATCTCGTTATATAAAGCATCTTAGACTTGGAAAAGTTCGCATGATGCCACTCGACCAGTGTAACTTAGGAATGTACCCAAATATCTTCAACTTATCCTCTTTCCCTAGTTTTATCAATGGGGGTAATTACTGCGGCGAGCTCAGAATAAATGGCCCATACCGTTATGAACGTGGGTTATTTAACTTCGCTTCTCTGATGTTCTGCTCAGTCTGTAGGAAAGCGTAGGATATTTATAGTGTTCGTTTCAGCCGTTTCGATAAGTAGATGGCCCGAAGTCGCCTGTAACGCCAATTAAAAATTCACAAATGTGATCAGAAGTTAGAAATGATCGCCCTGAAATACAAAGACGCAATGACAAAAAGCAGAAATTATCAGTCCTTTATTGAATTTTCGCTTTATGTAAGGACAAAATTTGTATGGTAGAGGTTCAATAGCTTCGACGGGTTGTTTTCAACGAAGTCGTCAGCGTCCACAGCGGGAGACATACCTTGGCAAAGCAGCTTTTGAAATCATTGATATATAATTCAGGGTTTTTAATAACAGAAAACGTCAATGCTTGAAGGTATGTTAGCGAACTAAATTGTCCATGTGATGCGAATACAACAATCAAGGATAGATTTTACAATATATCATTGTTCCTTATTGATCTAAGCATAAAAATGGCGTCTCCATTACCGATCCTCAATGTTTAGGCGTAGAAACATCACGTCTAGACAGAGCGATAATTGTATAGTTTTCGTCGTACCATCGCGACGTTTAATCTACAGCCGACTGTAAATAAAGTCGTCTCGTAGGAACTATTAGATGGGATGTCCTGTATATTGCCGACATATAGCCTATGTTTAATAGAATATCATTTTCTATCTAACGTAAAAATGACAAATTAAATTGATCCAAGGCAGAGGCCTTGTGGGACGTTATGTATGAGCACTCACCGCTAGTACTACTGTTAGAACTATTATAACGTCTAACAAGGAAGGATCTGTTTTCGGGCCAGTTATGCTTTCAAGAAAGCGACCATCTCTTACCGTCCAGAAGAGTAAATTTTTCTATGAATCTAAAAGGATCCACAAATGATAAAAGCTTAAAAATATGGCCGACAAGTAATTTTCTAAAGAATATACAAGAGGACTGCGCAATTGGCTTACACCATTGTCGACACTCGATTTTTGCCTATTTTAAAACCGGCGTAGTCAAAGATTGCCGTAAGTGTTCGAATACAACAGCAGCAGCAGCAGCAGCGTCATATGATCCAACAATCAAAACGTGCACGGGTTCCATTATCAAAGAAAACCTAATCATGTATTTCATGCAATAAGGGAGGTGCAAAGTTTGCCGAGGCGCAAAAGTGAATGAAGAAGTTCTTTCAAATAATTTACTTCCCTAAAATTACGGGCTATAACTTTGTAATGCTTTGTAATGACACTATAGCGTTCTTTCTTGTTGAACATTTATTAGCGTGGCAAAAAAAAAAAAAAAAGACCATTTAAACTTGATTTCGATTCATCAGTTACTTTAGGTTCATCGGTTATTCTGTTTAGGCTTCGTCGTTGTCTCACACAATGAATTAGGTCCCAGTAACGTATCTATATTTATAATAAATTAGTAAGCGGTGGTTGTCCGCGGTGGACATGTCCTTCGATAAAATCCTGCGCGAGACTGCAACGTAGTGTAATAGTGTAAGGAAAAAGTTGCTCTTCGATCAACACGGAGCTATCTGAAATGTTCTAGTAATCTTTTCTCGAAAAATATTATTCATTGTTCCAGATGCTTCCTGATTTAATGGAAACACAATAGTTTGACTATGTTTGGTAAGGGCCGGCTAGTTTTATTGTTGTTACTATCAAGTCGAAGTTCAAAATGTCGGAATCAGTTCAGATTGTCCCCTATCAACCGGTCATTGCTATAAATTGACAACTACTGAAAAAGGTACTTGTAACTAGCTACTGTTTAGCAGGCTTAAATTCCCGCAAAATAGGACCAGCCTACTTACAAGCTGACTAGAAAGCAGTGACGAAACAATGTCACATCTAGTACGAGCATTATAACCCTATGAATGCGCAAGCCATCTCCCAGTGGATGTTCCAACACTAATTTAATTGTTCATTGAACAGTGGATGAGGTCGTCGACGATTTGCTATTCTTTCTATGGCATATTTTTGTTTCATTACGACATCTAGGTTATTTAGCTTATAGATGCACTAGCGATGAGGACGGTTAGAGTGAGTCAGTACCGTAACGTCACGTAATGGTCTGACATCCAAACTAGCTTCCTCTGGCATGAGAATAGAGCCTACAACGTTCTATAACTGCTCAGACTTACCCGCAACCAGGTATTTTATTACTCCTGAACGCTACGAAAAATAATATGGGTGAAGAGTAGGGAACTGACAACACTTGATTTGTTGCTTGATGGCCAATTTGTCATCACAGTACGCTTAACAACGGAGAAACGCAAAGCTGACTCGTGTCGTAGCCAACAAGATATCGTTTGTAAATATTTATCGTTGCACGTAAGCGTTATGTTAGCGCTGGAAGTATATAGCCTTGCCGTTATAATGATTTTTCGTCTGACATGATATAACATTGTGCGAAACAGAACCTCCGTTGTTTACTTACAACGCTCAAGTCAATGCTGAAACTGTTTTTAACCGCAATCCGTAAGGTTCTTATTAAGAAGAAGTACTACGTATACTTTAATTTGATGATATTATTACAAATATTATAGGATCCTTTTTTACCAGCTCTTCCACATCTCTTTACCAGCAAGCTCGAGGTAGTCGACTCGAAACGAGCTGCTCGTATAATAATTGATATTTAAAGCTTCCAAGGCGAGCAGGGTGTGCCCAGTTCTATATCCCGAAAGTAGTCACCTAGGGCACCATTATTAGGTGTTCCTGGTCAATTCTGGCGCCTAGTATTTGTATTGATGCTTTTTCATCCGTCCTCGCGCAGCGACAACTTTCCGAAGCAAGAAATAGAGTACGTTCCGCAGCAGAGCTCTATTCCGCAGATATTGCTTTTATGTGTTGTCCTTGTAACATGGCCCTGTGAAGCCGGTGCGACCATTGCAGCAACGGCAAACCCGAGGAAAATCACTGGCAAGCGACGGGTCTCGAATTTACTCGCTTTGAGACTACGGACCAGGGTTTGCGGCAATGAGAATGAACACGCTGTTATTGTTTCTGTGCTTCCGAGGGGTGAGGGTAGGCCGACTAGAAAAGATGGACTCTACAATGTACTTACCCGTCGCATACGATCAAGACGAGTGCAGTTACCGTACACGTGGACTATAGAATGCATCGTGCAGCGAGAGAAGCATATGTATGAACTGCATTTTTCAGGTGATAGAAAAAGAACCAGCAAGGTAGAATGTTATGCCCAGCTACAGTCAACAGACCCGTAGTTAAATCTTCCCCAGTATGATGCACTAGCTACACAAACGGTGCCCACAACATAACGCCATGCGACCATATTGATAGTGATAAACTAGCTTTGAGCAATCATCCCATTGCACGATTTCAAAATCTATTCACTTTAATTCCAAATAGAAAAATCGATAAAACTTCCACGAAGAGGCAACATTACCTTCAACCAAGATGTTAAGACTACTCAGTAAGGGATCTAATGCAAACAAGAAAGAAAAATTACATTGTTACATTATGTCGCAAACCAGTGCCCTGCCATCATGTCAGTCTCTTTTTATCAATACAGCAGATGCTGATAAATGAATTTGAATATTGGCGCGCAATTATGATAATAATTATTGCATTTGCACGGTTATTATAGCATTTATGTTCACTGTACAACCGGCTGAACGTACCAAAGTATTGCGCGTACAGACACGGCTGACGATACGTTAGTCAAGCTAACGCAAGTTTTGATCAGTGAGCGTTTTCGGCTCGAGGTCTTCCTCGTTTAATTTGCCCCGCCGCATTTATGCCAGCACCTCATAATTCAGGCACTGTAACTGCTGTTCTCCTAGTTGGGCAACGATTAGGTTATTTTATCGTATTACAGCCCACACACCTGCGAACAGTGTAAGCAGCAAAAAACAAATGGGGGAACGATGCCCCCGCCGCTGCTGGCCAGTACGCTGATTGGGTCTGTCTCTAGATACTATACATCCTGTTTCGTACATAGTCCTACATCATATTCTGTTCGTATATCACATTGTAATTATAACAGTTAATTCTAATCAGTGTCTTTTTTTTGTCATGTCTGAAATATTGTTCTTTTCAGCATTACTGTAGCCCCGATTATTATCGCCAGTGGTGATAGAAGCATTATTATTCTTATAATTGGCATTGCCTCTTTTTCGTCTGCTAATTCTGCCACTCGAATGGTGGAGGTAAAGGTCAACTTACCATTACAACGCCAACCTGATACTTTATACAAATCGTCGGTGTCATCCCCATCCCTAGTCGGTCAACCGTTGTTGCCGTTGCAGTAGCAGTAGCCCCCGTCAGCGAGATCACCAATCATCACGCGGATGTCGTTCGTCGTGCAAAATGCAAACCGACGCGTCGATGATAAAAAAGTGACCTATCACACGGCGACTGGCCATTGTTGCTAGCAACGGTTCGAATTTCGCGAGCCAGGATATGTGCGACGAGAGTACTGCTCCGCAGCCCTGCCGCCCACACAATTACTCTTTATCACGAAGTCTACCTAGACGAATAGGTGCGTTGTACAGTTGTTATTGATGTCCTTTTCATTGATGATCGCTTTAGCTATGTCTATGTTCTTTTTCTTTTATACCCCGCCGCTACCGTCACCGCCGCCGACCGCAGCACTTCACTATGGCTATTCTAATATATTTGAATTGTAATGCCTTATCATCGATGTAAATCAGCCTCGACATTAATGTTGTTTATCATCACACACGGCGACTGCGTCGATAGCGATCCGCTTTCGCTCGGCCAGACCGAATGCTTCGGTCTTCGATTTTTGACGTTTGCACGGCGGATGTTGCCTAACGCTACACAGCTCGTAAGAAGCGCGGTTTGGCAACGCGGAGATGAAGATGATCGGGGATCTTGGGATGCAATATGATCATGAGCGACCAAAGTGGGTTTGGCCGTTTTGTGTCTGGCGTTCGTTGGTTCAAGTAATAAAATAGGAAAATTCAAGGAGAGATTACAAAAGGTACGATCTATCACTGGTTGCATTGCTGTGCTCCATGCAGCCACAATGAAAAACACACGCGGGAAATGACGAATCAAGAAACTATGTTGAAGCCTGATGTGAAATCAGGCTTCGACACCCTTGCGGCCTAAGATGTCACGTTGACAAACTTGTCGATGACATAGACAACAACGACAAAAAACAGGCAAAGCTCAATCTTTACAGAAACCAAGCTGTTGGTACATTATTTCATTAAAAAATAAAACCTACTAGTTTCTAATGAATGGGATAAAAAAATCTAACAATCTATGATAAATGGTGTGTATAGTAGGACCTATGTACAATACCTGCAGAACATGCCCCAAGGTAAGGGTGACTTTGTCATTATTTACGCGCTGATTGATGGCTCAACGACACAACAGAATGTCTATATGAAGCGGTTTTCAGTTAGAATCTACGAATTTTTTTAGTTGCACTCTGCTTCAATGATTGCAGGTAGTAACTTAGTAAGTCACAGAAGTACGTACGTTTTTTACCCTCCTTAAACTAACTCTTTTTACAGATTGTCGTATATAAAATTCGCCAGAGGTGTCCCTTCGTATTATACTATTAACTAGACACGGTAAAATCACGTGCGTTGTCCTCTCTGTGTATGACCTAGTTTATTTGTACCCAAGTAAAAGTTATCACCGTTTATAACTAAGGCACTTTTTGGAGTAGAATCTATTAGACACCGGTTCTTATAAATTTTGACTGCTCTGAAATTTCAATACTATCCGAAGGAAACCAACTGAACTTCTAAAGGCTAGTATACTCCTGGATAGCATGGAGCATGAAGTACTCTACGTTGTTTCAAAATAGTAAAATCATTAGACAGTTACTTAGTGATACACCAAGTTACGTTGTAATATTTAACCGTTACGAGCGTCTCCGTCTATAAAATCACTTTGATGACTCCTCCTTCGATGTGGCGCGGCTCGATGCTTCTATAGACCTCCTTGTTTGTTTTACTTAAAACGTTACAAAACTTAAATTTTTTTTTCAAATTAAAACATTAATATGGTACCCGAAACTAGACCCCTCATTGTATTCATTACCTCGTTAATCACGGTTAGGACGCAGATATTTGGCACAGGCTTGTGTTCACTTGTATGGAACACCCCCAATAATAAATTGCATTTTACGTCCTACAAAAAAGGAAACCCCATTGGGGTCTAACGCTGCTTCGTATGCCGTCAGCATAACCATTGGTGTCGCCAAAGAAACCTAGACATTCACCGTACCGAACTACTCATTGTTTACTCATTATGCTGTAAACTGGCAACTAAGACATCGGTAATTTGGAATTTTTAAAACTGCAAAGCTTGCAGCATCATATAAATACGCTTTTCCCTATCTTCTATTAGCCCCAGTTCCGCCCGTCTTTCGACTCATCCTTCGCAGTTACTTCATCTGTAGATACCTTTGTATCTAATGAAGTGGTCAGTTCACGTCAAAGGGGCATGGATACACGGAGACAGCCACCATAATTACCCGTAATGGCTGTATTATGATAACAGTAGCACCTCGAGTTTGGCATTTTTTCTGTTCTTATTATAGCACAAAATTACCAGTGAATGCTTCATTGTCATTTGGTTATAAAGAGCCTTACGTGGGCCTGCAGCAAAACCTACCGCTAAGCGTCCGGTCCCCCCCCCCCCCTCCAAATTACTCATGGAAGGCCTGAAGAACATAATTGACATGTATAATTCAATACTAAGTTCCGACGAGCTGGTATCCAGACAGGCGATCCTTCTGTAAGACAGCACCAACCACTTCAGCAGCACCGTGGAACTGACCATTTTGCGATGATCCGCGTCAGACTGAACGGCAAGATAAATCATCAGATCAGCAACAGCAAATGCGGCTCTGATGATTTATTATCACCAGTAGTATTATGACGGAGGTAGCGGGGGGGGGGGAGTAGGATAAGCAACGACGGTATTATAGGAATACACTAGCATCATACATCTTTAATACACATATATCATCATTCAGTCGTATATGTGCTATTTGCATAAGGCTACGATGTGCAGTTGTGCCCATCTAGACGTGTTCGGCGTCAGTCAGAAAGCCAAGATGATTGACTACCTCATCTGGCTACAAAGATGCTAAGTAGTCATTGTTACTGTGGCTGCGACGTTATCATTGTTATGATTGTATGCCCTTCATTGATTTCGTACTTCCACAAACAACGACAGTCGCCATTCTACCAAAACGTATTTGAAAGGAAGGTTTCATCGCAAAGCTCGTGTACGATGCGCTTCGACTAGCTAGCAATGTATACATGTGAACCAACAGGAAGCTGGTCAATTTTCCATAAGTCACTTGCAGCACATGCTGCTAGAAGCATGCATCGATGTAAAGAACATTTTCAGCCATAGTACAGAATGCGCGATAAATTCCTTGGGGGGGGGGGGAGGCTCCTTCAATAAAAATGAACTATTTACATTCACACGTCAATTTGAAAATGTTGGCTGAGCTAAATGAGATGAGAAGCTTCGTCTCAGCCGCAAACATAACCCATCGATTACAGTCTTCCTCCCCAGTGAGTTTACTTTGTAGCATTATTGGTATTTCTGCTCGCTGGCGGGTAGCCGTTTAACTCGATGAAGTTCTTTTATAAAAGTACCTCTTCGAACTACCTCTATTCCATTCCTTGTGTTTTCATTTTCAAATCTTTTTTTCTTCAAATTCAAAATTACTTTTTATATATAGGAGTTCTGATTTAGATTAATCAGTTTGAAGGAATTTACGCCGCTTCCGATTATAATTACAACTGTTATATTGATATTATGGCGACGAATGTCGACGCGTACAATAACCTCGACCTCTATACTCCGTTAAAAATACTTTCTTGACCCACCTCCTGCAGCGAGTTATATGGAGAAGCGTGCAATACTGGATACGCAACAACTGATGTGATGTAAACTGCTTGGTGGTATACGGAAGCGCCGAACGCCAAATGATTTCAGGACCTCGAAATGGCATCAGCCGATCTTAACCGGCCAGATTCGAAGGACCCGAAAATGACCCGTATCCTCGTGTATCTTATCTATGCCACAAATGTTTCGGTTCAAGGAATATGACACGTGGGATCTTGCTGACTGTAGAATTTGCCTAAGGGCATTTTCAACGGTATATGGCTATCTACGACCAAAATGGACGTTTATACTACAAGCGGAAACGAGGTAAAAGACGTCAACAGTTTTTCTCAATGTAATCCCATACAGTACATGATCGGTACACAAGAAGTTTATAGCCACGCCAGACAAGCTGCCCTTGCAGAAGTTGAAACACTTGGTTGAATCGAAAAAAAAAACAAAATGGAATTATCTTAAAGCAGAAAACAACAACTTCCAGAGCTTTATCGCTAGATACAGCTTATGAGGTTTATCAGGCTCACTCACTTGAAGTCGTTCTTCAGGCGCTTACATTAGGAAATGCAGAAAAAAAGCTTTTCTATTTAGCGCCCATGTACATATAAACATCTAAACTTAGGTCTAGCTGTTGCTGCTTAGAGCCAGCTGGCAGCTGTTAACACTCTATTCAGCGACACTGTTTCATTTCCCGTAATATATATATATATATATATATATATATATATATATATATATATATATATAGCCGTAACGACAACAGGACAACAAGCTAGAAGTATAAACATCTCATTGCAGTCAGTGTAGATTTAAATTGTTTGTCCTGTAACTCGTATCCCGGCTTTATAGATTTACAACTATATATAGGAAGATATTAGCCCGTGTATCCATAAGAACTGCTGATAGAAATTATATGAAAATTCATAGACATTCGCGGTAGCCATATGCACGACAGCTTGATGGTCAAGGTTTGGGATCCACGAGCATCAAAAGGCAATAAATAGCCTCTTCATGTCAACAATAAAATAATCTGTTATCAATGCACATAAAAACATTGCTATAGTATTGCAGAACGAAGCTGGCGTCTGCCTTTTGGAATCGTCATACAATAATAGTAAGACTCAATGAAATATAAACACAGGGGATAACGGTAATCCCAGTGTTCTTACAAAATAATTGTTCTTCTATGCGTTAGTTCCATCATTCGGAACTATGCAAGCAGGATATTCATGGAAACAAACAAACAAAGGTACCCTAGCAAAGCTCGGCAGATGTTCATACTCGCAATAATCAAACAGAACTTCAGCAAAAGGCTGTCAGGCAGGAATGTCGAACCTGCAAATTTGCCTATCCAATAATACAAAGTACAGTGCTTTTTTATAATTACAAAAGTGACATGTCCTGTTCTAACGGTTGTATAAAGAGTCCAAAAAGAAACTGCGTTTGCTAAAAAGGGTCCTTTTCTAGTCCAGCAGTCTAGTTGATCCGTACCAGTTAGAATTAGCTGTAAATTGGATAGGCCTATAAAAAAAAAAAAAACGCTATGTATTTCTAGTGATCTTGGAGGTCGAGGAAAAAAGCTTCTTAAATAGGCACTTCGTTCGACGGCGATATCGCTGCTACATATTGGCCATGGATCATCGGGTACACCTGTATGATCGTTTGTGTTTTATAATAAATTACGATATAGGAATGTTGATATAAAGACTGGTAAACGGCCTAAAAATACATTCGAAATAAAGAAAAAGCGACCCCTATATTGTCCGAGCGAACGAAGTCTCGCCTGATTCATTCGCAGCTACGGGCCGTTATCCTAATTTCATCGTCCTAAAGCTTATTCTGTCGGAACTTTACTTACGTTAGTTGCGATAATTTTCAATGCAACCTATGCTGAATGGCTTCCGAGCACATAGAAGGAAAGCAATTGTTTCACGTGTGTTTGCATATAAATAAGTTACAGTTTTGTCGTTTTTACTTGTACAGTATATATTTAGATATAACAATAATGTCGACTGGACGCGATTTAGTTGTATCTTTTTTGGGGTCCTCGTACGTATTTCGCTTCGTATTCAGCGTATCTGCCTTCTTTCTGCCATGCAGTGTCGTATACCTGGATAAGTGGCCATATGTGATTAATACGCTGACAATGGAGGTACGGACTATGAACTAGCCACAATATCCTCGCTTCTCGTTTCATGACATGTTTTGTTATGTTACCACGCCGGTAAATAGTATCCGTGCGTATTATGCCGTCATCAAAATCGTCGCCCATGACTCGCCGGCATCATGGAGCGTCGTCGACTCCAGCGTTAGACGCCCCATCAACAATAACAACTGCTACGATAGCAAGAAACAACAAATACACACACTGTCAATAATGCAACGCAGCATCCCGTAATTAGCTGTCCATACAGCAATAGATAGAAACCCAGTACCAAATAATTACCACCCTCATTGTTATTGTTGTGGTTGTCGTCGTACCAGCAAGCCATAGGCATCACCCATGATGATGATGATGATCTTGTGTCGCCATAATCTATAGTAGATCCTTTTTTGTGGCCAAACAGGCTGTACACCTCGAAAATGAGAAAAACTGCTAAACAGAAAAAGTAGTACGAATATATCTACAATGAGAACTTCCTGTTTTTTCCAAGTTTTTTCTCCTCGCCACATGTTCTCGTTTCAATCAACAACATCCTCGGAACAATGGACGTAGCAATACAATAATGGCAATAAAACTGTGACCCCTTACTTGAACCTGAAGATCGTAAGTGGCTCTATAGGTGATGAGCGTTTATCCGCTCAAAACGTTGAACGACGCTACTGATGATGGTGGCCATCCTGTCGGTTCTCGTTTTTGACGTCCCGGTCACTTCATCAACCGCTTTACCGATTTCGCTGCGGTAATGCTCTTCACTATGGCTAATGGACGAAAGCACCTATACCCAGCAGTGGGATACCAACCAGCACGCAGGGGCTACTACTATGGTATGAACTGGTATAGTTACGAGATGCGAGGACCGACGTGAGCGATACCTTTCCAAATACAATGGTAAAAAAAAAGAACGAAGCTAGTATTATTATACGAGGTAATATCTTGTCCAGTTAATAACACAGCATAGGATAATTTTTTGGAGTTTTCCTTTCGGGCGTAAAACTTACGTACCGGTATTAACATGAATATGGTCCAAGGACGTAATACAATCGTAGCGTATAGTTTATACTATAAATATGTTCCGCTGTGTGTGCAATGCGTCTTCTTATATACCTAAGAGCATTTATGAGTAGTTGGGCCTCGATCTACAGTATTAGAGAATGTTTGATATTGTTATTGAAGAGCTGTGAAGAATGTTGGGTTTACTAACATTCAAAATGAGAGTATAACGCGTGCTTCATTGTATCGTATGATCAGTATCTTTCCGTCTGTTATGGTAAATAACATATAGAAAGATAAAGGTTTTCACTAGCGTTTTATTTATCTGCAATAGCGCGTTGACGATGGTAGTCAACATACAAAGTGCTTAGTGCAGATTGATTGATGGAGGTTACACTGGTTGAGCTAATCTTGGTCTGCTTCCCAAGAGCATTTTTACTAGCTTCATCGGAGCATCTTTTAGTAAGATAAGGCGCATTCTAAATCACTACCGCAATTCGCCCCTCATACGTATGGGAATAACGGAAAAATTTACTTTGCACGATTCTCTATATTGTACGAGAGACGTTCATCTCTGTATGCCTTTACTATAAGACATATATATATATACACATATATATCTCTCTCTCAGGCTCTTCAGGAATTAATAGGTTTTTTTTTTTCTAGAAAATACACAAAAAATACGCAAAGCAAAAAGTTAAAAAGTAACCTTGCATTGGAGACTCCTGCATTAGAGAAAAGCACTCCGCGAGAAAGCGAGCGAAAATCCATTCTAGCAGTATTTACAAACGCACCAAATCATCTGCTGTCTTCTTTTTCTTTGTGTATCTAGCAATACGCTTTGTACTGTATCGTGAAAAACTTATGTTTTACAGAAGTGTACCGTATCGTTAAGTGTGTCCCACCTCGAGACTTAAACCAGCGACTTTTAGCTCTACTGCCGTTTAACATGCTAGCCACGATAGCGCTCTTAACCCATAATGCTCCTTAGCATTGATCACGACACTTTAGTTGCAGCCTTACCTACAATATTTAAGATTACCTAACGGGTGCAGGTTTTTCTATTGTACGTGTGCATTACTGATTGTGTTTAGTCGTTCATTACCAGAATCGGTTATCGGCATCCTAACGGCCGCATACAAAAATGCGATGCCTATTTATGTTAGGCCAGACATCGATTGTATCGTCGTCGCAAGCTATTAACGACAGACCGTTAACAACAGTTTAACAATAGGTTACAACCTATGTAGACCAGAAACGGATTGGAGGTTCGATGAATGATGCAGCTGTAGCCCAGTCACAGGGCGAATAATAACGGTGTTGTATGCAAGATGCCCCTCTAATTAGCCCCGCCTGTTAGCATATTTGGCCCTTGCTGTCAGCGCTTGGCATCATTAAGCAACCTTTGTCTAGTGAGCCGCAGCTGTAGCTCGACGACAACGGCCTGTAAATGAGATTATCTACGGACTGCGGCTCTGTCCCAAAATTATCAGGTATTTTCTCTGGATACCTATGATATTAACGTTAATTTTGTTGTTTGGGTATATTCCGTGTGGCGGACAGAGGTTTGTTTCTGTACAGGTAAAGTGTGCGAAAATTATAGTTTAGACTGCGTATGCCTATGTTCTTTTTACCAGAAGAACATAGTAGTAGAAGTAATAATGTTTGTTTGTGTACCATTATGTATCTACCATTGCCATATCTTTAATGAAGTGATGATTTCGTATGAAATTCACATGCAGAACCCTGGCTATCTGAGCACTGGACATTGAGGTGCTGTCCCATAACGCTGCATGTGGTGATATTCTAACCCAGAAACATATGATTGGTGGTTAGGTTAAAAGCCAATCGTAAACATCCCATGGCAGCCCCGAGGCCCGCTACACTTAGACCTATTTTTAATGGCACCAGCGGACGTAAAACTCGAGATATCTAATCAAATTCTCAAAATTTAAGCAGCGCATGCCTCGTGTCGTACTATAGTGTTTCTTTTGTGTGTAATCATAATGATTTTTTTTTTGAAAAGCAGAAATACTTTTTGAAAAAACGCCCAACCCGAATAAACAGGGAGGGTTACATTTACATTATTTGAGACATTTTATACATCGGGATCAACCCAATAAAATCACTGAGTTCGGATGCACAGAGTCAGCTACCCGAGTCGAGACAGGAGGGCTGTTTTTTCAAAGAGATAGTAAAACGCATCAAGGCTAAGGACTGATCTCAAAGACATATGCAATATGCAGAGCTTAAGCTACAGCTCGAGCAGATGGCACTTGATCCTACTGGATTTATGGATGTTTTCTAAAGAAATGTGAAATCCTGTATTGGGTTTTTGAAACGAGTAGGTGTACTTTTTCTGATATAAAATCCAATGTAAAATTGGTCAAGAAACGGCGCAAGCTCATAACCCAATAATAACATAGAAATATATATCCTAACGAATATTTAATATAGGGTTAGATTGTACACTTTGTTTCTTTTATTGGCCGCATTGGCTTCATTCACTTAAAACAGGCACCGGAATAGCGTAGAGCCTGATAATGTAAGTTGTAGATTTTATTACGCACTATGTATAAATTCATTACAAGCCGTCAACCGAGGATATTAGCCGCAATGTATCTTGGTCGACTTCTCAAAACCGCAGTCCACTATTACCTATCTCACGCGAACGACATTGTAAATAATCGGGTGAACCCCTTTCTTTTCTAGGTTACTGTGGGTTATTCTAAGAAACGGAGACAAGCTGTAGGTGATTTGAGCGCGATCCCTCTACACGGAAGTACAATGCAGATAAATACTGACTGAATGACTGTCGTAGGATAAACGCATTCTACTTTGGAGATTTTGAAGTTATGCGTGCGAACGAGCCACTAGAAGCGACGGCTGACGTATGCGAAAACATGACGCCTGCAGCCAACTACACTAGATTCTTTTGGGGGCCCAGATATAGACTCTGTGGCTCCCCCTTTATTAAATGCAAAAGCACACAACCTATTTGGTGATTTGAGTTTTGTTTAGCATAAGTGGGTGTCATCTCACGGACTTATGACGACTGTAGAGTGCCACAGGGGCTCTCTGATGTGCTGATTGTCGAGCTCAAGCTGGATATAGGTGATACTTAGGTTAGTTTTGAGAAGAGGACTGCCTACAGACACACAAATGCAAACTATAGTTATGAAATCCCGAAAAATACCAGTTGACTTTTTTGTCATTTACGTTACAGCACACGTGTATGCATGTGCCGCGCCCCTCATCACTGATCTTGTAGCTTTTGTAAGTTTAAAATTTCGTCTAGAAGCGAGACCAGCTGTGTAGTTGTTAACTGGATTTTCCCACTTTTAATGTTTGTAGCTAACGGCTGGTTTATCTTAAACGTTTACTTTATTCGAAGATAGGCGTGACATTTAGATGTCAACTAAGCAGTGACGTTCATCTTGGCAGCAGACTAGGCCTGACGAGGGAATCGTATGATAAAAATAACATATTCACGACAAATAAAAGCCGTTCTGGAGCGCCCGGGCACATCTTGAAGAAATGATGATGATGATGATGATTGATAATAGCTCTAAGTTGCAATGATTCACTTAGTTCCGCCCTAAGGCAAGGCTCAAGTTTGCGTATAGGAGGCCTTCTCAATGCGATTATAACTCTAACCAAAAAGCCGATTGACAATCTCTAAACATAGGATAGAGAATAACTTGTTTTCGAGCCATAGGATGAAACAGTGCGACTGTGATCTGTCGCCTACTAGATATTATGTAATCCCTTATTTTGCGTAATCTTTGCTCTCTGTGAGTCAAGCTTTTAAAAACTAATGCTCTGGATTTACAGTCTTCGATCGATTATCATTAGGCAGGCCAGCAGGAGCAACGAGAGCCGGCCTAACGGTTTCTAATAGGGCGTAAATGCTGACTGAGAGTAGTACTTGCGGGCCAAAGCCATAACTTAACGAAGTAGAAACATCCTTGCATAAATATTTGCAAGCACCAGATCATGTAAAACGGGGAACGATCGAGTTGTCTCCAGGTGGTACGAGGGTAGGTAGTTCAGTGACTGGGACAATTGGTTCACCAAACATTTTCAACGAGTTACGTTATTACATAGCCTTTGTGATCCCATTGATTACGACGTGTCGCTAAGTACACGCATCAACAGATTTATCGTAAATATTCTTATCAACTCTATAAGGTCCAGCTGCAGCTTTTCTCTCAAATCAGAGCTGGACATCTGTATTTTGGCAAAAAATTTTTGCACTTCAGTGCTGTATTCAACACGTTTTTTGCCGTTGAAAATGCAGAGCAAGCGATTTGTTGTAGCCAGCGAAAGTTACTCCATCCTTTTAAGCCGATGAGAAAACCTTAAAGCGTCTTATATATACATATATAGTTCATCTTACACGAAGCCCATAACATTTACCGAAACTCGTTTTAAACACTATGATAGAACATTAGGTTTCAAAGCCCGCTATTTTGACCCAGCTTGATACACTCTGGCTTACCGCATTAATATTAAGGACACGCTCAACTGTTCAATTTTTTTTCAAATATATTTTTACCTGCGGACCAAATGCTGATAATTAGGCATAAGCAGGTATAGAAAGCTTCACTGTGAAATATGATAAGCATTAAGTGGGGTCGTAGAGTCATATGGTAGCGATGTATTACTGCAGCCGCAAAAATCTCATAAGCCTAATATATCTACCCATAGTGAGAATGTAAAATCTACAAAGAGGCCTTATGCTATTGTCAGACCCTGTGAATAGGGCGGTCTAGTGCTGCCCGGCATTACCAATGGCGGAATTGAAACAAACTTCGCCTCGGGACACTAAAAAAAAAAGGACGCCATCTTTTCACCTTGCATCTCTGCTGTCTCACAAAATGGGAAAAAACGTTCATATAGGCTCTAGTCCTAGAAAGGCTTGCGAGTCGGCTAAACTAGTCTGCTGATCCTATGTATGCCACGATCGATTTCTGTATACTTTTAATTCCTGCCAACGCACAAAAAGTACGATGTCGTCTCTGGTTAACAAAAGACGATATGCAACATATTGCCCGATGGTGGCCGCGTAAGGTTGCCAAACTGATCGAATATAAGCCAGTTCTCTTCTACAGTTATGTTGTTGAATAGCCATATGTTTTGTAGAGTTGCACACATATTTGCACTGTGCCAAACTCCTTGTCAGGTTATATATAATGACCCCTCGCGTATGTTCTTCTGGGGAAGTTATTGATTAACGACGTTGATACGATCTATGATATAGCGAAAATGCTGACGGAAAACCCATACTCACAATCTTTATATACGGTACCCTGGCCAGAGTGGAACGTCCAGCTCAGATCGGTCTAGTAAGGCTTTTTCTTGATAGTCGTCTCGTTGGCCCTCTCAACACTAAGCCCCAATTACAAAGGCAAAATTTTCATACTAGATGTACGCTTGTGTGGCAGTTCAGCCTTTACCTGGGCCCCGCTTCACATATGCCAAGTCAGTGGATTTTAAACTGATTAAGGTTTTTTCGATAAGGAAAAACAGTAACGTCTCAGTGGTAGTGGACATTGGGCTTTTAACTTGTTTGCCTCCCTTCACAATAAGCAAGTAATTGCGATAATTATAGGATTTAATTATCATTGAAGTAATACACTTATCCGCTTATTTTTTTCTAGTAATCTATTTTCAACAGGACTACGGGAACTGAATAATTTGATGGACACAATTTTGGTGAATATGGTTTCTTCTAAACGGATGCTATGGAGCATTTTCATATGTGCTAGCTTTGTTCCACTTAAATCTCAAAAAAACAAAACATGCCAAGAGAAATATCTAGACATTTGAAGCTCTAGCTAGGGCAAGATTTAATAAGTTTAGAGGGTAAACATAGGCTTCTAGTTATATTGGCGTGATTCTTAAAAATCGTGAGTTTGATGTTTCGCTTTGTCAATAACTTCGATTACTGCAAATCTTTATGTCCTGTTTAACGTTAAAAAACTGCGAACACAGATATTCCAAACGATTGACAGGCTAATTCATTACGCCACACAACGTAAACATAGTTCTACCTTCGATGTTTTAGCTCGTATTCGTATGTACCCTGAACTTTCAATTTTTCATATTTCCCGAAAACGAACCCATAAAGCTCGAGGAAAAGTTACCACAAGGGACTGGTCCAGCTCGAGGAGGGAGTCATCTACCATAGAAAACCCAGCGAGAAAATGTTACAGCTTGCCGAATGACACTGCTAATTCAGGTTCTAAGTCTGGAAAGTCTGAGAGACTTTGAAAATGTCAAACGGTTCCACAGAGGCCGTAGGCTGCCTTTTAGGCTCGAGTTTTATTCTAGCAAAGCCTACGATACGATAAACAATATTATTTTAAACGTTGGTTGGAACTATTGCCAGATCAAGCCATCCTGATTCATTTAGAATATGTTTTCTTAAAATTTCTCAAATAGTGCAAGAATTCTAATTTCGTTAGCATAAAATATACATAGAAATTCAAATATACTCATTCGACCGTCTTTTCTTTCTGTCTTTTGCTTTATTACTCTGAAAGTCTCAAAGGTTTTTAGGCAGTGATTACGAGTGTAGTCCATAAGCAATATGATAAATTAAAATATTTCAGTTTTATTGAACATTTTTTTTGGTTAGAAATACCATTCAATATCAGGGCCTATTTTTATTTTTCTAATCGCCTTTGCCCACCGAGAAGCATTTAATATTAGGAAAAAAAAGACGTACGTGATTGAATGATAAGCTCTTCACAGTCGACCCAATTGATACATCTACCGTACAATATTCGGATCTGCCAGTTAGCTGGACCCCAAATCGAAATGAGCAGATAGCTAATGACAAAAAAATAGTTATCGGAAATTTTTTCCGATAGTACAACAGGTTAATACCTTCTTTACGAGGAGCTCGTTTTTTATTGGGTTAAGTAGACCGGGGGCGTCATAAGTGCCAGAACCCTCAGGCTTATTGCAAATTTTGTTGGCTGAAATATATTTCTTTAAAAAAATGTTTATTCCCGCTAAAAATTATTCCGCCCTTAAAAATTCAAAGGAAAATCAAGTTAGTCTTTATGATTCGTTACAATGTAATCTACATTTATCGTACTTGGCCAGGGTAACTAGAAACTTTTCTAAGAAGAAATAGAACTAGCTTACACTGCTTGGATACTGCTGACTTCTTTCTTTGACGAGCTCCGATCACGAAAAAACGGGTCGTTGGAATACCAGTTATCCATAGAAACGCCACGCACTGGCTTTCTTTATTATTTTAATAAACAGAATTTACTGTACAAACAATCAAGCGTAAAGTATTAATTGATAATTGCCAGTTTACGGCATATAAAACATCCTTGCAATAAAGGGAGACGTTTAACTTGAAAAAAGGCGTTACCTAGAGGAGAGTGACATAGCTTTGGTGACTACGAAATATTCCCTGTTGTTTAGCTTTTAGTATCGTGTATCTCGACCTCTTAGAATTTGCGTAAAATTTGCTAGGGTCTAATTAGGACTGCGACAGGCCTCATCTCTATCACCAAGGCGTATTGTGAGATACTACTATCGATATACTGAATTTACGAGTTATCTTTGAGACCGAGTTTATTGCACGTGCAGCAATTACTGCATATTTTATAAATCGCTGGGTTCGAATCGAAGGCCGTTGGGTTTTCTTGTGGCTACGAATAACAGGAAGTCGAACGTATAATTTCTCAAAAGTATGTATCAGTATAGACGTAGGCAAGTTTTTTATAAACAACAGTTGCCGCCTGCATGTCATAAGTACATAGTAAAGATTCATTCTGAGAACGAATTTAATGCAGAAATAGGTTAACTTTTCATGCTCTTTCAGCCCCTCAAGCCAATCTATCATTAAGTAAATTACGGTAGCACCCGGAGGCAGACCTCAATGTTCCTACGCGTTGTTGTTTTCTTACTGTAATCGTTCCTGACAAAGGTTTAGCATTTAAGGAATGTTTTTAACATTTTAGCCCATACGTAGGCCACAGGATATTAAACACTAGGCCTCTTCTATTTCTCGGCGAAGAAGAGCCCTACATCTGTCTACACGTTTGCAGTAGTAATATTGATCGCATGACTAACTTTTCCATTACCGGAACAAGTCTGCCCTCGCAGCAAAACGAGGCACCCACGCAAGCGGTCGGAAGCCCTTACAGGTACGTGGTCATATACATACGAGAATATATACGGAGAAGTCCATTATCCGAAACAGATTGCTATATCCGGTAATATCTGAATGGTCACCGATTCCCTGTGATTAGGATGTATACAAATGGCAACCAGCACCCAGATTGAGTGTGGCAAAGACCTCATGTAGATCGAAGCCATTGTAATTCTCCCTGTAAAAAGTCTGTCCTTTCCCTCGCTTCAAGGAAAGGGAGCTTGAGCTCTCTTCCAATATGCGATAGGAAAGCTCGAACCGGGAAAATACTAGCCGGTAAGAGGACGCAATCTAGGCCAGAATGCAGACCAAGAAATGTCATGGATACAATATTTTGGCGTGGTACTTCCAAGGACACTAGGCGTAATCGTCAAATCACTCTTTTCGAGGATACGGTATGCACTATCGTGCGAGTGTCTGTGTGCGCAAGGGCATCTTCGACGAAGTAAAAAATAAGTTCTCGTAAACTTACACTGCGCCGTCCATATAATGACTCGTCCAATCGGTGCGCTATAACCAGGCTATCAGTTAAGCTCTACACACCAACGCGTCGAATACGTCTAATATATTGAATAGCGCCTCATCAAAAACAGTGGCACTGTAGGAAAAGTTTAATCAGGTTAAACATTTGCGGTCACTCGAGCCCACCGTATGGATTCATCGCACATACATTCGACCAGGCTGGAGATTATACAAAACTACCAGTTACCCGACTGTACCCCAATAAGCTCAGGGTCAGTATGCTTCTCGACAGTCAACGAAAGCACGATGCCAGCCGGAAATAAGGCAATCATCCTCGAAGAACAGGCTCATCTAGAGAAAGCTCCCCAAATGACTCAATGGGTTATAGTTCGTGTCGCGGTTTTAACTCTAATCGGCGGGGTGTCCTTACTCGCAAATGCAATGGCGTTGGCCTCGATTTTTAATATGCGACAACGTCGAATGTTATCGCATAGTTCAACCTTGTATATGATTCTAGCTCATATGGCTGTTGCAGACCTTCTAGTGACCTCTTTTTGTATTGTGGCCGAAGCCGCTTGGACGTACACTGTACAATGGCTCGCCGACGAGTCCATGTGCAAATTCGTCAAATACATGCAAGTGTTTGCCCTCTATTTGTCCACTTTCATCCTAGTAGTTCTTGCATTAGATCAACTGCTTATTGTGCGCTATCCGTTGCGGCGGGACGCGAATATCGCTTTGATTCGAAGAGTGATCATTTCTGCTTGGTTATTTGCTGCCCTTCTTTCAGTACCGCAGGTTGGTATACTACCTACTTGTGAAAAAGATAGCGAGGGTTAGGGCTTTGCATAGAATGAATTTTTTTGTCAAATGAAAAACTCTGGGGCAGTTAGGCGAATTAGCTATCCAGGTAGAAAAGATCGGTGTCATCGAGGACGTAAGGGACAATTTTTACTTTTCTCGAGGCTCAAGCTCTAGCACACGCTACTCTGACAAAGATATTCAGCTAACTCGAATACGAAAAATGGCTGGTACCTTTTGTATTGTAACTGAGCTCCTTTGTGTAGATAATGGTTTTTCAAGTTTGCCTAGAATTGAGCTAGCCTTTCTATGATCTCCAGGGCGATTTAGGGTTTTTTTTTTTTGTTTTTCTTTCTTTTATCTAAAATTTGCGTGTTTGATTAAGGACATAGTCATCGAATCTTAGAGAGGACTATTTTACCGGTTGGCCGATGCTTCGTCCAACGTTCATCGAGGTGTCTCATGATAGAAAAACAAATATGTATGTCGACGGATAATTATAATATTCCACCATACTGATTCCAACACCAGACTTCGAAAAAATATTTACTTGTAAAGCGAGACACTCGAGAAACCTTTGATGATACCTAAAAACTAGGATTCGTGGTACCTGTTTCGCTACGTTAGTCTAGCTGGAAATGTCAGGAGATCAAAAAATGTAAATTGGCAATTTTCTTTATGAAGTCAGGCAAAACATTTTACAGTTTATCCTAAACGGCCACCTACAGTTTCATATTCAAAGAGAACGATGTCTATTTTTTTCCCTTGAACAGTTTACAGAGACATAGTGCTATACACTAAACATGCTCGATCATTACGATATACGAAAAAAACTATGTTAAGTCTGCATCTACCGCTTCGATTACGGAACCAACCGTTTTTTGGCAACGCTAATAGAATTCTAAGACGTTGAAAAATAGAAAAACGCCTGTCTCTATCCAGATAAAGCTAAACATACGAACGAATCTTACTCCTATAGATCTACGGCTGTCAAATTGTATTAAGTTTTATACATGTATCAATCGTAAAAACTACACAATCGACTATTCTCATTCAGTACATTGCAGCCGAACGAACCTTTACTCAGCAGCAAACGCACACTTCTATCTCTAACATATTAGATTAGCTCAAGAGCTGTGATAAACACAAAAAAAGAAACTAGGACTATTTTGCGTTGTTTGATATACATCAGAGAAACGTCAATAGGACTGGCGGTGAGAGGTGTGGGGTAAACCGAATTCAGCTGTACATCGGGTCTGTCTGTCTGTCTGTCTGTCTGTTGCAATATAGACTTGTTAAACTTTCTCTCATGTTGCATATATATGTATATGCATATATACTGATTCGATTCTCATTATAGAACCCTATATATATACACTCAACTATAGAACTGTAGGCGAAGCATCTTCTCCTAAATCAGTGGATGCTTCAGTGATACAACTAGGCCATCAAATTAGTTCCAGGCATTCACATGAGCCTGCGAAACGTCTTTGTTATGGTCGAGCTGCTAGTTTTTAGTAGTCATGTCGTTCAGTAATGGTTTTAATATTCAGCATAATAAAATACCCATTTTTTTAAAATGTTCTTGTGTCTATGTATGTATATATATATATATGTGTATACATGGTAGTCTTTCTGATGCCGTAATGAAAAAACACTTGACGCTCGGGGTTTGGATCTTAGCGCAGACATAATTCGTAAGAGAACCAGCAGTGGGATGAAGTACCTAACGGTGGGACCGAACGTAAAACACAAACCATGCTATAGGAGAGAAATAGGCTTCCCCAAACCTCGTATGAACTGTTAAACAGTAAACATGCGTTTGTTGTTTGTTAGTATTTCGTATGAAAAATCAGAGTCGTTTTTCTAGTCGGAGATGAAAGAAGTAAACTGTCTATAGCTACACCAGCTCTGGCTGTACAATCAACTATGCATGAACTGAGTTGGAAGCTGCTCAGAGGCATTTCATTTCATTTCATTGAAGTTTGGATTCACGGTTTTTAGCAGGTTTATACTAGCACGATATCGACAAGAACACAGAAAATTCCATAAATGTTAATAAGGACTATCGCGGACGATTTGACGAAATATCCACCACCACCACCACCACCACCACCACCACCACCACCACCACCACCACCACCACCACCACCACCCACCACCACCACCACCACCACCACCACCACCACCACCACCACCACCACCACCACCACCATCATCATCATCATCATCATCATCATCATCATCATCATCATCATCATCACCATCGCCATCATCATCATCATCATCATCATCAGTTAGAATAAATGACAATCTTCGACGAAATCAGTATTTAGTGTTATGTCTTAAATTTGTATAGCGCGTCTTATAATAAGTTGGATTTGTTCGAATACCGCTAGTTAACGCCGAGATGCCCCTCCTGGCCGCTCTTTGATCCATCACTGAGATTCACCCTAAAACCGTTGAACTGTTCCAACTGCTTAACTTATTGAAAAATTACGTTCCACGGTAATTATATTTAGCTGAGCATGAACTTTCATTGCAAATTTTTCAGCTTTAAAAAGTAACAATAATATAATATAGTTTGAAACTACGTTATGTGCCCGGTCTCCCATAAGATAACTCAAGAACTTTAGCCAACAGGCCAATATATATATATAACGTATGAAGTCAAACAATAATGTCGGTCGCCTTAAGTCAGCGTGGGATGAGACTACCACTGTAGGCTATGAAGCGTTTGTTACGAATAAGTAAAGCATGCGGAAAAACAGATCGTATAATGATGATCAAGGACATAAAATCACAAAACTTTCAGGCCATTCTAATTATCATATGGCTCAAATATATATGCCGGGGAGGGCAACAGTTTTCTTTTTCGTTATTAACATATATATTTATATATACAAATAGTTGTGTTAGGATTATGCCGGCGTGAAGACAAACAAGACAAGAGATTAATCGGATTGGGAACTTTAGATAGTAACCAGACGTCTTAAACCACTCTTATGGTTGACACAATTGAAGAGGGTGCCAAAAGCCCTTTAAAAGTTGTCGAGCTTTTAATCCGGTAGGAGCCGGGCGTGTGCAGGTTTTTCAAGAAGACATATTAATGAACATGGTCTTAAAATATCTTAATTAAATATCTTAAAAGGAAGGAAAATTACTACTCTTTAGAAACGTGCCTGATCACCAGATACATTGGGTCTGCCTATTACGCAATTTCTGTGAATAAATAAAATTCTTCATAATTCCATTCGAGTTTTCAAATCATTGATCGATTACTCGGTCAATGTGGAAGATATAAATGCGTATAAGCAGATCTCAAGTACAGTCTTATCTGCAAATGAAACTCTAAGGGAAACTGATTTTCTAAGACAGAGTGCCCGAAAGGAAGGGGCAGGTGTTTAGACCCATCATAATCTAATGTATACCAATGTGTGGGAACACCGACTGCCAATCTACAACAATTATGTGCCTAATAAATTTGTGTACGAAGAAATTTTCCTTTCCTTTCCCTTATTCAGCTTTCTTTTAGAATGTCTATGTGAAAGGCAGGCGTCTGAAAAAATCAGCCTTCCTCAATATGCACAGCTAATATCAGCTATATATGAGTAAACTTAGCCGCCAAGATGACTGCCGTTAACATAATACAATGACAATAATTAGAATGGAAACAAGGACGCAGAACGTCGTTTCGCTGGGGCATTAGCGCCAAAAAAAGGTTTCGG
Organism: Varroa destructor; assembly: GCF_002443255.2. Lineage (NCBI taxonomy): Eukaryota > Metazoa > Arthropoda > Arachnida > Mesostigmata > Varroidae > Varroa > Varroa destructor. Next base: position 21,297,084 of record NW_019211459.1, read on the forward strand.
CCCCTGGACAGACAGATAAACATTCCCAAATGGGTCTTACAGTAGGAATGAATAGTGCAAATACTTTCTAGCTTTAGCTCGACGAATACATTTTACGTTGACCCAGAGTTAACAAAACTACTCTTACCCAACCACGTCGTACCGCGGGCAAATCAATCAAATCGTTCTGCAAAACTAACCTACGATTTGCATAATTGCTATATAAAATTATTAAATAGGGGTGCCAGGATAAGTTCAGGAAGATAACTGTGAATAATTACTTGGACACTCTCTATTAATACTTAATTATGCCTGTCTAGTTTACATTGAATTACGTGCCGTGCAAGGACAACGTAAATAACCGTACCTTCAGTACCCTGTAATATACAGAACAGCCATTTTTGCTTGACTATGTATCGCTACATTCACTGTGCCATTATTCCCCTCTGACTAAAAGCAGATATGTTGTCCTATTGCTTCGTTGGCTAGCCAGACAGGGAACGACATGCACACACTTATTCAGCGAGGAGTTTACCAGGTGTAGAATAGGCCTGGTAAAACGAAAGGCGCAACAAGGATAATGTGCAAGTACTTATTATTAAGTTATTCCGCAACCGTAATTTTCTAGACAAGCCTTGTCTGCTGTTGTTGGAAAAGAGAAATAACATATGTAGCACAATTTACTAACTGAATAGAGAAATCGCATAGGATAGTATATAAAACGTATTTGTTAGCTGACCCTTGAACAACTTCCGACTCTAAAGTTACGGGAGAAATGCGCTCCAACATTGTATATAACGTATAAATATATAAAGGAAAGCAATACATTTAATACAGATTGTTCGTGGCATCGCTGTCTATTGATTCGATTTTTCGCGCGGAATTCGTCAAGTACGGATCTTCGGGTAACCAAAATGGATCTTCAAGGGTCTGTTGACGTAGCTCACTACAGTGACTCGTACATGAATTGAAATTAGTAACCTATGCAGTTATAATTGACAAACAGGTAAATTAAGCAAAAAAAAAAAACAAAAAAAAAGTAAGCAGAGAATTGTAATTGCCTACCACTATATGAATCGGTAGCGTATTGAAAGAACAAGAGATACAACAGATTTAGCTAGAAAGACCCCCGATTTTCCGGAAAATGCAACACTACCATTTGTGTGATGCTTTAAAGAAAACAAAATTTAAGGATTGAGAAAAAAATCGATACCCTATCATGAGATAAATGGCAGACTGTTTTAGTGACCCAAACGCGATCAGGTCTTTGTGAATTTGCTGACTGGACATGCTTCTTTGTCGGAGATAGTAGGCGCGAAAAACTAAAAGTTAATCAGTGCACTTGTTAGTAAAACTGCCTCACAATTTGTCCTTATACCGATAGAAAATTATACACCACTTCTCTTATAATTCATATAGCCTTAAAATTTGCTTAATTTAAACAACATAAGTGGGCAAACCGTTGCCATAAGCCTCGCTCATTCCATATAAAGAAACTACCTGTATATGAGCAATGGACGAGCTCAGTTATTAAGTTTTTTTCATTTATTTTCCTTTTTGACAGTTCACCGTATCGGACCCGCTTGATTAGTAAGTGGCTATATTAGAGCCGCGCCATCTTTAACGACCCTATTATACTTACATAACAACTGTTCATATAAACGGAAATGTCGTCTTTCAACAAACAAATCTTCCACTGATCCAGTGGATACGTTTCCCCTGACTCGAGAACAACAAGCACAACCGCCCAATCCATATTACATGAAAGAGTTAAAAAGAACAAACGAAAAAACCAAATAAAGAACGTACGAAAGCCATAATAGGTACGTGCAAGGTCGACGCTTCCGTTTACCGATCCCGGTCTTTCCAACAGCCTGCCGCCGGCGTAGGCGCGGCCTGTCTCCACTTTAGCTTTCTTATGATAAAGCGAAAACTGTTCATTATGACGTTGGGAAAATGACCGCAATTTAACCAAGTGGTTATAACCGCAAGATGAATATATATATATATATATATATATATATATATAATTACAACGGAAACAAATGTGCAATAGCACAAGTGTTACGCACATATAGACGGTGGACGATCAATGTGCATACTTTATCATAATAAAAGGCCATATGGTCGGAATTATATATCTGAAATCTAAAATGGTTATCTAACGAATACCGATAAAACAATAGGGGCAGCAAGTTAAACAAATAACTCTTTTGCTAGTTTGATAACTTAGCCTTTCAGATGAGGTGCCGATTCAAATTAAGAGGTAAGTTTAGTGTCGAGCATTTCTAAACGATACAAACTTTTTTGCCTATATTCACTGTTCGATACTAATCTAAAGCTAAATAATAATTAAACACTTGATTCTAAACCCAGCTCCAGGGTAGTCGCAATTGATCTCTTGACCCGTTGCCGAAAATACCCAGCCTTCCCGATGCTCAACGTGTCTAATGAAAGCGTACAGAGAGTTTTTGGGGTATGCTGCACTTTCCATTTCAATTCCCACAGAAGAATGCACGTTTACCAAAAGAGACATATCAGACCGTATATATAGATATACGGTTCAATTTTTACCGCTTGTCGGTACTTTATGCTAGTTTTTCTATACATGTATACTCAGATAAGACCAACTTAGATATGATTGAAGATGACTGCTACTCAATCAAGTGGAGGATATGTTCCCGATGACACCCACACGATTCCAACAAACAGTGGAAATATTTGCCTATTGTCGTCTTATTTATGTATTTCATTGCTCCTTTAAATTTTCAGTTTTTTTCTTCGATTGCAGCTGACCTATGCTTTGTCCTTGTGTAAAACAAAGCAGTCCAAATTAACTAGATGCAAGTGAATTATAGATAGGGGAGTACTGCGCGTGCCCGTAAGGTGTTCAGGGCAACATAAGTAGCCTCACTAATTAGGCCACACCCGTCGTGCAGGATGTACTATAATTAGCTAACGATGGTCTAGCCATGGTGATTGATCCTGCTCGTTATATAAAAGTATTTGTGCCGTTTTGTTATGTCAGATAGGTTCGTATAGAATGAGTCTGTAAACCGATCATTTCGTAGAGACGCTTCTTTCATGTCAACTTTAAGGATTGAGAAGTTAAAACAATTAGCGCTAACTGAACATGATCAGCTGATTCTGCTTATAGCTGTTTCCAAGCTATAAACATGTGGCGCTCACTGCAGATGTTATATAATGCTGATACGGCCAAGGACAAGCAGTTTTTAAAATGAGAATTTGGCTAAATGGAACTTGTTTCATGTAGGATAACATTTTCAGAAAAATTAATCAACGTAACATGGCTGCATGATCAGCTATAAGAGCCTAAGTTAGATATCGACAGGTGATGATCGAGTACCTTCCTAGGCGAGCGTTGAGCGAAGCGTACGCACAAGCAGATGCTGGCGTTAACGATGCCGGCTGCCAGATGATGTTGTCGAAGATAGTGGCATGTCTGACGAGCTCGCTTCCCGTTTCCTTATCGCAAAATTAAAAAAAAAAAGGTTATGACGGCGGCATTCTCGGCTGTCAACGAAGATGGTCGACGGAATACGTGCCCTGCATCCATCAGCATTCATACGCGTATCAACTCGTAGAAAGTAAACGGTTATCGAGAAAAATTTCAATACACAGCAAGCACAAATAGATTCTTCTAAGTATCCCCTTATATATTCGAGCTAGTGAACAGAATGGAAATAGCGAAAGTTTTATTATAAGAATACCTATCAGAAACCAGTTGGGGGCAAAAAATACACGTGATTTTCTCTCGTTTTTTTTTTTTATTTATGTTATATATATTTATGTTAAACAAGCTGATACGATTACATCTCAGCAATGCTTTGTAAGAACGCTTTTATTGCATGAGTGCATCTACAGCAGTTCCTTGTCGGCGTAAAATTACTAGATAAAAATGGGCTTTGCCATCAACAATATGGATCACACACACGCGTAACGAACGTTAAGTGGCAAGTCCAAACCTGAAGCTTAATACTGCCTGATGGTAAGCGTGCTTTTATGGTAAATGACCTTGTGATATATATTCCAGGTATTTATTTTTCGTGTGGTCCGCGGCCCGTTTGAGGAAGAGTTCTACCAGTGTGTCACGTATGGCTTCTATACGGCCCCTTGGCAAGAGCAACTTTACACATCGACCTCGCTGATTCTCATGTTCATGCTTCCATTAACGACGCTGGTGGCCACGTATGCCGCCACGTTCCATACCATTGCAAGTGAGTTGTTACGTGCAGCGAGCCATAAGCGTATTGCGGATTACGTCAATTAGCTAACTATTTTCTTCTATGTATATATATGTGTCTGATATTCGTGTTTCTGATAGTTCGCATTGTGTACAAACTATTGCTTTCTTTCGCGATAGTAAATTGTGTACCATTCTATCATGAATTTCTACGTAGCACAAAGGGTTCCGAAGTAACACGAAGACCGAAGGCCGTCAGTAGTACATATTTGCTTTCTCTTGAAGCAGTGACGAAGTTGTATGTAGATCGGAGAGGCATACGACTACGACCAGCTAGATTTTGACATACGATTATGTTTCTGTAATCCTAACTCTATTTTAACACTACACACAATGAATCCATAATATAGATGTGCGATAACATACATATAACGGTTCGTATATATGTCTTTTTGTATGCTAAACCTACTGATAGCGATAATACATTTGAATGCTACTCCAGAAATGTATACGTAAATAAAAGCCCGTATATATAAGGCTAGAGCGAACGCCTCTAGCAGCGAACATGCGTACGTACTATATATATATATATATATATATATATATATATATATATATATATAATACCTTTTTTATTTATATAGGTTCTATGGTATGTTTTGCATATATATATATATATTTGTTCGTACATAATGCATACTAAATTTATTCATGGCTTCATTGTCGTATCATTGGAACTCGGCCGCTTGTGTCTATGGTAAATAACTATTGAATTAGTTCTGGTCACAGTCGACACGGATCATAAGGGAGCATCATACGATGCAGTTACTGAGCTCTAGATTCGATTGACGGAAGCGAAAAGTAGATAGTATTTACTAATACTATTACCCAGCTACTTTCTTTTTTAAGAAAGTAGGACTATAGAAACCTGCCGGTGGGTGCAGGGTCGTAGGCGAGGAACGTCATATGACATCGAGCACAGAGTATGCGAGGTCTATCGTTGCCAATGGCTGCAACTGTTACTTGGTTAGGATAAAGTACGGCTTCATCACTGAGTAGGTCAGGAAACAAAGATGTTGTCCGTGTGACCGTGGTTGAATTGGGCAGGTCAACTTGTGGTTCCGATGTGTCGATATAATTATCTAGAAAGAAGTGATTTTGCATCAAAGAAAAACCCGTCCGTAATTAGAGTGAAGAACCTATATCCTTGTATAAGTAGTGCACAATGAAGAAAACAATGCCTATTCACCAACATACAGTTAAGTTAGTTAGCACAGAATATGATTGACGCGGCAGGTTTCATTAAGCTTTCTATGCAACACTGGTGCTAGGTCAATTTAAAGGCAATAAAGGGGCGAGACAATCACTGCGACCATAAATTGAGGCTGTTTTGAGACAGAGTTAGGTAAGCAATTTAATAGACTCGGCTCAGGCGATTGATTTGGCCGTTTTGTTCCTGTTGCTAACGGGTTGCCCCAGAGCGATTCTCGAAGAACTGTAATAACCGTCGATTTCAACGGCTGAGGGCACAAATAAGCATTTTCAATGATGTTTTTTCAAACATTAAAAAATTGATTTTATTTAAAAAAAAAAAACGTATCGAGAGAAACACAACACGATGTAGGTATATTGGGTTATTTAGAAACGAACGTTTAGGAACAGGCTATATGGGCGGGAAGCATTCTTCATAACAACATAATAAATAACGTGTTACACAAAGGGAACTGAGTTTTCGTAGTTTACTAGAATTGACCCAGGGCTGGTCCCGCCCATACCGGTTCGTCATACTTGCAGCTTTGGGTTGCATGTAGACGTATGGAATTAATAATATTGAGTAACTCCTGGCCGGGCCAGGAGTGTTATCCGTTGCCCTTAGGTGCAGGGGTATATAGTTCCTGGGAAACGAAATCAAAACATTCGTTTGTTACAGCAGTTCCCCGAAGATGAATTAATACGGACAAAACGTGCGAATTAGACCTCACTGTACGCTAGCAGTCTACGTAATTGCTAGTGGCTGTTTGCTAATATTGCAATTGCTAGGTAAACAACGTTTTAGTGAAACAAAAAAATCTCCGTGGTCTGAATAAAGTGCCGTACGTATCGTATGCCCATAGAGCTTTATGATTCAATTTATTATAATTCAATGTGTAAGCATAATTGAAGGAGTAAATGGTAGGCGAGGTGCGGTATATAGTACGCCATGATATGTTAGGGGCATTTATGATCGTTTCCAGAAAAAGCTATCTTACCTTTTTTGTACACTGCCTCTAACTAGCTATGGTGCTAATCATTAAATGTTCTCACGGGGAGTACCGTCACCCAAAGGGGCATTTTAAGGAATCGGCTTACGTAAGCAACCGTTTCGCAACTATTCCACTTCCACAGACGTGGATAGCGCAAGTTGCGACGACAATTTGTGTGTTGTGGCTCTATTTCCTGTATTCTATCACGGTAAAGCTTCGAAAATGTGAAAGTACCCTATAGAGCTATATGACGCGCAAACACTAGCAAGCAGTGTCACGCCAACCGCCAAGTTGGGCACGATCAGCTTCTCAGCTTGCCGAATCCCCGTTTCTAGTAAAATTATTGCGGATGTTTATTTTTATATATTTGAATTCGCTAACAACCTTATTGCAGCATAAGAAAGACTCAACACTGTTACCCTGAAAAAGAACACGGACACGCTGCATTTTTGAGGGGTTTGTTTGGTTGCATGTAGCAATATTTATCCGTAATGCATGATTGTCGTGTTAGATTAGTTCATTTTACCCTTATTACGTGCGTACCTTACACGAAACATGATATTATAGTTAAGCTTGGCAGAAGAATTTCGTAAAAAAAGGTGCCCATTCCGAACAGGGAGTTGAGGCAGAAAAAAAGCATAGACAAACCCTGGGAAAACGTGATCCAGCTCATTATTGTCAAACGGCTTTTGCTAAAGTATAAATTTTAGCGTACGCTTCCTTGGGGCATAGCACCATTAAAAATAACACCACTCGATAGCCGACCTGTGATTCGCTAACCGATGTATAATCTTTTATTCGGATCCACTCGGTGCAGCCTGCTCGGTCCTACATCAAGATATATGGCAGACAAGTTAGAAATCGCGGCTTGGTTAATATTTTTGTTAAATTATTAGGGTAATTTTAAATTAAAGGCAACAATGTGCAGCTGTTTTAGACTTCATCGACAAAAGTCAGCATAGTCCTGGGCGAGCAGATACGTCCGGCCTGCGTAGTCGAATAGAATTTTAGTACTCGCCGAAATAGGGCCCAAAAAAAATCTGTGTTTTTGGTAACTGCTCGTGCTAGTGGCGTTTGTTGAACTCGAATATGAAGAGTCCAAGCAGCGATTCGACCATCAGGATTTTCCAGCATTAATAATCAGAAATGGATACAAATCCTATCCGAAGATGAGTGATATATGTGGGTGAAAGTCTTTACTTGGAAGTGTCTGTGTCTATATGTTTAAGTTGAATCACATTGTTGCATTGCATGCAATAGAACTATGTCCGTATTTAAGTTTATAGGTGCCTAAATATTGAAGTTTCGATCGTTGGATGCAGTCACACTTTAAGTAAACCACTGAAATTGAAAGCCATTCACAGATCAGTGACCGAGAAAAAGAGGAACTATATAACCCCTATTATATAGACTATCGACGTACTTCATGTCAAAATAAAACGTAGTATTGGCACCTTTTTTCAACTGAAGCTTATAAATTAGTCAATGTGATTACCGAAGTAGACGGAAAAGTGATCTGATCAGATGACAGTGGCTTGATATTGTATCTCCTAGGACGCCTTCTTCTATCTCAGATTGTCCTCGTTCATTATGGCGGGGTCGGAAGGAGCATATATTCCTATCTAACGTACTGTGCATGATCGATTTTTGTACTTTCATGTCTTTATAAGTCTGTAGTGTAAACAAAAGATGCGATATAGAAAAAACACCAAACAATAAAACTTATCCTATTGGACCTATTAAAGAACGTATATTTTCTTTCAGACGTGTGCACTCCACCCTCGAACCGAAAAACAATAAAAGCGCTTTCATAATTGCTTTAACAAAATCTACTTTATTTTTTCATTGGGTTTTTTAATAATAATAATAATAACGACAATAAAAGCAATAGAATAATACTAATAACACTATAATCTCGGTTCGACTTCCTTAGACGCCTGTACATTAGTGTGCACATACATATTCAACTTTTTTCCCTTGGCCTATATGCAGAAAGACCATTTTCTATTAGTGATCGCAATGCGTCCCACCTTAAAGTTTTACGTTTAATTTGTTTCGTGACAGATATAGCATACACTAATGATGCTCATCAAGATCCTTCAACTATCATCATGGCAGTTTTGTATTAAAAGTAAGTTCACAGATAGTCATCTCGCTTACAATTCTAAGTAAATCATCAATAAACCATCATCAAGAAGTTCGACTGCTTTTTTGCCTTCCAAAATGAACCGATACAACGAAATAGAAGGGGTTGTTTAACGTAAGTTCCAAGGCTAACAGGGGATCTGCACTAACGACGCTTTTTCTTATTGGCCCTCAGGTTGTTGAAACCGGTCTTAGCATTCGCACTATCAAAAGGGGTTAATAGTCGACTATCCAATATGCATGAGTATATCATACTGTCGCGCCTGCTTTTACGTACACGCACACTGAACTCTTGCGTACATCCGAACTGCACGGTCCCGTTTGACGCGTTCAAGTTTATTTAGCGACTTTACGCGATGGCACGACGGCACAATACGTTAACAACTAGCGTACTATTCTTCTTTTTTCTATTTTCAAAGAATCACGCACACAAGTATGCCTAGCGGCGGTAACGCATCGGCGCTTACCTGCCAGTAGCAACGCGTTGGCAAGAAATTCAATTTCATGCTGTTTAAGATTTCCAATATGCTTTTCATTGCTCAAGTCAGGCTTGCGACTTTTCACCTACCAGTCAGAATCATACACGTCTGAATTGCTGTGAAAACGGGTAACTTCAATTGACCAATATACATTGAGCCGTGTTCGTAGCCGGGTTATGCAGTTAAGTTATTCCTTCCTATCGATCCGATTATAATCTAATGTCTAAACAGGTGTACGAAATGCGGGACCTGCGCTTTTACCGATGAGTGTTCAGGCTAGGGTACGACCTTAGAGAGGCTACTAGCTCTGTTTACCTACATATATGGCTCAGACTCGGCCTATTGTTGATGACGTTTGACTATGCCGTATTTGTTAAATCAACTGCTATATTAAAGTTCGTTGTAAAATCCACGTATCTACCACTTTGAAGTTATCTCCATTTCATAAGCCGGTGAATTCACAGCGATGTCTAGTTGGAAGGCCACTGTGTCCGTTCTAACTGTACCTGAATTTTGTCTCGCAAAGCTTATCGTTTAACGGCAGAGACTCTCCGTTCACCCGTTTATCTTTATCTGCCCATACCTTTATCCGGCGAGTCAGATACAGGCAGACACTGAACAAAAAGTTACCTGGATGTTCAATTACGTTTAGTCAACATCGTCGTTGGATCAGCGGGCGCCATCGAAGGGCTTGCTTCTTAGTATTTCGTTAGTCGACGCATAGGTACAGCACCGATTTTTTCGATTTGATAAGCGCCAAAGTATGTCAATAAGTATCATCTATTATTGTACTATTAACTATTTTAAAGTTCTTTGGTTTCCTTTTATGGGAGATGCATGTAAAGGCAGGTGTACAAAAGTGAAATTGTCTATGGGGTTAAAATTTGGCAAGTTTCACGTTAGCTAGAAATGTGTCTTACGCAGTCGCCAATGGCGGTGCCTTTTAGCTGGCAATGGCAACGATATTCCTTGTTGATGGACGTATTTTTATTTTTTTAAATAGAAGACAATTTTATACCGGAAACTACCCAACAAGCATAGTAAAGTGCTGCTGTTTTTTAGCTATTCGATTTTTGTATTTCGTTATATTTTTTCATACACTTTCGCTCGTAGCGTAGGTTTCTCTTGCGATTTGAAATGGACTGTACAAAGTAAGTTCTCACAATCTTAACTGATAGTAACCTTAATAGCAGTGTAATAGTAGTTAAATTCATTAAAATCTTTCTTATGAGACAACTTTAAGCCTTTTGCAGGCGAGCCCGTACGCTCTGGCTAAACTCATTAACCAAAATGACATCAAGAGCTATCAGGGCAAAGTAAGCCTAAAACAGATCAATAACAACTAGTGTTTGTAAGAAACATTAACTGAGTTGTTTATCTGTCGGCAAAAGAGTTCGCTTAAAGCAATAGATATCTGGATGTGAACATACTGCTACTTTAGGACAGGCTACAATTTCCTGAATTGAGCCTGTAGTCTCCCGATGGTCAAATGTCCTTTATCTATTACCACACATGCAGTGCAAGCACGTACTGAGATCACCCTATTTTCGGCATAATATTAAAGCTTTGATACGGACTTTTTGGCAAAATACCCATATGGAATATTTTTGCAAACGACCTCAAAGGAACGCAACCCAATAGCTGTCTGAAGCTCGCAATACCCTATCATCCCGAACAAACTGCTACTTTAGTAATGATACGATTATTGTTGCTTGGAAACGAGAACTTTCTGTATAGCATCGGCGAAGTCGACGGCTCCTCGGATACTGATCAGCTATGTTAGAAAAGTGAACGTCGGATGACATTTTGACGAGTCTAGACACTTTAACGTCCGGGTAATCAGTCGCGTCCGTCAGCCGATGTATCTGATCACCTCATCACTCTGCCAAATTATAGACTTCTTTTTTTTGGGGACTGACGCCCCACAAATGTGTTAGCAGTTGGCCGATCTTTCCGGACCATTCGATTTTGTTGCCTTTACGAATATTTTTCAATCGGCAAATAACATAGCAACCGTCCATTTTCGGTGCGTTCGTTTCAGAAAAAGTGGCTAAAAACTGAGCTCTTCAGCTGGTTCAGGATATTTAATTAGCTGGGATATCAGAATCATGCCATTATTTAGATAATCGATAGCAAGAAAATAGGTTGGTGTTGGTATATGAGGCGAAGCGAGTAAACTATATGGCGGGACTAACCGTTTTCTATACGGTGTTAGTACGATTAAATCTGGATAGTGTATTTCCCCACGTGTACAGGACAAACATTGGACAAATTACCGGAACACATATGCTTCAGATTTTTATAGTTCTCTTACCTTTTAGTTACTAACAGTGCCTGATAGACGAGGTCAAAGTAAGCACCAGTCTAGGAAAAGAGACTCTCACAGACATACTGTCTTTCTGACAGTTCGTCTGTCCTTCACCAAATTACCGAGAATTTACCGAAAATTATAAATGACGTTTCTAGTTAATAACTATACGAAGATTGGCTAGCATAATGTTACGTTTTTCCGTCTGTCAATTAATGAACCTGTAGGATAATGTAATCATTTTGAGTCTATTTTTCCAAAAGCGCGTATCAGGTTAACCGAAAACCGAGCTTACGACTGAGTGTATGACAAAGTCTAGAAATGACAAAATTGATTGAAAATCCTTCAAGTCTATTACGCAACAAGCTCCCTTCATTGATGGGTCTTCGCTGTCTGAGGGGCCTTAGTCAGCCCAGATAGGATCGCTGTATGATATGAATTCAGCCCACATCATCGCGTATACACGATCTGCGTCAATTATATGTATCTTTTTTTTTTACATATTTACTTTATTAACCTAAAGCTTTGTAAGGTTTAAACAAGTTTGCCCTGACAAGAGCTATTCCAACGACATACAATACATGGTGCGCATACGCGTAATATTGGTCATAGAGAGGTAACTTGCTTGGTGTTGCTAATGGAGTAATTGACATTTTTATTCAAAGAATATCAGAAGCTGAACGAGAACCTTTGATTTGGAGGACGTGACATATAGAAAAAATCTAGTCACAATTAGGTATGGTACATACGTAGATGAAAAATTTAATCTTTGAAGATACGTACGAACAAAACAAATTATAGATCTAACGTGCGCAATCTTTATAGATCTTCCGCCACTTCCAGGGGCAATCGTCAGTTCTAAAGCGAGCGAGAGAGGCATTATTGTGACATCACGTCCCAATGGATTAGTCCAGAGCAGTTCCCCTTGCGAAGGCCATTCCATGGAAGCAACGCGGCGTCGTCTTCTGGCAAAAGCGAAAAGAAAATCGCTCATGATCACTATCGTTATTGTGGCAACGTTCGTCATATGCTGGACCCCGTACTATGCCATGATGGTTATCTTTATTTTCAATCTCGACCCAGACCAGCGAATCACGGGCGAATTGAGCTCTGCAATATTTTTCTTCGGTATGATTTGGGAACTCGTCGAAAATACTATGTTGCACAAACGGCCAATACCTTGTTTACTCCAGTTGAATCCACGACTCGTATTATCAAAATACTCAGCGCAATATGTAACGCATCAATGCTTTTTTTTGTTTTTTTAGGTTCAAAGGTTTCTTATTCATAGTATGATAGTTACATAGTTATTTCGTAAACCTTCAAGATCTAGTGACAAAGCCAGGGTTGATTAGTTGTTGTTTCGGTATGGCAAACATTCGTCTACTCCGAATCGTGATTGATACAATAATTATATATAAATTATTTGCTCACAAGCCTCAAGGCTTTGAAAGGTTTTTGGAACCGGCAGCGGGTTGTACTTCAGCTAACTGACATTAATATAACAAGTATAAATATATATATATATACTTGTGACTCAATATATGTTTGCATTTCTAGGGAGTTCAACTGCAATGATTAACCCTGTCATCTACGGCGCCTTCCACCTACGGCGGCCTTCGCTTCGGAGACGCCCACATAGGACACAAACAATGACATCGCACATTATTGCCAATGGCAACCTTCCACCGATGGGTGCTCAGGAAAACGCCTGTATCAATAATGAGCTGAAAAACAACCTTTCTGTCCAAAGTGTAGAACCGGCTCATATGTCTCGGTGAATATTCCGACGCAGTTTAACGACGCGAAAATTTTGTCTTCATTAATATGCTATGGCGGACCATGCAAACAAAGCAATGATTCTGAAGGCAAGTATAATGTATATAAAGAAGAACATAGGATAGTTTGCTTAAAGCTTCAACACAACCTGCATAAATGTACTAAACGTCCTATTGATAACATTGTAACCCAAAGTAATATAAAAAACACTCTCCATTTTGCATGTTGCGTAGGCCAAAATCGGACTGTTTCCACCAATGGTGCAGTGAGTCCTACTTTAATGCGTAATGATTCGTTGTGCGATGTTAAAAATGTACGTTATGAGTTAGGCTTTAACGGCACAGGCCATATAGCCTGGGTGAGGAGCACCTGACATGGCCAGTTTTACTATGCGGTGACTAAAGCTACAGAACTCTGTCAGCCAACGGAAAACTGAAAATAACAGAAAGCATGGTGTCTTAGGCGGCTGGTCGGAGCTTAAAACGATCCATTCTGCCCTACATGCTGCCATGGGTCCTTGGTACCGTTCAGCACTGAGAACCAACATTCTTTTAGAAGTCAATAAATATCTCCTGGTTAAGGATAACAGGTTAATCAAGAAATAGTGCTAGGGCAAACTGCATGTTCAAGCCTGCTTAAACATTGATCCCTCTTGCCAAAAGAATCAGTTAAAATAATTACAAAAAGTAGGTACACTAAAAGTGTAGCGCATTGGCCTTTGTATAAAACGTTTGTTAGAAACTGCATCGGCTCAAAAATTATATTCGAAATTTACGCGCGTGTGACTTATTAACTACAATCTAACACTTGAATAATTTTCCTTTGTAAATTTTACAGCTTAAGGCAGCTCTCCGATGGGATTTTGCATGACTACATACAAATTGTATGCATGTACGAATTATGTATCTATTCCATGTACGTCATCTGTAGAAGTTTACCTGTTGTGAGGTATCCTAGAAAACTACGTCAGGTATCGTCTTCGAAAAACTATATTTGTATTTGCAAATCGAGTCATTTTTGGGTCTAGGAAAAACATTCAGAAGGCAATGAGAAGCGGATTTAGCTATAAACATAGTAACACAATAGAAAAATCGTACGAGTTGCTAAGTTACTTTATAACGCCAATCCAGGCTAAGCATTGTTTATACAACTGCTCCGCATCGTTGTCAAGTACATACCAGGTTCTAAGGCATCTACCCATGTTAGAATCATTGATACATAAAGATGATCTTAACAGCTTAAGTAAGTAAATGTACGGATAGTTCAACAGAGATAGAGGTAAACAAAGAGATAGAAATGAAAGCTACGAAGCTGGATCTGGACAGGTTGTGGCTTGCATGGTAAGGTCCAACTAGATATTGAATTCGGAAGTTATGGGGGCTCCAAGCCAAAGATGCGTCAAAAAACCATTCGAGTAAATATAGAAGATTCTATACAATAAATTATACATTTTCTATAACCTTGACAAAGCGTCTTCAATTGGCTCAGTCCACGAATAGTTGAAGGTGAAACAAAAGCATTAGTAACTATACTTTAGAATTATAAGGCAGCCAGAATCAGTCCTAAAACAACAAAGGACGAAGGCATATTGGTCGACTTTTTGGCGAAGGCTGGACATGTCCTTTCTATTCCCGCTTCCAAAAACCTTTATCTGTGCAAACAATGTTTTCACGGAGGACACTGCTAATAATTTCTTCTAGTATTTACGCGGCGAGTCTGATGCTCTGATCAGCTCATCGACTGAATCATCGATTATCTATCTAGCTTACAAAGCCAACGGAATGAATAGCACTAAATCATGACTGACGTTCTTTCCTGACGGACGGGTTTACTTACTGCTTGCCTAAACTCATATTTTTGTTCTAATTATTCCAGCCGGTCTATGAACGTAAGCTCGTCGGGCAGAGCGACGTAAACTAAAGTGAACAACATGTTTTCTCTATCATAAACTTGCGTTTAGTTCGGGATCAGCTTTATGGCATAAAACAATGTGACTGTTTACGCGGCATATGAAGAAGGAAGTCGTCTGCTAATTACACAGTCCGCTCTAGTTTTTAGGATGTGTAATCATGAGATAATAACTAGGCTTTCAGGCACTGAAATAGTTCAGTCTGAGAAATGAAAATCATAACTTCTTTTCGGAACTAACTATCCGTGTAGATATGCACGGAGCGTATCGATACGTTATCTGTCTGATAGAGCACCTAACGGCGGAGTCGACCATAGAACGCGAAGCATTTAGACGAAATAGGACCAAACATTGGGGACCACAAAGTTGCCTCTTATTCAGCGTTCGACAATCCTTTCATTGCCTATCGTATAGCAGCCCTTTGGATCTTGCACGTCAAACTGTCTGTTATTAGAAAGCGTAATGGGGTCATAGTTCACTTTTTGATTGCCTATGCCGTCTTCCTCTATAGTGCTTTTTCTTTTAGTCGAAATCGACCATATCAACCTTATATAGGTTTCTTTCACCAGAGCACCAGGGTTCTTTCTCTATCTATTAATGATAACGGAGTAAACAAGAAAAATCGAAAAAAAAAGATTAAGCAAATGATATTGGTTATGAAGCTATTTTGATTTCATCTATTCCATGATAGTCCCTTCAAACGGCAGCTTTTTTTATTTAAAGTTCGTTCGTCCTACCGTAATTTACTTTAACTACATCAAATCTTTTAGGCCCCGTGGCTGTATTAGTCCGTACGGGCAAGCACAATAAGGCAAGATCAAGATGATCTGGAAATCTGTTGACCGCCGTTCGGCACGCTCAAGGACCCTCAAAGACCCCTCGTTCGGACGCTCAAGGCAACGCTCATCTTTACGAGTGCTACATTTAGGGATGCCCGCTAGCGATCTATCAGTTTCAAAGTATGATAAGTGCCACGAATTCTTCTATGCTACAAATGCACGTTGCCAAAATCATATTGCAGAGAGTAGTGCTCATTGTTTTGTGTTTTTACGACCACCTCGGAGTTTCTTTTTTACAAGTTTAAGATAGTTTTTTTTTTTTACAGGAATCGGGCGTGGTTGTTGAAAATTAATGCCAGGTATACCCTTTTAGTTCCCCAGTTAGACAACCCCCTAATAACTAACTAACCCCAGACTTTGCTTCTAAAAAAGGGCTTCAAAAAAGTCCAGTCTCGCCAAATCGTATAAGCAGGACGAGGGTAGTCGGCCACAATCATATAGTTACAAAATTTGTTTTTCAGTAATCGTTCAGTGGCCTATGACACTACCTCGTTAAAACAACATATCGAGTGACCAAGCTCATCCAGTTTCGGCTACGAAGTTTCCATGACGAGAATCATAAACACTTATGTAAAAAAAAAAAGACTGTGGTAGTATTTCCTACCTAGAATTCACACTATATGGCCAACTTAATATAATACTTATTTGCAATCAACTAGCTAGAATAAAGAGACTGTTTGGTGTGGCAGTTTCACCGGCCCAGGCAATTGCAGACGCGAATCACCTGAGAAAAGCATTTATGGACAAAATTACGACCGCGTCGCAGCTGCCCTCTCATGTAATGCATTGTATATATATTTGCTTCGCATAATTATATAACGTTCTAACATGCGCATAAAAGTCTGAAATCTTGTGCCAGCTGATTCTTGTAGGACGAGCACCGAGGTCTTCGTGCTGCAATAATCATTGCGATTGAAGAGAGCTTTATATATTCGGGTGCTTTAATATGTTCTCAGTTACTGTATCAAAGACATATAACTTGCGGCTTATCTTGAATCTCATAAAAAGCAAGAGATACAGATGTAGTCGTTTTAAAGCTTTGCGTAGAACATTCCTTGCATGTGCTGCATGCCTATTATGCAGTATTTTTAGGAACTTCAAACTGTAATAGAGCTTCTACAGACAAAAACCTAACAACGTATTGCTACCTATGGTAAATCATACAGAGGATTTGCCAAGCTAGTAGGCACAGAAATAACTGCACTATGTCCTATTTAGCCAGAACAATGGTGGGTCTTCGATGGCATTAGGCGCACCGTATCTTGAACTACAATCTCTTGTAAAGAGGCCCGATAAAGAAACAAAATGACGTCAATCATATTTCTTATAAAGGGAAAGCAAGCTAGTCGAGATGATGCCCAAGAAGCTTTGATACTGATACAAAGCCACAGCAGCAAGGTTCCTTCCTATCCTATTGACTTCATTGGAGTGGTCGTTAAGATGCTCAAGGTCAGGAAGTGAGATGAGTATCGTCGTTCGTTTTTATCCTTTTCGTCGCCTCACATGAAACAACAGACATTGCTTGCTTGTCACAGCTTAGGGTTCTGGAGCGCCGCAGGAGGTCGGCGGAGCGGGCCAGTAACCCTTTACGACTTGCAATTAGCATACAAGCTAACCTCATGCCAGAGCTAACTGAGTTTCCAACAGCTACCAATGGAAGCTACTGCTCAGTGTCGTTGTCTATAGTTCAACAAATGAACGACTGCCTGTGCTACCGACATGCTATCCTTCACACCACTAGGCACGGTCTCGTTTTATAAGCCAACTTAGCCTGTCGTATGTGTGTATAAGCAGCCAGTTAGAGAGGGACCATTGTCTTTTAGTTTGAGACCTTTCCAGTTGCTCCTAGCAACCAGGACTGATCTGCTGATCGTTGTATTTGCTTCAGAATTGTCGGTATCGACACCAGTGAATTATTCATTTTGACACGCCTTTTGTGTGCGTACATTTGAATTGTGCTTCATAGAGGGTCATGGTGGTGAGTCAGCAGCAATCTTCGACAGCTCGTGAGAGATTTCACTGTACAGTGTTGCTCTTAAGGTGGAGCCCTATCAGGTCGAGGCGTAAACAGATACATTGAAAAATATGTGCATAGTTGCTCTTTTGCATGGTACGAAAATTACAACCGAGACTCCACCCCGGGATAATTTGTCGAGTTTATTGTGCTGAATTCGTGAGGACACATATGAATAGTACCGCCTTCCAGATAAAAGGCGCTTGCTTTCAAAACAAGGGCTGCTTGCGCGTTTAGATTACTAGCCCCCTCTGCGCTGTTGGCTATTACAGGATGGGCAATATTAGAAATATTGGTTTATTTACGACCTCTGCAGAAAACAGCACTTTTTATTCTTCATAATTACGACTGTTACACTAATGAAAGAAAATTTGATTGACTTCTGAAGGTGTATTTTGTAGTGCTGAAACTTTTTTTTCTAATAATATAAATCTCTCGAACATCAAAGTTTCGAAAAGAAGCCTTAATTCCTAGTTTGCAAACACATACTGTTGTTTGCAAAACTGCCTAAGTTGGAAACTCGACGACTAGTTTTTTTTAATCTCCATTGATTTTTAACTTGGAATAATGTCTAATTCGTTCAAACGTGAGATTGTAAGAAATGTTTAGCATTATTCTTAATTCGAAAAATAGTACTTTTCCAACGGCGTCTATTTTATTCCAAGCAAACCTTGTTTGTTTCAAAGGCACCACCTATTTATTTGTTGGCAAAAAACTCCCTTTAAAACTTCTTTATCTAAGGTATCTTAAACCAAACATGTTCGGATAGTGGTCCTTAGTTGTAATATTACATCTATATATTTATACTTTATAAAAATTAAGTAGTATCTCAACTATGTATATATATATATATATATATATATAGTCAAGATACTACTTAGTTTTTTGGAATTCCTAATTTTTAATGGAAGTTTGTTCCGCGCTATTGCAACTGCCTCCTCAAACGCACGGATTTTGCATTCTATTATTAAGATTTTTTCAGTGTGTAAGGCCAGAATTCCAGAAATAAAACATTAGAGCAAGCCAGTACCTTTCCAAACCACTAGCCAAGAATATTTAAAAACGTTGGCTCCTGCTGAGCACTTCAATGGGTTACCAAAAGGAACTATGTGCTGAGAATTTTTGAAGCTACGCTTATCCAGCGAAACCAAACATTACGCGAATTGCATGGTGTTGAACGCGCTGGAGATTCCAAATTATTTCAGTGTTAGTTTTCTCCCTTGGAATAGAGTAACACAAAAATTCAATAAAAACGCGATAAGGACTCATAAAAGATAAACAAATACACGCGAAGCCGAGACAAGATCCTTTGCCGATTCTTACTTCGGATTGCCTCATAACGTTTGACTCCGGAGCTTCTTGAACCCCATTAATAGGGAAATAGTCAGGTGTGTGCGCTCAGCGTAAATACGTGGCACAACCTGCGTGTATGATCAAGCTTATTGGCATGTGGTACTATTTTTGCTCTCATAACGGACACATCTCTTTTCCAAATTAGGTTTTTAATGATCTGATATCCAACGGCAAGATCCACACTTTCGCTGTGCCGGTAGATACTTTCTTTTGAAAGAAATTTGAGAGAACATGTCTGCGGATGCCTAGATATAAACATTCGAGTTATGTCAAGTTGCCTTCTGATACCAATTTTGCTTACGTTATCGCTGGAGCTTAAGTTTTATTTAAGCAAGTAGTTCTTCAGAGATAAACTCAGAACAGCTGGCGGTAAAGCAGGACTAAAGGAAATTTATAGAGAATGCTTTCGTGGTTATTAATGTGAGCATTTTACTAAACTGATTAAGAAAAAAAAGACCCACTTGGTTTCAGATACGTGGAGTGTCAGCTGAAACGACTAAATAATTGCTTTCGTATCTGCAGCATGCCGATTCTTATGTGTTTTGTGCAAATGTATGTCCTGACAGGCCAAGCTTCCCCTACGCGTACCTAGAGTTGTTCTGTTGCCCAAATTTGTCTGTAGGTTAATTCGCTGTTGCGACAACTCTAAGAAAATAGCCTGATGATATAAACGAAACTTTGTTTTTGTGTATGAAGCTTAGCTTCTTAGCTGTTTTTTGTCTCTAATCACAAGGTAAAAGCGATATTCGAAACGGCCGGGGCAGCTTCAATGAACATGCGGAATATACGCAGCTACGAACAGGTACATTTCAACGGCGCGTAAAATGGACGACTAGTGTAAATATATAGTTGCACATAAGAGAAGAAAGAGCTTCATTGTTCTAATCGTACATTGCTATAAGAATAGTCTCCAACTAACCCTACATCTGAGGTTCTTATATAGATATAGATATGTATATATATTATCATAGAAAGTAAACGATAGCAAAAGCTATTCTCAAGGCGCATCGATGTGTTTATAATCCATACACCCAAGTATCGATTAAAATCAGACATTGGCTATCGAAGGCCAGAACTCATCCAACCCTCGTTGATCGGTAGTTTACCTTACATGATATGTATCTGCATCAATACAAGCGTGTACATTTTTAACATAATCCAAATAGAATCCAATGGGCAGCATCGCAATAGGACCCGTATATTAGTCACCTGCGGTACAGTTCGGCTTAGCCTGTGCAGTAGGGTCAACATAACGATACGAAATGTCCCCAGTGATGCCATTGGATTGAAAATTCGATTTTTCATGTTTTTTCTTTTCCTTATTTCATCAAACCAGCGAACGACGGCGACCAATTGACCAAGAAAACGTGCACATTGACGCTTCACTATCCTCTACGCCTTCCCCAAAGGACCACAGCAGCAATAAAGCAACTTTGTCCTCGAATAGCAGACGGTATTGCCGGCGAACTTTGTCTTCGAAATACTTCATGCGAATATCCCTCTTTCCCTCCATAAGCGAAGGCAAATCACGCTATTTGCTTCTTTTCCAGCACTCATTCAATGGTTGACTGGCAAACCTATGGCCTGATGCAGTGGCGGACGCGTTTTGACATGCTTGGCCTCCCTTCTTGCAAAGATACCAACGACATTTCATCCATGAATAGGAGTGCTTTCTTTGCTACTGTTATGCTTCTCTATCAGCGGGCTGAGGCAAAGAAGTTTCCGGTTTCTCGCAACTGGCAACTTTTTAGCCGTTGAATCGCAAAACCGAATAAATATCGACCAATTCTCAATTACATTTCAGGGAAAGACTGCTACTCTAAGTAGAGACCAAGGGCAAACCAGGGCAAGTTAGCGGGGAATGGAGCTCCATGTTTTGTGTTTGTCTCAATGTCCGAATGACTCTCGCTCGATTCCTCGTCCCGACGTTGCTGAATTGAAACTTAGGAGTGTGAGTTATAGAAATTCGCCTTTGGCAGTGACCAGCAGCTGGAAACCTATAAGATAAAGTGCGAACCTATGATATAAGATATAATGATAAGTTCCCAGTCGAAACAAAACCTGAATCCAAAGACGAAATACAAATAGGAATAAAAAGGTTAATGCTTTAAGAATAAATAGCATGCAAAAAAGTTCAGTGAAGATTAGCTGTGGTCTAACGGTAGAAATACAAGCACATACATTAGTAACTTTATTAGTCGCTTATGATCTGCTAACGATATTAAAGGTGATGGGTGTGTGGATTAAAGGGAACAAAAATATTGACTAACAATAAGTTGGTTTTATGACCATAACCTTTTAGGCTCAAATCGAGGCATTAGGCCTCTTGGCCGTTTACCTTTTCAGGGAAGCTTGCATTGTTAGCTTTGATTAACTTATAAGCACAAACTTTCTTAGCTTATGTGCCCATATCCACGATTTTTCCATCGTAACAGAGAACAATCAATTAAGTACACTCTTAACCTTTCCACTAAATAGAAGTCCCTTTTCTACAGCCCCGTCCTCAGTCACGTGATACGCCCTTGCTTTTTCAATTAACGCTAATGAATACAGTACTACGATCGGTCTTTCTAGTAACATATATGGTGATCGAGATCGTAGGTTTTGAGAGTCGATTAAGACCGATCTATTAACGCATTTAATAGTGACCCCGCTAGATTATCTTAAAACCTTGCGAAAACTTTGTTCAGGCCATAATAGTGTTGCAAAATAAACCCTAATTCTCGGTAGCCTCGAAAGAATAATAGGACGGCCGACGACATCAGCAATACGGCGAAAAGCCGTTACCGGCGAGGTATGCGAATCAATACCTCTCCTCACTTAGAACGCTGCATAAGCATAACACCAGCAGATGGAATAAAGCGCTAAGCAAATTACGATATGCATAGCGCAACAGGAGTCTCAGGACTACAATGTTATTGAATTCGTGGAAACGGCTCTGAAGGCTTATGACGTTTACACGACGTATACAAGATAGTGCCAAACAACGCCGGGGCTAAAAAGAGTTAGAAAATACACGTGCAGCCTTCGCATATAGGTGACCGAAAGCAGCGCCAGGGAGAACTTTTGTAATATGTTTTTTAAAAGTATCTGTAAAATTACTGTTTTTTTCGAAAACGCGGAACGTTTCCGTAAGTAAATATTCACGTCTTTATAGTTAACATTGTAACTAGTTAAAAAAAATAGTATCTTTAACGTGACGACAGCTGCCTTTTTGACGGACCTCGGTTACTGTTTCTGAATGCGGAAACGAGCAGAAACAGTAGAACATTCATATTTGACTCCCAATGTCGAACATGCTCATCGCGATCGCGCAGAAATCTCTTCTTTCGCTTCTCTTCTTTCGGTAAGTTACGTTTTTAAACGCCAACCGTTACACAAATGGATAGATTCATAGTCAGTTAATATAACTGCTTGGTAAACTGACATTTACTACTAATTGTCGAATACGACCAATCTTGGTTACTCAGAGCTGTCAGCGACTAATTGTATTTTTCTTTTTTTTTTGCTCTGACAACTACTGATAGCGTTCGTGCCCATACCTTTATACGTTCAGTTCGACCCAAAAATAAGCATGCAAAATGTATGTTCCCCGTATGTATCCGTTTGTGTATGCCTCATCTTACGAGCCGCGTCAACAATGTTCGTTCCCAGATACTACATCCGAAGAATTAAACTCAATGGCTAATCTCGGCAGTGTTCTAGGCAAAATGCGCTTTCCTAGCATTGCCTTTGTTCCAACAGAAAGCAGATAGCCACCCTCATAGTGGCTATTCCCACGACGATCGTAGCAAACCGAAGATGGAGCATCCAATCAGGATGGATCAAATGGAGCCCCAAAAAATCGTTTTCAGCATCGCTGCCCAACGGTAGCAAAGCTTTCTTATTTGACCACACAATAGCTTCGATGTTGCATGTGATGGGAAAGGGGCCTTCTCCCCCTCGAAACCCACCGCGTGCTGTAGCAACCCTCGTAATGGAGACGATCGTAATCTATCCAAAAATGTCGACTAGTCAATTTCGTTAAGTGGCGCTGGCGGATTCACGACAGTCGTCTGCTAAGAGATTGGCATAAATTCGGTTCGAGTACAGTTTTTAGGGTTCAATTTTTGTGAAATAGCTGTCTGTTTGGTTGATGTGAGGCGTCACCGAATAACGGTCGCTTGATACAGTTTGGATGGAGCTATAAGCAAATTTCTGCGTTTCTTTTTCAAACCATGTATTTCCTTTGCTTTCTGATAATGGCAAGGTATGTTTGCATGCTTATCGTTGTCTAAATTTTTGGGAACATCGAACTGTTCAAGAGAAAAAGTTGATGAATCGGATTTTGTTCGTCGCACATGATTCGCTTACTAAGATTCCCGATCAAAATGGTAAAATGTTTCCGCGAATTAACATCGGGCTTTAATTGAGAAGTCTTCAAACTGTCTCGCACCCTTTTTTTTTTATCAATTAATGCCACCGATATGGCTCAGGCAGTCTCAAACAAACCTGAGACAAGCCTGAACTTGGATATCCTCCACCATTTTATCCGATATAGGCATATTAGTCCTGGTTTTATTTATTACGTGTACATGAAACGGCCACTATCAAATAATCTCAGAGCCTGGCAGCGACAAACTTACTAACAGCACCAATCAAGACCAGTCCCGCATCTAGGCGCATAGTCTTGGGTGCAGGACCCAGCAAGAACCAGTGTACAGATAATGGCACTACGCTACTGTTTTTGTACGTGAAAGCTCTCTCTACAGTGTTGCCATATCATTCGCTTCCAGCTATACATCCCACGGGCACGCGCTGCACGATTTCACTCGTGGATATCCTGCATCTATTGGCTTACGTCGTCGTATGGCTTAGGGTCACTGACGATAAGAAGCAATGCCAATTACTCACCAATCGGCCGGAAAGTTCGCGACTGGTTAACATTTGGTCAATACTTATTAATTCTGCGATGACCTTAAGCATCATGGGAGGCGAAAAGCTGTGATTCAGGCCAAATCGGAAGACAGGTCCAGTAACCTTGCTTGACGACCCCAGTTATATAACAAATCACAACATATTATTGGCCCAAATTTTATCTCTGTTTCAGGTTATCCGCATCGTTTCAAGTAGAGCGCGAAGCAATAGTGATCATCAAGTGTCTAGAAGACGAACAGTTAACAATAAGCGGCGAACTCAGACATGATAATCTCTGAGACCGTCTGACATCAGCCCGTTTCTACATAAAATTCACTCCTCTCAAACTGCGAAACATAGAGCAGTTTTTTTCTCGGTAATTTTGTTAAATAAACCTTAGAATGTCGCAATACTGAACAATGGAGTTAACTGTGTAACAATGTTTTTTTTACTATAATAATAGGCACTGACACGGAATTCCGATCAGAAATAAGCCAGCTAGATCGGTGGAATCAAGTTAATGGCAAAGGGGCGAAAACATATAAGTAAAGATTTGATGCTTACGTTTGGCTAAGACAGATATCTATGAAAATAAAAACGCCAATTTTTCAAGGACAGGTAATAATAATGTTGGTAATAATAATACGTAGTCGGCAAGATTAACTCCAGATAGAGCACTTATGTTGAGCTGGAGCAAGTTCACTTCTTAAATACTGTTATATATGGTAGAAATATTGATTATCCTTCAAAAAACACACTTATAACAAAATTTATTTCCATGTTATAAACCCGATCGCTTTTATTATTCTGCAAGGTTTTAAGATTACACCAAATGTCTGCCTGCATAACACCAAATACAAGATTAGATTTTAGTTTCAAGACTGTATCTGAATAAAAGCAGATATTTAAAAAAATTGTACGCAATAGAATTCTCAATCTTGACTGTTATATTTGTTTTTACTTACTTTTTTCCTTACTGCAACAATAGCCTTAGGGCCTAAATCACTAATTAATCATGTTCAAAATAGTCTTTCTTCAATTCACAAATAATTTTTTTAATAACACCAACCGTCCGTTAAGCGATGTTGGTATACGTAAACTAGTCAATCTGCGATATAAGAAAAATTTCAGTAGACTCAAATTTTGGGATAACAGCAGACTAGAAGTCTCAAACGTGCAAAAGCTCGAAGGTACAAAGGACTCCATATGGGTAAAAAATTCAAAAGGCGGAAAAAGTCGCTCTGTCAAACAGTCTCAACATGAGTAACTGTTGGAGCTTATTTCATCGACCGAATTGGCAATCGGTATGAAACGGCCATTAAGTTCTGTAGTGAAAGCCCAAATATGTTTTTTGAGCAATTTTTATGGATGTTCGGGCTCCTTAAATCTTCTTTAGTGTTTTAAGAAACCGCATGAAAACTGGCAAGAGCATGGAACGTCGATCTAACTAACGAACGAAATTAAAAGTTGTTAATCCTGGCAGAGATTCATTCAGCGCGAGTATGTCGGACAACAGTTGATTTTCGGTTAAATTTTGAAACGACGCACTGATACTGTTCGCGATAAGAGGTTTATTACTTTCTATTAAAAACAAAAGTTGCCTTTGAACCGGTACTAGGTGAAACGAGCGAACCGCCATACGCCCGCTACGACAAACAGCCCGTCAAACTTCCCCCCGATCTTTCCCGAACGCACCACCCTGTAAATATACTTTTTTTCTTTTTCCTATTTTTCTACTTCTATTTAGTATTCTAAGGCACCCCACTACACGATGCGATCAGCTGTCCATTGTGTTGCAAATACCTTTAACTCATTACTAGTGCAGATGTTTTTAACAATTAGGTTTAAAGCTAGCTTGGTCTAGAATTTTAACCAACAGAACTCCTCAACTAAAACTAACGTCAATTTTAATATAAAATAATAACCTGCATCACTGGCACAGGCCTTAAATCTTGTGAGAAGGACTAAAAGTGAATACGAACCAGCTACTTAAGTCGAAGATTTTTATATGAGCTACGCATAGAAAAAAATCTATGAGAGCTGCATGAGATCGAAACAAACATATATACATACTTATAAGGAATTATAAGTCCAATTAAGCCCGGAGAACCTAACGTAATTAAACGATGCAAATTATCATTCGAGTCATATACGCTGTAACGGATTATGATAGAACGCTAGGAATGGACATCGCCAAGCTCTGATCGTATCGAAGAGTTCAGCAGCAGTAGAAAAAGCTAACAATCCTAGGCTACAACCGTGCTTTTCTAAGCACAATTACTAATCCAGCTATTACGAACTCATTTTAAAAACTAAAAATAGACCTAAAAATTCTTTCCTCATTAAAACAAAAAAAAAATCTAGCCGTTACCTATGTAGAACAGATAAAAGAAATGCAGGCAGACTTTTTAGAGATGCGACATTATTCATACGACTCCGTTCGAAGATGACGTTTGATTAACTCAGTTATCAATAACGATTTGTCTCCTGCTCATGGCGATTGTAATTTATAATCAACTTGGTAGATCACTACTGATTAGGAAATCGATGTCTAGTGCTGCGAGTACTGAAAATGCGTCCAGTATCAACGGTGTATAGGTCCTTGCAATACAATTCTATGCGTCTAAAAAGTCACCACGGGCAAGCTAAAACCAAAGCATTTGTCTTATTCGCAGTTTAATTCAAGATAATTAACACGGCCAATGACCGATATTCTTAGCCTATATCTCTTTACAGTTTCCTTCTTAGATATAGCTTTATATCAGGAACTATATAAAATCAAGGGATAGCAACGCTCCAGATTTCGCAGAGGTCCGAGCAGATGACAGCAGAAAAAATCCCAGATGAAAACATAAATCATCTTAAAAAGATCTGCCCCAGTAGTTTCGACAACTCGATTAGGGGTTAGCCTAATTTGAACAATTTCTACTTTCCCTCATCCAACATAATTCGATTAGGAGAGAGTAAATGATCTACTCATCAAGCCGATTCCTTTATTACTGCTTCAACATCAACGCGTTTCTCCCGTAAAATATTCTCTCTTGTATTGTATGACCTTTGCTATTGTCGAGTTTCTGCAATATCCGAGAAGTAACGTTAACAGACGGATCGCTTGGGCTAGTGCAGTGATCAGCAACTGTGGAGGTACGAAAGGTCTCCTCGGTTGCTTTTCTTTCTGTGTTAAGTTTCATTTTGATTAGGTGTAACTGTGAAAGTCAAATACTTGCACAACACATATCGGTGAGCATGTGTTGTATATTTATTTGAACTGATCATTCGAAGGCTCCCCACGACCTACAGTATTTAATAAACATACTTTGTCAAACTCATGGAAAAAGCTCTTCTAACCGAATCGAACACAGACATTGATTTCGATTTGTTCGCTTAGTCAAAGAAGATGACCAGTCGATTCAGCTAGATAGATTTTATAGATGAGGAACTACTGGCAGGTGTAGGGTGATTAAGCGAACATTTTTATGGGACTCTGTCGGAAGGATTGCATGCAGTTGGTGTCAGAGCTAACCACAGAAACCGTTTTCTTTAAAAATACCCTTCGATGTCGAAATAACCAATAATGTTGTATCATGGCGCATCGTTTAATTAATAGAAAAAGCAAATCTGACTAGCGTGTGTCGTACGTATGTCTAAATTGCTTTGTTAAAGACAGTCTTAATACTAAAGTAGCGATAATGATTCGTTTGAGACACAAACGCTTAATTTTTAATCTGCACGTACATGTACTGAGTTAATGCAAAAAAAAAGTCATTAGTATATCGATTAAACTCATACGTCTTTCGAGTCGTAAGGTGATTTGGTTTATAAGGATCTTCCCTTCGCAATTTTCTAATTCGCAAGGAACTACATTAAACGTTTGGTAGTGCTCAACAAAGGCTGTAAATACCTGGGTCAAGACCAACTGTTGTACAAGCTACGGTTACAATACGCATGAAGGCGTATCGCTTATTAAGTACGGGTATGAATACTCATCGTTCCATTGATCGTGAATAGTTCCATTCTCCAACTATTGTGTAGCAATATCCAATGATGCTGGGATTTCTTTAAGCTTTTAGGACAATTAAAGACGTTAATAAAGAGGCTTATGTGCCTCACATGAGGACTTATAGGGTACTTCTGTCGAAGGGCGGTTTCTTGAGTTCACAATGGATCTTTACGAATAAGACCCATCAGAGGCGATATTTGGGCGACACTGATAATGAGCTGCACGTTTTGTACATTTATGACGTTTTAATTGATATAAAGAGAAAAAAAGCGTTTTTCGTCGTCTGCTTAGCTTATTTAAATATGTACAATATTTGACGTGTTTCTTCTTGCAGGCACCATGCCGAAGAAACTGCAGACGAACCAGAAGGCGGTCGATGCCCGGGCTCGGAAAGACGCCTTGAAACAGGCTGAAAAGGAGCGAATGCAAAAAGCTAAGGATGATGAATATTGGCGCGACGACGACAAACAGGTTAACACCTAGATTGATACACCGTGCAGAACAGACATACTCGTTTCGTTACAAAAGGATCGACTATTTCGTAGATCTCCCCATTGACTGATCAGGACCGTTTGCTATCTAAACAAACAGCTAAGCAAACATCGTAACTAATTCAACCATTCTTTGATTTCAATCTTTTCCAGCTGGCGAAAAAACAGGCTCGAAAAGAAGAAAAAGAACGTAAGGAAGCTGAGGAACGTGAGCGTAAAAAGGAACGCGAAAAATTGCTTCAGGTTTGTTTACTAAATATGGTCGTCACAACGTAATGTTAATTAGTCCTGCGACTTTCATGCTTTCGTTCCTGGAAACGAAGCCGGACAGCGCCGGTTTACATTGGGCTGGAATAGACACACGACTTAAATTGTCATATGCAAGTGGAGAGCTTAGTACAAAAAGGGACTACTAGTAAAAAAAAAATAGACAAAAAGAAAATTACGTGCATTCTTCACCAGTTTAGTCCTCCTGCAATGGCTGAAAAATGTGTAAAGTGTAATCAAATTTCAATGCGCATTGTATAATGATGATCATGAAGTGTTTATTTTTCTGTTTCCAGGAGGAAATGTCGCAGATGAAGGGAAAAGAGTCCGCGGATAAAAAGTCCACTAGTAACAAGGTAGATCTTAACTCTAGGAAGCCGGTGGAGGGGAGCTGTTAATTAAGCTATGTGCAGTACTTCAAATTACTTAGGGAACTGTCATGAATAGGCAGTGTCAGATTCATGATATTTGTTAAGCCAAGAGATTTTACCTTTTATTTAACCTTCTATTATTATAACGTATGCTACCTCCATATGAACTCAATATTCCCTTTATATATTTTATAACACTACGTTCACTTGTATTAGATGACGCGAAGCCAAATCGAAAAGAATTTAGCCAATATAGCCACAGCAAACGCCGCTACGCAAAAAGACAACCGCGTTGTTCAGGAGGATCTTGGGCTTGTTGAAAATCTCAATAAGGTTAGTAGCATCGGAGCTATGATGTCCTATATGATGTTCTTATAATTAATAATTCTTAACTTTAAATAAGTTAAAACTAGAACTACAGCTTAGACTGAAAACGTTGAACGTACTCTGAGTCCACTTACCGCTTGGTTCTAGTTAAGTTTGATCTTATGCTAATCATCACACTCTGAATATACATCTGAAGCTGGGCTTCCTGTATCCTCTGCTCATTGTAAATTCTTATTACATTCCTCAACGTCCTAGATACCTTCTAGCTATCTTTAGCAAATATGCAAGCAAACTATTTTTCCAATGATTTGACTTTTTCATCTTTGCATGCGTGGCTGCGACTTCCAGATGGCTGGCACTGGCGAAGGAGCGCATACCCTGGATGATGCCATTAAACTTATGTCGAAGCTGAACACGAGCGGCGAGGCCGATTTCGACCGTCATCCTGAACGAAGGCTCAAAGTTGCTTGGCAGGCATTTGAATCTGCACGCTTGCCTGTGGTTAAGGTGGGTGAGACGTAATCCATCACACGGTAAAATGCGATTGACTAGTCGAATACTCTTTTTAAGAAAACAACAGACGGCTAATTTAGATATTTTATGACACGCTTTGAAGCCTGTAAAATCAATAGTTGATTCAGAACTTACGTTCTGTTGCTCGCTAGGATAAAGCGTACATATTATGAATTTCAAGCAGATGTCATTTATTCGTCGCAAAAACAATAACTAAAAAAAGAAAACGCGTTTTTTATTTAATTTTTTTTTAATATTATACACACACATAGATGAGTAATAATCGGCGTTATTTATGAAAAACGGTGACCAAGAAAAATCATGCTGGTGGTAATGCTATTTTTTTTTACATGTTTGTTTACCTCAGGCCGAAAATCCAAATCTTCGGTTATCCCAGCTACGACAAATGATCCGCAAAGAATGGCAAAAATCATCTGCAAATCCTCTGAATCAGCGGATACTAGCTTACAACGCTAGAAGGGACAAACCTGCAACGAATGACTCTAAATAAAGTAAATTTGCGGACGTAAAGCAAAAGCGTCTTAATCTGATTCACAAATGGCTGAACCATATGTTTGTCGCGGTCTGAGATTTGTAAAAATTACTGTAAAGGTTGCCCACTAAATCCTCTAAGCTTTGTATAAATAACTGAAAGTGAACTCGTTGACTGGAGCGAAGCCCCCGCAGCGCCGACTGGAATTTGTATATTGCGGTGATCAGCCAATTTTGGTACAAATATAGATTTATAACAAAAGCCAGTCAGTGACCGAATGGATCATTTCTGATTGCGATTACCTCTTCTTCCTCCACTCGCGCCTAAATTCAATAAACGTTTTGATATTTGCCTACGTAGACAAAAATTGTCTAGGTCACGAGCGAACGAGCGAAGTTGCTAAAAGCACGATGTCGTCGAGGAGCGCTGGCTCCTTTGTCTGTATAGCGAAAAAACAGGAAATTATTATGTTAGATGGCATGACGTACGTTTTAGACACCCAATAAGGTCACACAAAAGAATCTTTGAAAGAAAACTATCGATTTTGTTAGGAGGCATCGCTTGTTAACTAATTGTGAAAAATCCACTTAGGACATAATTGTCGATTGAGGTAACAATTATCGAGAATATAATTTTTTTTTATCTCATTGAGTCTATGCAGAAGCTTACAAAGCCACCCATACCTATGATTATTGTTTGATGTACAAAAATCAGCAAGCAGAGTTCGCAAACTCCCATTCAAGGCGATGACATCGTTTTTTTTTCCATAGTTAGGTTTGCCATGTCACCGTACTTCAAGCGCAAATTCACAAGCAATTATCTAGTGCGTATTAACAATAACTTACGATATGTCAATATGATTGGCGAAACAACTTCGTTTCGAAAAAATGGTGAAATGTTCTGGATAGTCACAATAAGCTCAGGCCAGCGCAACATGCGTGAGGGGTCCAAATTCGCATTATTAAGAAAAACAAATTTCTTTGCAAACAGTGTGATACGATATTTTTTCTACGATTTATTTTACCTCCATTATTTTTTGCCCATAAATCTACACTAGAATATATATGATACCATTCAGTTCCTCGGTGTCCGATTTTGCATTTTGACATTTCTTCTTTCTTGGTTCTCGAATGTTCTTTTCGACGTCTTGACTAGGTATGTGACCTTGTCAAACTCCTGATCTTAATTGTCACATTAGGTATTTTCCATACACATGAAATGCAGTACCTAACACCACGGTTTAACGACGTAATAGGGTGAACTAGCTAAGCGACAGATGATTTTTTTCTGAAAAGCCTTGGCCACTGCAATGTGTTTTTCTCCAACATCACTAGACCATACTCGGACGAGCATCTCTGCCTACTTGACGCTGAACAGGAGCGGTCTGTCATCCTGTCAGCGTTAAGCTTCATCACCACACCCCATGATTTTTCAAATATTGCTAAGCTTTACTAATAGTTTGCCTTTATTTAAGCAATGGTTTGCATTCTGTCTAAGAAGACTCTTTTTTTTACCAGAAACTACACACCGAAGATGTGAATAAAAAAAAAAAAAGGTTAGTCGTCATCTGTCGAAATGAAGCCGCTGGCACTGCGCTCTTGCCGAATTCTGTTAGCACAATAACATACAATTTGCCTTCGGCGTGATCTGGTTATAAATGCAATCTTTGTATCGATTCACTGAATCGATAAAAACGAAAACGCGAAACTACTACTCTCTATTTAACGTTGATTCGCACGAAACGTCTAACCGATGTTTTACAAGAAACAATTAATTTTCAATGTAGAAAACTTCCATAATATACATGAAGAAAAATGTATTCACTTACCTCCCAACCGGTAGCATTTCAAAGTAACCTTTCCCAGAAAAAAAACTAAAAACAATTACAACATATATTGGTTTCGTCTAATATGTATATGTGCATGTATTTCTTTTGACTTTTTTAAAATAAACTTGTCCACCATTATGCATCGTTGTCAAACCATTATGCATCGTTGTCAAACTAACTATTTTGCGGACAGTTCATAACTAATTAATCTTAGTTAGTACCAATAATTCAACAAAGCGTTCTTAAAATAAAAATAGAAGTACTGTTTATTCATTATGCGATCACTGCGCTTCTGACACAATTATCGGACTATACGTAACTGAAGAGGAACAAAAGCAGGCAATAAAATTTATGAGAACATTGTAAAAAATTTTTATTATAGCAATGTTTTGATTACGGAGAAGAAATCAGTTAAAGGGAATATAAAGTTAAGAGTGATAATGAAAGTTAACAGCAAATATTTAGGAATCTTTACTTTCTGTATTTTTAAATGTATATATGTATAATCTATATGTTATTGAACTCGTAGTTCCACAAATAACCGGAATACTTTTTACAGTGTAAGCTCTTGTGTGGATATAAGTTTCTTATTAAATGTATTCCTCATTCAACCACTGCATTCATCAGCAGCTTTTTTACCTCTTCTTTTACAGTTCTCCGATGTTTCCTACCTGTACAGTGTATAACTGACTATCTCTTTTTTGACATAAAACTATATAAATATTACAAATGTTTATCGTATCTGTACTCTATTCGTCCTAATCGATTATGAATACAGTATAGTATGTAACAATATGGCTGTTGACAACCATGAAAACTTACTTACATATTTTCATCCGCTGCAGGGGATTGTTACCCTCATCAGGGTGAAGCTCTAAGTACACGTACGTGTGTGTATAATTCTCTCTAACTCTGTAAATATTACCCTTTAGATGTCTATATACGGTCTGTTTTTTGCTGAGATTATATTACGTAACCATATATTAACTACGAGATGCCATCGTGGTTACTGCAACTATTAAACAAAAAGCCGTTCAAGTTGTTCACCGACCGTCAACAACGAAAACTCTTTTTCTTTATATATATGTATATATATGTGTACGAAAAAAGTAGTGTGAACCCTACATTTGACAAGAACATAAAACGTTGCCCGTCGGTGAGCAACTTCAACAACTTTTTGTTTGATAATTGCAATAGGCGCGACAGGCAGTTTATATATATAGTCTTCTTTTCGTTCGGTTCTTCTTTGCCTCTGTCTTTCACACACCTTCATTCTCTGTACGCCCTTGCCTTCTGCTTCCTCCACTGACGCCTCGTCCCTCTTTTGCTTTAGATGGCGGCTCCTAAGAGGTCTCTAGAAGCGTGCCTGTCATCTTTGAATCAGTACTGATGTTGTTAATGCTTTGTGGTTGTTGTTGCTGTTGTTGACGGGTGCTTTGATCTTGCGCCGCCGCTGTGTCGTGGCCGCCTGATCTTGACTGGCCCCGATGATGGCCTCGTTGCGTTTTCGCTGGATGGTGATGAGGCTTCTTGTTGCCAGCGGTGCCTGGACCCCCTGGGCTAATCAACACGCGAAGCACATTACCGACGGCCTTCGTTCGACCCTCGCGAAACACCATTCGCATGCCGGGACGAACGTACTCTGGATTTTTAATAAACCGGAAATGTACAAGCGCTTTGTCTCCTGTTCGTAGGCATTCAGTAGACATTTGGACGATGGTGGCCGTTTGTCGAATGCTTCCACAATGAACCATCGCCTGTAATAGTGACCCCGAATAATATAAAGTGTAGAAAAATCCTACCACGAAATAATTTTTAAAGGGCAGCTCTAAATGTCAATATACTAGTCAATCCGCCCTACACTGAATTACCTGATATCTGGGCGATATCGTTGTGGGATGATGCAGAACAAGAATCTCTCCCTCGAACTCCCAACACGACTGAGGATCAACTATACTCTGGGAGAGTAACACCATTCCCTTTCGGATATCAGAACGGCGAACCTGCTTCTTTAAGGCGAACGACGCTGTTTGGCCAGCGTGAACCTATATCACACGTCACGCATAGAAAAGTGCCACATCAGACGAGGCATTAGGGTAAAGGCATACGTCATGACAATACACCTCGTAAACAAAGGGCATTTGTTACATTGTTTAGAAAATGGTAATACCTATATTTTCAAAATCTCTGCTAGGCTTATGATCAAGCCCAACGGAGTCGTGTTGCGCCCCGAGGAACTGCGCTGCCGAATACAGGGGATAGCTTATTGCAATACAGATGTTATTGCTGCTGTAGGGCTATGCACCAGGCCACTTACCTGTTGCACAGGCATCCGTTTGCGGTGAATCGACTTAATCTGAACTGGGTTAAAGTGACCGAGTAGGTCGGGGCCAAGCAAAAGTGTCTCATTCAATCGCACTACCCCTTTCAGTGTCGTACCGCTAACAACAGTGCCTACCCCCGGAACACTGCCAAGCACACATGAAAATTCGTCAGGATGAATCTATGGATAATACACTCGATATAGACGAATTGAACCAATGCGTTGTATTTTGGGAGCGGACTTCCGCAGTGGCTGGGTCTTCAAATCTTCGTTCAAATCTTTACCACTACATTATCCGTATCTACAATATTACATGATATGAGTAAATGAAGCATTTCGAATGCTTCATTACATCGATAGCAAATAATTGCCTTCCAATTCCGCTTTTAGGTGCCGTTTATCCTCCATTGAATAACTGTTTATTAATAGAAAATTGTAGTTTATTGAAGGGAGCGAACAAGCTCTATGCTTACATTGATTAACAGTGCAACTATTTGTTCTGTGCCCACATAAGCAGTTACCTGTATGTGTCGTCAATCTGAAATTCGCAAGGTTCGTCGTCGAGATGACCAGGCATCCGTGTCGTTAACAGATTCATGAACGTTTTCAGTAGTGGCAGATTTTCACCGGTCACGTTAGATACCTAATAATTTCAACCCACCCAAAACGGATGTTTTGAAATGGCGAGAAAATATAGCTTTTTATTATCAATTTATCAATGGTCACTCGTTAAAAAAATGAGCACAGTTTCTCTATAGTTTTTATCAATTCAAAATGCTTGCTGATTTCTGTATAGAGTACCTTAAAAATGGGGCAAAGACGTTCAGAGACAAAATTTGTTGCACAAACGACGACGTCATCAGGGGAGTGCACAACGACGGGAATCTTACGGCATCCAGGCGACTTGAGAATCTTTACCAGCAGCCGCATTGTATCTTGCAACACGTTTGCAGGACACATGTCAATCTGGAAGCAATGAGGGCTAATTTACGAAATATGAAAAATAAATCTGTGTATAGACAGATCCTAAGAGATCTAAATTAGATCAGTTTTTTATGACCTCTTGAGTCCAGACGATGTATGGTATTTTTGAAACTATTATGAGTTTGGTATATAGTATTTGCATTAAATATCAAGACTAATAATTAGGATGGATCATCATTTGAAAACAAGTATTAGTTACGTACTTTAGTGACTACAACGAAAACAGGAACGTTTAGAGCCAGGGCTAGTCCAAGGTGCTCTTTTGTCATTCCAACGATACCTGCGTTGGCGCCCACCTGAGAAAAGGTTCGTAGGTTCTGATATTGGCGATATAATTTTTGGGAAGCTAATGCAATAATAAGTATTGATTACATTTTAACCATTAATGTAATACGCTCGAATAAAGATCATTT
This sequence comes from Varroa destructor, assembly GCF_002443255.2. Classification (NCBI taxonomy): domain Eukaryota; kingdom Metazoa; phylum Arthropoda; class Arachnida; order Mesostigmata; family Varroidae; genus Varroa; species Varroa destructor. Next base: position 21,333,242 of record NW_019211459.1, read on the forward strand.
CAGTGGAACTCTCCTCAGTAAGCTACTATGGACCAATGTATGCCATTGACCTTGGCATAGGCAATTTAATTCAAATCACATGTCACATTTCCGAAACATCATTGCCAACAATACATTAAAAACACGGTTTACTAAGCATATTTTTTGCGAAAATCTTACTAATATATAGGCAATGGAAATTATATCGTGAGTTATTTGTGGATGAAAACCGAGTGCCTACCATGAGCATAGTGAAGTCTGGTGCATGGCCAGTCATTCCGAAGATAGTGGTTTTCAGGTACCGCTCGTGCCCCGCAAGATCGATAAATGTGACCACCTGCTCTTGTCGCATGCATAGTGAAACATATAATGAAAAAACATAAGATTTGTAGGGAAGTGGATGTATTCGTGCAGAATTATGTAAGCAATTGTGAATCCGTTTTCTATTTGCCCTATGGTAAGCTACGACAAGATATTGTCATATTGGCTATGACACTACGCACAGATAGGCGCATTGCTATATACGCCGAAAATTGAAACATATATGTTTTGGTTTCTTTAAATTGTAATAAATTTCCGCGAAATTAATATAATAATAATCTCTGTCGAGACCTTTGACGATTCCTCGCAGATTTTCATCCAGTCGAGTTGGCCAGCATGAGCATCGGGTTTATTGACAATATTCCCGAGTGAGTCGAATCCGAGAATATCGTTACCGACCGATGACGTTCGACCAGACTCCATTTCGTGCTAAAACATCAGGACCACGAAAGCATGCAAAACGGCGATTTATTTTATATTCTTAGTGAATATAAAATGATATCGATGACAACTGTTTATGCTATTTTATATTAGTTAAGAATACCCCAACTAACAAAAAGAAAAACAATTACTCGTCGTTAATTAGGTCTTTAATGATTAACGGTTTAAATCAGCTTTATACTATATTCGGATTAGCTCTACAATTTTTCGATATTCAGTCTAACAAATTTGGCAAATACTCGCTTTATGCCGGAACAATTTCTGTCTTGCAAATCCTCGACCGTTGTCAAGTTCGCCGTGCGTAAGTACTCCAAGTAGTGTGCTCTTGCCGGCGTCAACGTTTCCCACGACGGCAACTCTGAAACAGTGAAGAAACTGATGATTGTTTGAACAATTGCTAGGAAAATCTGCCACACATCAACCTGATATACGGAGAGCAAGACTGTTCTCAACAACCTATTTGCAAAAGAAGTCATTTCTGCAAATGTAACGTCTGATAATAAGTATCTAGTTCTAGATCAGCACCAACAAGAAAAATCAGCCTAATATTATTGTCGTTCAATGGAATAAATCTTCACTAATCCACTATAAAGATTCGCCTTCTTAAGTTGTTTGCTGCTCACTGGTATAAAACAAGTTCAAATTTGAAGAATAAACAGGTAATAAGTTTTAACTCACCTGACTTCCTGAAAGTCGTCATTTTGAGGGCGGCGCCGGACTAGGAATTCTGCAACCTATAAATGAAAACTACATTGTATTACAACGGGCAATTAGAACTTTTTTTTTTATAACAAACAATTAAAGTTGCCTGTTTTTTGTATTAAATTAAAACTCTCATCTTGTACACAGAATTACTTGAATATACCCTTAAATTATGCATCGAAAACCCGTTTTACCTTTATATTTTTGTACTTCCAAACATATGGAATCTACAGGACGCAAAGAAATATTTTAGTCTAACTTACTCCAAAAATTATGTGTGTATTAAAATTACTATATTCTAAATTTCTATCCACATACATTTATATATAGATTATGTATCACGGCAAGGAATATATAAGGGTGGTCCGACAAAAATGCATAGGGTAGTATTCGTAAGTAACATACTATATACAATTATCTTCTTGCTCAGTGCAGTGTAACACGCAATTTCTGCGACTCTTGTAATTTAAAATCGGAAAAAAACCCAATTAATTGAACCTAATTTCTAATTTCGCTGACGACGAGTGCCACATATACACACATATTGCTAATCAAAATTACTGTTATAAATTATACATAGTTCTCGTTCTGTCATAAAATTGAAATTAGTAAATTTGAACGTTTTTTTTTTAAGTTTCTCAAGTACAACGTCCCAGTCTTCACTTCAAGCGATCAACTTCTGCAAAGCTCAAGAAGATGATTCAGCAAGCTGTTATCACAACGGATTTATTTTTCATCGTTACCTGTCCAGCGGCTTCTTTTTTGCTTCTAAGCTGAACGCAATCACACTCCTGAGTGTCGGCCATTGAACGAAGAGTCGCTACTGACGCACCCAGTTCCTCGGGTGTAAGTCCACCTTCGGCGGCTCCCTTCCCAACCTGTCGTAAAATGTGGCCAGAAAGAGACAATCGCTTGAACAAAAAGAATTATCGTTCTGACGTAATGCATCCATGCCATAATAAATGCATTTCAAAATGATTCTCCTATGTTATAGATACAATACGCGATGATAGTAAACTAGATCGATAGTAATATATCAAAGCAAGCCGAACGCACGATCATTAATTCTGAGATGAATTTTTCAGCCCCTTTAGAACACGTATAACCTAAACCCTCCACACACTAACATGTTGATTAAAGACGTTTATGTCCACCAACCTCATAAATGGTTTCTCCATGACCTCGCTTGAGCCTTTTCTGTAGGTCCTTGCAAAGCGCATTGTACTGCTTTTCGCTGGGGGCAACAAGAGCAGTCTGCAAAGCATTGTGTACTTAGGTTGACGTAGAAAGTATAATGAGCCGGTTAACATTTAATATCTATAGGTTATTATTCTACGTATTTTAGACTACCTTACCTTATCCAGCAAACCCTCGAGCGGTGGGGGTTCATTTTCAGCCAATAAAGATTGGAAAAAGTCGACAGATGCCGCTGATCCTTTTGTCTCCTCAAGGATCGCAGACATCCTGTTCAGGACCTGTTGTTGGTAATTCGTGCAAAATTTCTGTCGCTAGCCTTTCGACAAACACCTGGCAATAAGTTGATGTTCCGGTCTTCTGACTTCGCTTAAATGTACGCCAACAGTTCGGTTTCTTTCACGTAATCGCAAGAATCATTTAGACGGGTACTGTAAAGGTGGAACAATAACGATCAGTCAGAGATGTTTCGAAATTTGGAAACGACGAAAATAACTATTCATTTCATTCATTCATTAGCATGCGAAGGAGTCATACAAGTATGTTTGGGCGTTTCGATATTTGGACGCTGCGATACCGGATGGGGTAGTCCAGATTCGAAATTCGGCACAGACAGACTTTGTGCTGGAAACAGCTGGTCGTTTAAGGCGGTGCTTAGCTCAAGTACTACCACCACGTCACCACGGAAAAGCGTATTTATGCTATAGTGCACAGTGAATATACGGCTGATACAGGGAAAGGGCCTCTATTGATTATTCTTTGTATAAATGTACGAAAAACTCGAAGAATAGTGACTAGCTAATACGTTACATTCTCTCGAAAAATTTATGTTCTTTTACATAATTTGAAACCCACAAAAAGCATAAAGGTCATTAATACGAGTCTTTGCCGCAGGCCAGTAGATTCGTTTCAAGCAAATTGTAACTATTTTCGCTATTAGCCAAGTATAATATAAAGCAAGCCGTTAATTTTGAAAAATGAGCATTAATAGGCAACAATTTATTATTTGCAATATGATTCCGCTTTTGACAAATGCTTATTAACTAAACGTTATAGCTTATAACTTAAATAGTACGCAGAATACTTTTTCAAGTTCCATAAAATTATATGAGTAACAGCCACTAAAATTACGATGTTGAAATTGAATGTACTGAACAGCCAACCATATGCACGCACGTATTCCATAGCTACACACCAAAAAAAAAAAAAAAAAAACTCTTTTTCTCTTGCCTAGGTGTTCCCAATACATGGTTTTGGCATAAGCAATACGATATATTGCTACCGGTCTATATCGAGCACTTGTTATACTGGCGGTATAACTATTGAAATTAATTCTCGTGGTCAGTTGCCGAAGCTAGCGCAAATCATCCTCAATAATACATAAGCCATTGGATGTAGTATATTCGTTCTATCAATTGTCATACAGCTAACAAACTGATGCTAGATTCTGTACACGAGTACAATATGTCCACCAGTCAGACTCAGCATAATAGCTTGAAGAAATGCACCTGGGGGCACACTATCTGCCAAGCAACTGTGGCATTGACTAGGAACAACAACTTGTCTAGGTAGCATTTTCACTTCCTAACAATCATGATACAAATACGAAAAATACGAAAATTGCATTAACCACATAATTGACCACAAGAATCATTTTCTAAAGAGGTCCTCTGCACAACATGGAACAGCTGGCAGCGTCAGGCCCAGATGGCATCCGCTGTAACCGGAGGGGCGCCACAGTGTAACGTATACTGGACGACTTATTTAGCCAATGATTCTGTCTGCAATTTGACGATTCGTTGGACAGTTATCAGCGAGATGTTATACAGCTAAACTGATCTGAGCCCACTGAGTATACAGTTCCAACTAACGTCAAAGCAAAAACAGAGTTTTACATCAGCTGGATGCAAACGACAGTGGAAGACAAGATGGAGTAGTTGTAATTCATTAAAGTGTGTCCATCACTATATATTTATTCGATTTAAGATACGAACCAACCAGTCTTTGTATTGACGGTAAGGATGATAACATTTAGCCGTGTCACACGATCTAGTTCCTGTCGATCAGCTGTACGCTGTTGGTTCTTAGCCGTATACACGGTAACGTCTACGGCATTATATAATAATGCTCGAATGCCTATTGCACACTGAGCGTATTTGATGACGCAACAATGGGACAGAATTACAAACGACGGCGCGTCTCTTGTGCCGTAGGACGGAGCCAAACTTTAGGATCAACAATTCACTTTGTCGGTAAGTACAACTTTCGATTCCGCCGTTCTCATTAGCAAAAAAAAAACTGGCTTCGCACGTCAAGTACTATGATTTAACGTTGCCTAGAGGTGGCTAGCGGTTATTTGTTTGTGGACATCCAATACAAGGTGTGCATTTCCCAGTGTACAAAATGGGTATTAGACAAACTGGTGTGGGCTAAAACTTTCGTAGTCAAGTGTCACTTCTCGATGCAAGAATAGAAGTGAATGTTTTCCGGTAATCGTTAACACACTTACGATAGGGAGATATGCTGTCCAACACTCCAATAATGAGGACAATAGCAAAGCAGACCATGACATAGGCTTCCGCCAAGTTGGCCAAAGCAATGTTTATTTCATCTCTCCTTTTCTCCCTTCTTCCACGACTCTTAATGGCTGGTCTGTTAGTCAACGGCGTCGCGGGATTATTCCGAACAGCCACCTTAAGCAGATTGCGGCGGGCGTTCCAAAAACAATTCGCTAAGGTGGTGCTTGAAACAATGGGGCCAGTGAAGATGAACACACGGAAATTAGCAACTGCTCGCTCAGTATATATGTTATGTATTGGAAAAAATACGTAGCGAGCGTAATATTCTATTGTAACTCACAAGTCATTAATGTGCAAGAAAATGTGTTTAGTTAAAAAGATTTCTTAAGAAAATCCACAACTATTTTTTATCCCTATAACGAAGGTAAAGCAAACAATGGCCATTTTCATACGCGGATAGAAGATTAACACAATATAACTTGCATTTATTTGCTTCGACCTAAGTAACCGTTATCGATATTAGGAAACAATTTAGTAATTGCCGATGCTACGATATGCGGTAAGACTTTCGACTTAGTTGTTTTTTCTGATCTGAACAGCAAAAGACGTTGACTCCCAACTGCAAGGATTTCGACAGCTAACTGTTGCCATACAAAAGCAGTTACGTTACCTAATCGTAGCTCAATTTGAAAAAACATCTATTGCACAAAAGAGGCGCTACTGTTAATACAATAGCAGACAGGAAAAAGTCTCAATTTTCTATTAGAAGTTTCAGCTGAGCGAAAAGCGACAGCTTAGCAGTAACGCCTAATCGCTGTTCGAACTACTGCAACGTTTTGTTATGATGAGGGATACACTGACAATTTATTCGTTGTGTAGGGAGCGATTTTTTTAGTGAGGAACAGACACCAAACAAACATGGTACTGATTGCACAAGTGTACAGAAACGCTCAACAAGGGTGATTGCTTCCGCGCGGTTTAGGACGCCTTCGTATCTAAGGACAAAGGAGTGTGTGGAGCACTCACGAGAGGCGTCGTACGACAGGTCGTAATGCTAACGATAGGTTCAATTCTAGGCCGTGTGGCCAAACTATCAATCGGCTCAGTATCGAGCACCGCAGTTCCGGCGACCAGTGCGCAGATTCAGACTATCCGCCCAGCAACTTTCTTGGTCCGACTTGGTGCCGAAGATCTTTGGAAATCAGTCACTTCTGTCAGTAATGCCGGTCGCAAGCGCGGCCGCGCATCCGGACATAGTAAAAAGGCGTCAAAAGATCTAAATCGAGGACAGGTACAAAAGTTAACATAATTTAACAACAACTATTGTTAGCGCATTTTTGTATTCTTTTCGGTACCCCAAGTAAGATCTCAACGAGTACTATTCGTTCCATAAGAGATTTTTTTTTGATTCTGCATGCTGTTCAAAGGAGGCCCGAATCAACCGGCTTTTAATTCGACAAATGATACTATCAATATGTTGGTGTTGTAGGGAAGTTAGCTGATAACAAATTAAGGACCGAATTATTTACGAGTTCAGATCACAAAAAAGGTCTTTTATCTTGTCGTAACGTAGAAGATGTATTACATTTACAATTTATGGCCAACAGTAAATCAGGCGGAAGGATTACCTATTCTTTCATATTTCCAAGGCAATCCCGAATACGCCGGTGACTTTTCAATAATCAGCCTGTTATTAAAAAAAAAATACTTGATGTATATTACATCGATTTAATTTAACAACACTTACTAGAATTATTACATTACATTACAGTACATAAATCTAAGGTCTATTCACCAATTATTGCGGTTTATAGTTGGCAATTCTAACCGCTTAGTGTTATATAAAGCGGGCAAGTTGTTTTTTTTCGCTTTCCAAGTTTGTCATCGGTTTGTACCCACATTGAATACCCTATTGAGCACGGGTTTTGAAGTGTACGCACTGTTTTTCAAAATGCGACAGTTTTTTCGATATTTCATAAAATATAAACCGCATTAAAAAGCATAAAAGTCACGAGATTACATGACCGTAAACATAAACTCATCATTAAAAAAACACATTGGGAAGCGGCTAAATTTACTCTGAAAAACAAAAAATATTAACGATAAACAAAAGGAAAACGAATGTGGTCTGAAACTAGTATTTTTTCTTTGGTGGACAATATTTTAATATTTATTGGTTTGCTAAAATGTAATCTTTTTTCAAGGATATTTTTGTTCTTCCAACAATTGATCCGAGGTTCTAATTTAGCCTAGGTCAAATAATTTATTTAAACTCATTTTATTTTCTGTAGAAAATTGGCAGCGGTCGCATTAATATGCTGTGGCCAGGTTTGAACGCACCGATTTTTCGAGGAAGAGAAGTAGTTGAACGACAACAATTGCCCCCTGACCCAGAGCGAGAAAAACGGTTAATTGAGTTGCGAGATAAGCAGCAGATCAATTTTCGACGTATAAGGCTGACCCCTTTGGAGAGAGGCTGGTCGGGAACACGGGCGCCAGGCCGTTCTTTGGGACCACCTGATACCCCTGAGGACATCGATATTAAAGATTTTGACAGTGTAGTCTTAGATCTTAGGTTGGTCTCGAATATGACGGTAAGTATCACTAAATTGCCTGCGTGGCCTCTGATGTATTATAATCATTCGATCGTCCTAAACAGAATTCCAGGATAATCCCATCGACAGGTAGAAAACCACAACTAACTAATATCGTGAATAGCAGATATCCAGATGTATATATCACCAGCCGCTATATATATATATATACACATGTGATTAGACAAGTGTACGAAATATTGTATTTTATCCATTTTAGAGCCATTTGGGCCGTGTGCGACGACACAAAGCTGTAGTGGCTGTAGGAAACGGGAAGGGCCTTCTCGGCTTCGCTACTGGTAGAGGGCCTGATGGCAAGACTGCCTTACGTAAGGCAAAAAATAGGGCTTTACTTCGATTGTGTCACTATCCCATGTTTGAGGAGCATACGGTTCTGCATGACTTTTTCAGCGAGTATGGCTGCACAAGGGTAAGCTACATGCGTCGCCCATAATGTATTAATTGTAATAAAATTTTAAGAAGGGTACCTTTACTAAGCAAGAGTTTGTAGGCATTTGATTTGCTCAATTCTTATACGAAAGTTTGTAACCTTTTCAGGCACATCTTTAGCCACTGCTGATTTGACTTTGCATCTGACCAAGTACAATACATAAGGCTGTGGCTAGACTTATCGATGGTAGAATAAGCTCAGATACATTCAGGTGATAGAAAAAGTTGATCATCAATAAAACATGTGCTTTGCCAGTCTCAGAACACTCAACCAGGATAGCCAATAACAGCTTTATTTCACAAATTATATTTGCCGGTTTCACACCGACTAACGATTAGTACGCCATTATTTTTAAATTACAGATTGTAGTCAAGCAGAAGGAACGGGGCTATGGACTCAAATGTCATCGGGCTATCATGTCGCTTTGCAAGTTAATAGGCATCAAGGTATTCAACCACGTCCTTTTTGTAGCATACAGTAATATCTACATAAACGCGATTGAAAAGTAAGATAACCGGACACAGTTCTGTAAAAAGTAGTGATCTTCTTTTACAAGATATATACTTGTCGACTTATTGATTTACTCTGTTCTGTTCTGAAAGAGAGTGAATTAAGAATTCACGAGATCATTCATTGTACTGCGCGTCACTTGGCAGCGCAGTCTCATTCTGCCGGAATGTTAAGGGACCATCCTTAACAGGATGATCAATAACCTCTGCAATGGCAATCGCTGATGTTCTACCTTTCAGAATCTGTATGCAAAAGTTGACACACGAAATACGAACCTTCTGTCCCTCACTCGTGCCTTTCTTATTGGTTTGCAAAAACAAAAAACTCATCAGGCAAGTACAAGAACAAATCAGATAAACGACTATAAATTCACTTTTTTGGCAATAGGTATATAGTTTATATATAGCAGTAGGTGCAGATGTCACCTATTGCTCTATATAGACCACCAGGCACCAGGGCACCTGCACCTATTGCTGACCACATTCAATGCCGAGATTCTGTCGAAGTACGAAGCACTAATGTATGTGTATAATACGTTCAATAAACGTCATAAATATGCTTGTTTTATCCATATAATCAACGCAAATCAGTATAGTCGCTCGAAATTCGTAAAAAAACATTTTCTATGTTTTCATAGAACGCTTACAGTAGTAAATTATTCTAAACTATATATATGTTGTTTATATATGTATATTAGTTGATAAATTAGTGTTCGATGTTCGTTCTGCAGGATTTCGCCGATGAAAAGAGATTGCACGTTGTCGAGTTTCGCCCAGAGCAGCTCTACTTTCCACGAATTGTTGCGAGTCCAAAAACTGGTCCCGTGAGGAAGGAAGACGAAATTGATCCTTACGAAGAATTGGACATCAATATGATTGTTAGCGAGGGCAGAATGATCTATGCAAGAAAAAAAGCAGAGCCTTTCTATACGCGGCTTCCCGGCTGGGAGGTCCATTTGAAGAAGACGGACAACCTTAAGAATCAACGACAGGTCCGATTGCGACTTATGAAGAAATACGGCGCACTAAAAAGCTTTTTGAATATTCGCGATGAAAAGAAGCTTCCTCTCAATCAGATAGGACCCAACGGACAGATGATATAAATATTTGTCGTGGTACTTGTACCACTCTCTCGCTTCCCGTTCGCGTGACTCGGTAACCCTCAAAATGGGGTCGAATGATATGTCGATTTTTATGTCGCTTTTTAAAAACTAAAAGTGTTCTCACATTAGAATTTTTGAATATATAAATTGCACACCCATTGTTTACCTTACTATGTGTGATCTATTTGTGGAGTTAACCGCGCTGAAAATACACGTTCTTGTTATTAGAGTGGTACAACTACATAAAAAGCCTACTGTTAAACGAGACCAGAGGTTACTGCCTGAAGTCCCGCCAACGATACGTGCTACACAATTTCTATACAAAAGGAAATTAGAGCTACATAAATAGTAAACTAATGACATCGAGGCTTATCACAACATTATTCTCTAAACTAAATTATTGGAAAAGGCTCAAGGCATAACCTAAAACGATATTACATCGTGATATTACGACGTGACATACAGCAGACAGTAGTAATCATCATGTAATCATAATGTGTAATCATTAAATTATTTTTGGTACCAATAAAACGACCTAGGCTTTTTTTATTATTCCTAAAAATCTAGCAGCATTTTTCTGTGGATTCACAACTGATAAATTTTCTTATATAGTTCGTTCTACTCCCTATTTCACTATTAAGTAACAAGGGTACCAGATATGATATCAAGTACTTTTTATATACATGTAACCTATATACATTTGGAAAAAAAGTCAAATTAATGAATGATACATCTGGCACTGTGACGCAACCCAGGCGTATACTGTTCCGGCTCCCTGTTTGCCAATAGGAGCAAGGGTCACATTACGACAACTAGGGGCACGGCTGCCTATAAACTTAAAATTACTTAGAGGTTACAACCCGTAATAGCCCAAATTGAATTTTCAAGTTCATTTAGCCCAAACAACGTGGGCGCCGCAACGTGTCTGTGATACTTTGTACTGATCTAGATTACCCTTTAATCTTGAACATAATGTCGGACAGACGTGATGCGTTTTCTAGAAAAGGAGGACTTTTGGTCCACCAGGCCGATCGATAACTTGAAGGCTTCGTTGAAAAACACTCTTAATTTCTTGAAATTTACGCTTTTCATATACCGACCTGTGAAAAGATACGAAAACACGCATACAGTAAGAGCAAGAAGAACGATTCCTATAACTGACTGACTAGTTTTATGTATGTGTTGATTTTATCCAGAGCTACCCTTGAGTTCTATTAAGAAGGAGCCGGAGAACACTACAACTAAAAAAGTATTTACAGATATAACCTTAACAACAACAAGAAAGGAATGCTTATGCTTTGATAAAAACGATTCTCATAAGTGGCCAAAGTAAATTACTTATACTCAACTTAGGATTTTAAGATGTAAAAACTAAATACAGGACAAGTCTTACTAACCTTGCCGTGTTCGTGAAATTAAAAGGTTCCTGCACTAAGATAAACTTCCACCAATCACGTGACGAGGTTGTGGTGTTTCTGCTCCGGCTTGTTTGTATGATGTCGGGATCTTTTTCAATAGCATCGTCCTTTGAAATGACTGCCCCATTACGAACTGACACGCAAGAATTTTCAAAACTAAATCATAAGAAACACAGCGACAATTTTTTTATTTGAAAGAAATTGTCGCATATGCCTCTAGACCTCTCAAGCAGGCTTATTCGATCAATGCGAGAGAACTATGAAGTTGCATTAAGGTGAAAAAATAAGCCCGTATGAATATACACTTATATTTACAGATATATACATATAACCATGAACACGCCAATGTAATGTATATATACTGCACACCCACTTACTCAAAATCTGAGTAGAATTCGAGCATCTGCTTAAACAGCTCGCCTAACGTGAGTTCATTTTTACTTTCCCACACTGGTAGAAGTAACGCCGCGTTGTTAGCAAAGCCTCTGAAAAAACCGAATATGAACGATATACAGCTTTAGCCATTCTTACGTGGTTGACCCTAACCTTCCGTCATATTTATTTTTTAAACGAGACCTATTTCATTGCGAAGATTAGTAGTACTAACCTGCTTAGATATGGACCATCGGTTTTTGCCAAAAAAAGTCCAGCCCGTTTGAACAAAAAAAAAAAAGGAAATTTCTAAATCAGCAAAAACGCAGCTTTTATCTTCACAGCAAAACTGATATCAGCTTTCATAAAAAATGAACAATTATCTATACGATTGTATAAGTCCCAAACAAACAGAATACAGTCATGTCGTTCGCTAATAATAACTGCTATATGGTTGTAGCCCTTCGCACAATGCAACATAAACTGGTATGTATATCACGATATGTGTGACTAAATAAAAGTAACATATATTACGAGCAAGGTAAGGACTTAGGACAATTGTTAGAATAGCAATAACGACTCAACTTATATAGAGTGTAGTCCAGAGTATAGTGCGGATTTGGGACACAATATATCTGTGCGTAAAAAACTGCATGTTCATACCGAACTGATTCAACAAATGAAGAATGCATGTATTTCTAACATACTACGGCAGCGAGCTTATTGACGGGCACTAACATTATATCGAAACATGAATAAAGCAAAAAAAAAGGCTATTCTCAGCCTTATATTGGATGATGTCAAGTAATCAATACGTCGGTAATACCTTCCCTCGAAGAACTCGGGTACCTCGTTGTGTAGAACAGGAACTATGCCCTGCATTTGAAGAAAATACAGCATGAGAAGGGTCAACGAGTAGCTACTTAGGGTTCCGAACTGGGCGCTTTTTATCTGCATGTTTGATGCCCATCTGAAAACGGTTAATATAAGTTAAATAGCCTTGTATTACGTTTCGCTGCACGGTAGTCTAAAAGGTTAAAACTTTCTGGTTCTTCAAATATTTTCATCTATTCGATTAGTAAAAACCTTAGTGATCTCGGACTTCTTGTGTCGAAAGTGAACAAAAATAAGGGTGAATATAATAATATTTTTGCTCGAAAAGAGTGATAGGTCACTCCAAAATAAAAGATTTAAAATAGAAATGCGATCTCATTATTCGAGTTGCACCATATGACTATTATACGATTTATTATGATTTTTATACAATTAGGTACGTATTGCTGGAGCTTACACAATCTCGTAGAATATCCTGGTTCAATACCTTTTGACGCTGAGGATGAATGGAGCAACTCGACAATCCATTCTGGAGTACGAGTACAAGAGCTGTGTGTTTATTATGCCAACTGTGTTTTCCATATTCAATTCCACACGCATCTTTGGACTAGATTGATCAAAGAGAATATATATATATATATGAGTAATTACAGTGATCTTATCCGAGATGTAGTTAAATATGCGTAAAGTCTGATCCAAATTAAATCTGCTAACGTTTTAGCTCATTAAATTATTCTGATTCAGACTGTTCTTCCAAAGCTGTGTGGACGATGTGATAATTTGTGAGCGCGGTTTCAATGACAAAACGGTGTCGCTAGTAACCTAAACCTATCCAGCCTGCATGATAATCTTAGTGGTGAAAAGGGTTCACACAATGCGCTAGGTTAAATTTTAGAAATTTAATTAATTAACATCTTTATTTGCGGGACTATTTGTATAGTTTCTGCAGAAACATGTAGAGGAATTTCGAGAAGAGATCTTAATACCGGCTTTTATCGCACTGGTACTGAAACTGCAAAATCGGTACAATCGCTGGAATCATCGAGACCTTCTTCACTCCAGGTTCGCCATCCAGCCTCTGTTTGAGCACACGAAGCACTTTCACTCTGTTGTAGTCAATGGGAAGAAAATTATTCTTGAACTGTAAATTGAAAGAAAAATGATAAACTCTATAGATTCCCATTGAAAATGGCTACTTCTACATAAATAGGTGCACGGCCATAAATAAAATAAAAGCCACCTAGAGTATGTCCTTATATACTAAGAGTAATGTGAAGTAGTCGTAACAACGGTACTATAATAAGCAGGTTTATATTATGAACTTAACGCCTATGCCAAAAATTATAGGTAATTTGGTATTCGATAAGTGTAAGTCTGTACTAGCCTGTAAGCATATATCTATGTCCGAATCCTCGAAACCGTAGCCACTGGCGGAAGAGCCTATAATTGTTAAATTGTATTCCTCAAACACGTAAAGCGCTAACTGATCTCGTAGGGCAACCTGTGAACGAAAGGAAGTATATTTAGAGGAATGTTCTACTTCTATAATAGATAAGATATTTATTTATAATCTTGTTTCTACTCAGAACTCTTCAGCAGCGTATGAGGGGTTGCGTCTAGTCAACTGTACAATATCAAAGTAGAAAAATTATATTCGATATAAATTAATGCAACGAGTATGTTAAAAAAAAAATGCGTATGGTGACTACAGTGAATAAACCACTGAGTATCAAGTAACATTTCATTCCATAACATTAAATTTTATTTGTTTCGAAAATCAGTTGAATTATACACACTGATACCAGATTAGGCAATTTGCTTCGAACTTAATAGTCACTAACTGATAGACCACTTGCAAATTAATAGATGAAAAAGTGCTCTCGCATATATACAGACGTAATAGAATATCTAAATGGATAAAATGGAATTGTCAATTTAGCTTCTCCAGCGCATTCGGCTTAACTTCGAGGGCAGTCCTCGAAGTTACAAGTCACACCGAGGTACAGCATATTCGTTGATTAGAATTAACGGCTACCGACTGTGCTTTTGCGCGGCGTAGACAGTGCGTCGATAAAAGCAACTATTTTCCAGGGGTAAAGCTGAGCTTCGCTACATGGCTGTGCTAAAGGGTATGTCGATGATTTACTTTATTATCAAATGAGTAAGATAAAATGACAAAAAAATGGAAAGCACTCCGTCGTGCGGAGTAATGTACGTGGTAATGTGGGTGCTTGCAAGTCTAGCGGACCGGGTTCTATGTTTCACATTGCCAAAAACGACAAACATTTTTGCGGCCGGGCTGCTGATTCTCAGCAAAAAAAAAATTATTTCCATCGAACAGCTAAATGCTTTGCCCATTTATGTAGCTAAAATTATGTTATTTAAGGACTACTAGAATTTCAGGAAAGTCTGTTGTAACCTATATACTTTTCGCTAATATTGGCTGTTCAGTTGATTTGAAAGTTGCATATTTTATCTAAACATTATATACACATTCAAACTCATATGTTTGTAGTCATAATAGATATGAAGGTCAATTTACTCTGTTAATTACCTTATGATCATAACGTAGCTTTGATTGGCGCTTTTTATCCCAAATCCAACACATCATTTCCGAGATAGGGTCTGAACCACGATACTTAGGATGCAACCGTAATGTCATCTCAGGCGCCCACGGTACATGTCTGTAATTTTACCGCATGTTGTTAACAAAGCATATGTTACCCGCAAGCACATGTTGTCACTCAAACATCATCAGTTACGAGCCTGAGCTAGTGAGTCTACTCAGAATACGTACTTTCGCGGAGTTGAAGCTGCTGTGCCATTCGGCGATACTTTACCTAAAACCGATATAATAAAAGGCCAAAAAACAACAAAAAAAGTTGATCAGATAAAAGTCGATAGATTTCCGCTGGAGTTCTCGGGCGTCTGCAAGCTATATCACGAACTCCTGCCTCTGAGGTTCGCAAGTACTAACAGTCAAGTCCATATAAGCGTATGCATTTTGTATTTGATCAAATCAAATGACCAAGTCACCTAGTTGTGCTGATTAAAATGCAACCAATACGTTCGCTGTCTGTAATATATTTTCAAGGATCTCTGGACCATGGGCAGGGCCTTCAAAATTCAATGAAAAGGCATTTTGCTCCCAGCATTTTGTTCCAGTTCAGGTATAAACCAAGAATAATTATTTGAACAAGGTGCAAGCGGCTTGGTTACGCAGCCTCATCGCTATCAAACTCATTTACGTGAAAGCTAATCATATAATTAGCAATGCCAAGGTCACAAAGCGCATGAAATGTCTAATGTACATCGGCGATTCGCAAAGATTTTGCAAGAGAGGACATCAAATATCTTTAAAACACAAAAAAACTGCTTTAAGTGCTTTAATGTCTTTAGCCTAAAAAGGACACCAAAGAGAACCACAGCATACATTTGTTTAGAATAATCAAACCTAAGTAAAGTCTTTTACCTATAAGGCATCTAAAAATTGCACTATAACTTTGTTTGCTAGTACGATAATACCGGATATGTGTGTCTGTTGAAACTGAAGTTTCGAAATATAATCACACAAGGGTCAGTGCGTAGATGCTAACCAGCTACGAAGCTACCCATGCATCTGTATTTCTTGCGACATTGAGCTTTATTTATACATTGTACTTGAAAATGAGCATGTTTATGCTGCTTACACAATCATTTTTCTTAAATTTACTATATAGAGAAAATTTAAATGACTAAGGCCATTAGAATGTAATTTTTATGAATTGTGAACTGGAAGAACGTAGGCTCTGTCTGTAATATATAATATCTTGAGAAAGATCAAGGGTTTTTTCAGTGGTATATAATTATACAACAAGTGATGCAATTATAAACATTTTTAAAAATACCTTTGATTCCGTGATAAACGACTTCCAAACAGATCTTATAATTATGCTTAATAGTCTCAGCTAATCTTAATATCTTCACATGACGTCCATTATATAATCCTCCATGTGCTACCCATACGGTGATACTAACCTAATGCCTTACTGGTAACATATCCTCTTCGTAGATGACTACCTACAAACGGTAAAAATGAAGTCCAGCTCTCACGTCTTGTAAGCAGACCGCTGAATAAATTATGACGCCTCAAGGATACCTGAGGTCTTGAGAAGTTACCAACTGATTCGGGAAAAGGTTCTTGTAATACGCGCATCGAACTTCCTTGGACTGAACCAGAGAATAGCGCCAGATTAGAGATGTTCACGCCAGCCTGCCACGAAACTAGACTCTCAAGACCATCAGAAATTCTAGTCTGTGATGTGTTAAAAACTTTCCTGATCAACTGAAAGCAGCGAAGAACAGTTTATGGAAATATTTGTTCATAAAAGGTAATGATTCTTTTCACTAGGATACCAATTATTGGCGGACAAGTTTTGCTTACAACGAATTAATTTAACAGTAAGTATCGCAGTTGAATTTGTTTTGCAAATGACTACTGCGTTGAAATTGCGTCGAAAAGTACCGGCTCATTGTCAGCGCTGATCCTGAGATGAGTCTGTTTCTCATAGCGACGATCTTTTTGCTTATGTGGGAGATTATTGAACTTATTCTTTTGCAGTTGTTGCGACGATTGCGTTAACTCACTACTCGATGGATAGTAACATCGAACGCCTTGTACAAAATCCACTGTATTTCGCCACTGCGAGGTAGCTATCTGTGAAGATCAGCGTGACACCATTAGTTGATAATATGAAGATATTTGATACCCATACGGATCTACTGATTAAAGTTTAGAAACTGAAATGGATCGAAATGATACTTCACAAGCATTCAACTTATGATTCACTATTCTTAAAAAAAATGTAAACGTAAGCTGTGTTACATAAAAACTTTGTTTCACTAAGCTACCCATTGGCAAGTGTGAGCCCTTGTAAACTTCCAAATTACAATTTATCTCAAGCAATGAACGACGAAAACCGTTAACGTTCAATTACCTTTTTGTATATATTAAAAAATAGTTATTTAAGTTTCTGTTAACCAAGTAATGATGTTTCTTATCATCTCGGATTAGTTCACAAAAAATTTAAAATATATGTTTAAGAACGACAAATACAATATAATCACACATTGTAATTGTAATTCTCATAGAACGTGTTTTTGTTTTCGGAAGTTAAGCTTCGTGTTAACTAACAGCGATTACTTACTCGAAATTTAAAGGTTGTCATTGGGTTCACGGGAGCCGCTACAAATGAACGATGTCTTACTTGAATAATGATCTTGATTAACTATATTGGGCGAACCATCCGCGCATAAACAAAATGTGAGGCGCTGTGATTATCGTACGACTTGCGCAATCTTCTATGTGTATTTATACACAAATAAACCTTTATCATATTACTGAGCCGTACG
Source organism: Varroa destructor (assembly GCF_002443255.2). NCBI lineage: Eukaryota > Metazoa > Arthropoda > Arachnida > Mesostigmata > Varroidae > Varroa > Varroa destructor. The sequence goes on from NW_019211459.1 coordinate 21,351,070, forward strand.
TACTGAAAATATAAGGCGCGCAGTGGCTGTTTCAACAGTGCTCATTAATTTTAAACTAAAAGAAAATTCTATTTCTAAACTCGCATATCAAACACTTCTGAAGTTGCAACATGCTATTGCGCGGACGCTTTTCTAACCACAACAGTAACAACTGATCACCCTCCGCCGATACACAGCGCTACGAATATACGAAGTTAGACAATCACGACTGTTAGCTTACAAAATGTTCTCGTTAACAGTGTTAGCACCATTGCGTCAGAGCAGAATTGACTGAGTGACATCGACAAATCACTGACGGTTTCTGTTTAACCATGCTGTTCCATTTTAATCTGTAACATTGGCCATTATGGGTAAGCTCCTTCTGTTGTTTCGGGTCCTATGTACTGGTATTATAGGATCTTTTGAATTTTCCCGCCGAATGCACACGGGCAACGCGTCGGCACACGACATAATGATGGATTGATCTTGCAGACGCTCGCAGGCCCTTGTTTATAAGCGCACAACAAACGAGCAGTTTCCTCGTTGAAAATCGTCGCATTACTATTTACATGCGATTGTCTGCACAGAAGCGGGTCTAAGTTTTTGGCGGGCAATTTCTATCCGTTGTTAAGGCGATACAGGAGACCAGGGTGAAATACGTCGATGCAAATTTGTGCAAATAGTGTAACCGCTACGATTCTGTACCTATTAATTTGCGCTTTCACTAACAACTCGTCGATACAGTTGACTACTTGAGAGCTTTGTGTATGCGTTAATAAGATACGGGCCGGCTTTTCTGTGAGCTATTTAGCTAGTTACCCTAAGCGGTTGTGCTGCCAACTACAGAGACCCGGCGGCACGATGAGGAATGATCCGGTAAGTTTTTCCAACACGTAATTGTTTGCATACCAGATCAATCAATATATGACTAAATTTTGAGTTAGCTGTGATACAGGAAATCGATGGAGTGTATGGAGTTTGCTGCTTCGGGAAGACGCCACCGTAAACCTATCACCGACCAGCGTGCACGATCAATACCAACCATAGTATATCGTCGTAACTCTCTCCAGTAGGCCCTCCATGTTTAAATGCTAAGTGACCGTTGAGAATACACAGGCGTAACGTTCTGTCACGCACGATATTCGTGTTTCTGTCGCGTTCATATTTCTCACACAATATATATTTGTCGTTTCAATTCCTGGCACGCCCAAATCAACACGGCATGCTAGCTGACGATCTTTGTCATAGTGATACACTTGAAAGGGTTCGATTCCTAATTTTACCTATGTGTCGTAACAAGTCTTTCTCACAACGAGTTATTGAAGGCTCACTGGAGAATTATATATATATATATAACGTCACCAACTAATTAGTTATAAGATTCCTTTGTCTCATATCATGGAAGATTAAGTAGAACTATTACAATTAAGTTTTTTAGATTAGAAGAATTAGATTTTCGACATCAAAAATATTTTGACCTTCATTAAACATCGGTGCTGGCGTTGTAATACGCATAATAGATGCTATTAACTGTCAGTGTTACATCACACAGTTGTCGAAGTATAACAACAGTAACCGGGCCAGAATCAGCCAGATACCTTCGAGCACGTGGCTGGCTTTGGTTTCGTTCGTAATTCTGTTAAAAATGCATTCAATATTGCTTAGAGTAGAATAAGTCACCTAAGCAGACCTGCACGAAGTTGTCGACCAAATCAGTTGATGTGCGTAAAACATTAAAGACATTTTGCACAGCACTTTTAATGCATCCAAATAATCCGTCTTTATTTATTTTTTTTTTTTTATAAGATTGGCTGTTGCTAATTTTGTTATCATTTCTGCGGGACTGCTTTGCAGGTACAAGTTAACAGTGGCCGGCGAACTTTAGGAACACTTCAACCATCAGCAGGTGATCACGCTGTGCTAGTTGGTTCTGGTGGAAAGCTTCGGGTCGACATCAAGAAAGTGGTATGTGCTTTTTTTAATTAAAAATACTTTGAAATATTTAAATCACCACATTGAGCTTTGCTCTTGTTGTCTTTGTCACGTACTAGTAATTTGTTTCATGGTTAGAACACACTTGATACTCCTGCCGTCATAATGTCCTCTACAAAGGCGACTTGGCAGTCAGGACCGAAAAATGCATAACTAGTATGTGCTGAATTCACCTTTGGTCTACTCGTCAATCATACCAGCGTACACTGACTTGCTTTTTCACGAGTCTTCCTTGTGCCTTCCATGCACTGTTTTTTTTTTGCTTCGATGTGTATCTAAGAAACAGTGCGTATGCTCTCCCTCTGACGCTGTTCTATTGTTGCGCCTTCTTTGTTATGCTTTAATGTAGGGTTGCGTTCCATACAGCTGCACTTTCTTTTGATAACTAGTCAAAAGCCGTTGTGTTTGCATTTGTTTGGTGCTTGGTTGTTCGATTGCTATGGTATACAGCTACGTGACTTCTTATAATGTTGTTGCAGCAAAAATGTGGAATGTCTAATTTGCTAAAGCTACGCCGGCTCAGAGGCAAATAGAAATATATTATTGCAATCTGATTTATTGAGTGACAGCACCAAAAACACGTATTATAAAAAATCAAAGTCAGAAATAAGTTTTGTTTACCAGTCTACGGTTACTAGCCTCAGTGCAGTTAAATTTCTTTTAATTACTCATAAATGGATCGTTTTTCAATTGTAGTAGTATATGTCAACTGCGATTCCAGGATACCAAACGCCGTCGGCTCAATTTCGACTTGGAGAACAAACCGCCCTCAGCAGTGGGCTCCGGAGTGATTGGGTCAAATTTAAAGGCCTCTGCGAGCCCGCGCTGCAGCCCAGTCTCCCATCAAGAACAGCAGCATGCTAATCTTGACGTCTACGTTGACGTAAGCAATGACTCAAATGCGAGTAGCACTCCTCGGAGAAATGCTGAACGCAAGAATCCCAACAACACCGGATCTGCCGTAGTCTCCCGTGATGCGTATGATCTTCTGTTACGCGATGATGCTACAGTAGACTACTGGAGAATGATAGCAGGTATGTTATTTTCTAATGAACTGCGTGTTTACTGTGCGAGCAACATGGCGGGTTTCCATCGACCTTGTGTTTATAGTTGGGCCATTGCAGAGGCCGTTTCGGATGGTATTACTTTATTATAGAATTATATTTATGTTCTTTAATTTCGTCCTAACGTAACGAAATCTGCTAAAAGCGAAAAAAAAGTTATACAAATATAATGTAAATTTTATATGTGGAACCGATTAGTGTCTATTAAAAAACGTTCTTCAATGCTTGCCTATTCGTTGCTTGGTATAGAACAACGGCGAGTCGCTTTAGAGAACGCTTTGAAGGAGAACAGGCAGCTCCATGAGGAAGTCGAAGTGCTGACCGCTGAAAATAAGCATTTGCAAAAGATTGCCGACCACTGTGGCGAACTGGCGGAACTCGTCAAGGCACTTACTGCTGATGATGATGAAGGTGACAACGACGTGAATGGCAACGAAGAAGAAACCCCAAATGAGACGAATGAATCATAATTGTCATTAACGTACGTAAGAGGACAAGTGTTGCTATAGAGAGCATCGCTGACGTCAAAGCCGCAGCTGGGAAAGAAGCAACATGAAGCGTAAGGCGATCCGACTTCGTACTTCATCACTGTAACATCATCAATCATGCCTCAGTTATATTTATTAATACTGATGGTAGCATTAGTAGTGTAGAAGTGTCTACACATCTGAGTGTTCCGTTTAACTTGTATTAGGTAATGATGATACGTCTAGCGAAGTGTGTGTTTGTGTTGTCTAGATCGTACAAAAAATGTGCGAAAATTTTAAATGAAAAATGTATGTGCTATTATACCCAAAAACTCGTTTCGAACATTCAGGCTGACTTGCAATTTCCTGCTTTATTCATTTCAAGTTCGAATAGAAAAACCGTAATGGACGTTGTGCTCTTTCAAGGTATGACGTATTTCAGGGTCGCCTATGATAGACTTGCAGTGTACCTATTGTGAAAATGCCGAGTTGCTCTTGATAATAATGAAGAAAACTACGTAATATTTGTAACTTCTACAAAGCTACCGTTTGTTATCGCAGAATTTTAGCAGGTGCGATAGAGGCAACACAGCTTGAAGATGTGTGAAGCGCCATTACCCTTTTGAAATCAAATAGGGTTTAATGCTATTATTCTTGACAAACACCTGAAAAGATTCTTGGCACTACTGCGCCATGGAATTTCTACCGCAACTTCGTGATAACCAAAAATATCTAAAAAATGAATAGTAGATAAGTATGAATTGTAGTAGGTAGAGCTAATGGGGTAACTAGATATAAGTATCTGAAGCATACATAAACTGAGAAGCACCAACGGAGAGGCTAGTGTTAACGGTACTTCAGTGCTGAAGTAAAATGTATTTTCTAATTACCTACTCATTAATATTAATGAAATAGTAATCAGGAATTTGGCTTTTTAAAATTGCAAACACAACTAAACTCCAACTGACAGAGTATCTGTGCCTAAGCATTTGTAAAAAGCGAACAAAATTTATCTGCTTCATTTCTTTTCCTGTTAATTATTTGCATAAAACCCCTGTGTGCTTAAATGAAACTGATGAAATCTTGCAAGTATTAATCCAGCTGCCATCAATAACCGGCAACGGTTTTCCACAACTAAAATGTACATATTATCATAGAGAAAGACCGTGAAACTATGTTAATGAAAAACCGCAGAAATACGAAAATATGTTATGTTAAGTTATCCGTACTACATTTTGTTAAGGTATTAAGTGACGGGTCGTCTAATGCAAATGATTCACTGTACCGGTATTTATGGTACAATGGGAATACGCGGGGAGAATGATTAAGCGTGTGGGGCAAGTGAAATAAAATGTATATGAGCCGAAACAATTGTTCGTACCGTTTGGTGTTTTTATTTAAATCTGAAAAGAACAGACTACCGCGTGGGCTTTTGCACACATATCATAAGACAATGCAAAAGCAAGGTGGCAGGTTTTCAATACCCACTGCACTTTCCGTCTATAACTGCGGTGCAAGCTTAATATACCGAGAATTTAATCTTTTCTATTTCGATTATGGAGCACAGTAAAAAATCGATAATTAATTTAAACTACATCAAGGTTTTTAGGACCGATAATTGTTTAATAGGATTGAAGTGATCTTGTACCTAGAGTTGAATACTTTCGAAAGCCTTCCAAAATTAGGGATTAGGTCTGCCTATTGAACATTCTTTTGGCGGTATATAACTTCCATTTTGAGTCATGAAATTGGCTATGAATGTGTCATACTCACTGAATTAGCATCTACCACGAAGAACTCAGATGAATGTTTTAAGTTTAAAAGCTGTGTAGTCTATCGCTTCACAGCATATGTAATACCATAGAAGAGGTAAAATTACAAGTTTAGCCCTTTGCTTATCCTATATTTTGTTTTACAGTTTGTAGCTATGACTAGAAACAAGAATGGCTGCATTGTGAAGCGAATTCAAATATCCGTTGGCTCTTATAGGAGACGTTTGAACAAATGTTATTAGGGTCTACTTTGAGGGCATATTTATCAAGGTAAGGTCAATACGAACCTAAATCATAAAAGAGGCCCGTAAAGAACTCAAATGAAGCGTTCAATAGCGAAAAGTTAAAGGAAGAGCTGAAAGATACTATACGTTTAACAACTGTTTGCATCGTGTAGCGATGTATAGTAGTAGAAAAAACTGTTTGACAGAACAACAAAGCGTACAACATTTTAACGGCGTTTTTAAAGACCAGTAATTAGCTGTCTTATGCACTTGTAACCTATAAAGTAAATCAAAGGAACACAGTTCTCAGCTACGACGAAACTGATTGCCGTTTTTATTTTTCATTTATGTTGTTCATATTATTGTCGTAACCCCCTCGCGCCCTTTGCGCGTTATTCTATTAGCATTTTAACCCTAGTTTATTTCATCGTTCTCTTTGCTCACTCATCATGAAATATTCTTCTTTACTGCTGTTTTCGTGCCGCATACACATGATGTGTGTATGTATGTATGTATGCATATATATATATATATATATATATATATATATATATATATATATATGTACTTTCCTATTTTTATAATTATGTGTATATGCAAAACTTCAATCACTTCCTGTCGATACTTTTTTCTTTTGTTCTCGCAACCTCTTAATTATTTTGCGTGTAAGACAGTGTACTGAGGCATGGTTTTTTTAGCGGGCGTCAGAACGCGCCTACGCACACACATTTGCTGCTCACAGCTTTTTTTCGTCTTATTTTATTTGCCACAATGCAGACGAACTACTCCGAATAAATAGCGCAACTGTAGAAATCATCAGCAAACAATTATCTCGGTGTCAAACAAAAGATGTCGATCTTGTGACCACTTACACACTCGTTAAAAGGAAAACTGAGTTTTTACTCATGCGCACCGTAAACGATGAGCTTATCTATTTCCTGGTCAATCAGTTCAGATCTCGATCTAGAAACCGATGATTCTATGCGATGTCCAACCGAAATATAACCTGTTTTTTTATTGTATGTATTTTTCTCTAATCGTTCCTTTCCGCTAGCTATCTTGTCTTCACTTCGAACTTGTTCCGTTCAGCTATGCTAGCAGAAAACTGTGGCGTTGATTTTAACATCATGCCAAACCATATTGAAACTACGTCGCTGAAATCCTAATGCACGGAGTGGCATTTACTACAGTAGAGTGGCCAACGTTTCCATATTCATATAGATTCTATAGTACCGCAAGGTCGTAAAACCTGACTCCTCTGCATACGTACCAGGAGAACTCCCATTTTAGATAACTGCTAGTTTGATGTTATACTGAGTATGACGAAGAGAAAAAGTTATAGAATAATTAGGAGATAAAAGTCTGCGTAAAAAAAATCCGTAAATCTGGTCTGACGTGCACATCTTACATTTGCTTATTTACCACTGCTTACGTGATTTTCTTTGACTTACAAGAAAATCATACCTTTCGTGTCACAAACAGAATCTATCCAAGTGAAGTGAAATCCCTTTCAAACCTTGGAGTGTTTACCAAATTTCTCATTCCTGCTTCTAATTCCCATTAGGCAGACTACCCCCTGTCATCCACGTAGGTCGATGATTATCAACATTGCTTCTACTGTACAAATCCAAGAACACTAAGTATGCTGCCTTTTTCACCAGCAATAACGAAAGTCCTTAGAGCTTTTTTTCTTTAGCTATCTCCGGTTGTGAACTACAGAGGTTTACATGAACTACACAGGCCGGTACTTATCACCAGACGCGTACTGATGCTACAGAAACTTCAACTGGTGCACATCCTAAACTAGCTCGTTAGAGCTATAAATTATACCACATAGAGGCGAATAATATACAATCCACATGATTTTTACGCAGTACGTTTCATATTGAATAGGCTTAATTTAGTTTTTTATTTAACAAAATTAAGTAATCGTTCATTTGCGGTGTTTGCTTGAAACTCCTTTACATAGAATACTGCGCCTTAGCGTTTTGCGTTACTTCAGCTCTTTCAATGCTTTCGTGGCCATTATGATCATAGTTAACGACATTCCTCGTGCTCAAGCGACGTGTAACTTACCACTCGAAATTTTAGTTTGTAAGCCCTTTGTTACAAGCACGCTTAGCAATTTCCTACTCCCGTACTTTAAATGTACGTTCTCGTATTTGAAATAGCCTTAGGATTGTTTCATTAGGCGCCGTTTAACCACTATCGGCATTTCTAGTTGTTGCTGCTGCTGCAGAGTTAAGTTTGGAGTAACATATACCACCACACGAGGTTTCATTTCTATATACTGTAATATCTTTGAATCGTTATCATACCTAAAAAAACTATACTAATTTATCATATATGAATATGACGTTTTGCATTTTCTTGTTTGCAGTGCTCTCGCCTCGTTCTTTTTATGGGACGCACATTGGCGTTTCACGGTTTTCTTTCTACACTTGAATGGATCTGAGCATGCATAACGATAATGTCGGAAGGGATACCCGAAGACAGTCCACATACTTATGCACCCACTTGCATTATTTTTTGTTTCTAGATCTTTCAGTTATTGGTTGTTAACCAAGTGTTCCATTATTGTTTCTCTTTCTTGCATTATCTCATAATAGCCATCATTCGAAAACGATGATGCTTAGCACTTTATCCATCGGCTAGCGTTGTTTTTGTTCAAAGTATTGAAACTATTCAGAATGACAAAAGCAAAAAAAAGTCCCCTTGACACGCCTCGCCTTCACTGAGATACACACAGATCCTGTTACTGGCCCTAGGAACTACTCGAGCCATTCAGACGTCTACCAGATTGATCCACATAAGCCAGGAATCAGCGACTTCGATCAAAACACGTCCACAGTCCACTTCATATATCGGCATTCATCTGACGCGAACTGAGGATACAACATTTCAGTCGATTGTCGCTGACTACGACTCCTGATTAAATTAATTCCCACCCTTACGAATCAGTTCACTACATACATACTCAAGTTGTATCATCGTGTTATAAAGATGTGATTTTATGACATCTATGTTGTTGAAACACCCTCACGAAAATGTACGCTTGACTGGTTCTTTCCGTTTGCACCTTGTTTGTTTGTTCTCATCCTCTGAACTTAGAGAGTTGCCGCTGCGGCTGCTGCCTCAACACTATCGCTCTATAGTTTTTCGTTTTGTAGTTTTAGCGTTATATTTTTTTCCATATTCGAGGTACAACACGCATCCTGCATTCATACACGTTCGCGCATACTCACACACTTTCTGACTGACTTTCCTCTTTTCAATTGTTTTTTTCTTGATCCTTCCACGATGACAGACTATCCCTGCGACCAATACACTGAATCCACATAGCCTCTGACTTTCTTTTGGTTTAAGATAAACAGGGCATGTTAGTGCACGGTTGTGAAGTCACTGCTCAAAGACATTGAGAGAATTGTTCAGTCACATTGCCACCATCGGCCATAGTCGATCGAAGAGGATCGCAGCTCAACCATCTGCATGCGACACAATGAGCGATTCTTTCGGTGCTGCATTTCTGCGCTGGAGACGGTGAGATGGTGGATAAAATTTGTAAATCGTAGGGTTAGGTTGGGATCATCTGTCATATATGTCTATCGTGGTATAATCAATCGCAGTCATCCTCCTGATAGGTGGCGGGACGGCGCTGAATCGCACCCGACGTCGATGGCGCCCCTGGATTGAATCGACTGCCGAAAGTTGCGGGTCGAGTCGTTGCCCCTGAGGAAGAGGACGTCGGTGCTGAAGATGAGGACAACGATGGAGCGGAGTTTGCGTCACCCCACATGAAAGCTGAGGGGGTTCCAGTAGATGTGGCCCCACCGGGGTGACCTGGATTACTGGTGGTGGTGGTGGTGGTGCTCGGATTATTGCCTCCCTGACCTCCTGCCGCTTTCGTCAGCTGCAGTCGGCAAATGGGACACGTGGCGTGAATTTGTAACCAGGGCGTAATACAGTTCGCGTGGAAACAGTGTCCACACTCGAGTCGCCGCGCAATCTCGTCAAGGGTGAAGTCTTCCATGCATACGGAGCATTGAAGGTTCGATTTTACCTGCGAATAAGGAGTAACGAGGTTAAGGATTAAAAGTTGTTTGGTACTGTGGATTGTTACTGTTGTATTACTGTTACTACATTTGTGTAGGAGCGCAAAAGTCTGTTTTCGCTGTATTTGATGAAACTCGAGCAGTTAGTTATTTAAAAAATCAGCGCTTATCATCAAAGTTCAACGAAACTAGAGCGGCTGAATTATTCTTGATTAGCACGTTTGACTTACATAATACATTCGTTAGAAGTTAAGATGTATTTGAAAACCTTTAAAGTAGGCAGTGGGTTACCTCAAGTATTATATGGGACGGTTTCTTCAGACTTTTTCAGTATCCAATAGCCGCATTTGCGTTAATTCATACCTGATCAGATGAGATTTTCATTTCGGGAATGGCATCAATCTGCTGTCGAGTTAGCGGAGCTGGGCCAGCCCCGTCCAGTTGGTTGAGCAGATTCGAAATAACTGCGTCTAGGCCACTGTGACCCCAGGCATAATCGCCCGGATTGCCATGCAAAGGCATAATGCTGATAAGAATTACATGATAAGACATGAATAACAAACGTTAGGTTTCTTAAACAAGTGTCGAACTGTCTTTCAAACACGTTCAATTGGAACATGTGAGTTCTCTCATTAACACGACCCTATTCATCTACGACCTACTAACCAAGGACTTGCATCATCAGAATTGATTTGGCTAATATTAATAATCTTTAAATAATAAATTGAAAAAAAAACGTGTTGCTGCGTTCCTTTTCTGAGAATTAGCATACTGTATATATATATATATATATATGACAAAAGAGACTTATTCAGCACATTAGATCGTAGACGAAAGAAAACTCACTACCCTACCAGGAATCCAAATACTAATACACGTTTTTCTAATAAGAAATAAACTGCTGACAGAACTGTGACTTACAAGTAAACCTTACCGAGTCAAGGGTGGTTTAGTAAGTGATCTATTTACAATTAAAAAAAATTATATCAGCGTTGTATCCGAACCCAATATAAATAATGCGAAACAAAATAGTTTTAACACTGCAATCTGAATTTCGATGTCGCGATAATCATATAATTTGTAATTACAGATGGTGGACGTAAATAGAGTATGACAGATTGTTGTCAAACATTTGTTTATTGTTGGGGCGCATATCTCTCCAAATGAACATATATACGAGAGCTAGTTATATGATTCCCAAATATAAGTTGTTGGGTATTGTAACCAAAAAAAGTTATTACAGGAGTGTAAACAGGATCAGGGGCAAAGTCCTACGGGCCTAGGTTGCGAAAGAACCTTTATGTTCTAGATAATGTTCTTCTCTTTTCAAATACGGAGGTTTTTTCTCATTCACCTATTGCTTGCGTCCCAAAACACGATCAGCAATATAGGAGAACAAAAGGTCAGGGAGGACGTAGACAGTATATCGAATTAGTTCGCTATAACGTTTTACATTGAAGTGTCAAACACAAACATTGAACATGAACTAACTGAAAAGTATGTTACTTTCCGGCTGTAAAGTCGACACATTCACGGTTATGATGCTTATAAATTTGACGGGTAATAATACTGTATAACAATTTACTAACAAATTTGCAAATCAATACAGAGATAAGTGCAACCCAAAGGAAGGCGCCTACCGAATACTGGTGGAATCCACAAACAAACAGCAAATACAGAGTGCGGAAAATACGAAGGGCGCTTACTGGGAGAGAGCTGTTACCTCGGTACCTACACTGAATGTGTCTTAGCACACTAAGATCTCAATAGTAACTGAGTGCGGTTATTAAACACAGCTAAAGGAGTTATCTAACGACTATAATATCTGGGGTAAAAGCACAGAATCGCAGTAAATAAATTAATGACAAATCAAAATGTAAGCCTGACTTCGCAGCTTGAGTGGCGATAAATGTTTCCTACAAGCGAGATAGGTTACACCCTTGAGAAGCCGCCGCAAGTTTTCCATCATTAGGTGCCGCTTAGTAATAATAGTAATAATCAATGCCTTAAATCGGTTAAAATAAAACATTGGGACTAAGCGCGGCGAACGGTCGCAATTGAAACAATTATTAGGCAAAGCACTTATTTTGCAAAGGTGGTCGACGGTGTCCTCAAAACAAGTTTAAAAATCGTAAAAGTTTTAAAAACAAGTTTTAAAGTCGTAAAAGGGCGCAACTCTCATCCTTCTGAAGAAACCGGAGAAATACATTTCCCTTTAGTAGATAGAACAGTCTGTCTGCTCAATGTGGCGGGCAAAATTGTAAAAAGTTTGGCTAGCGGACCCTGGAAAAAACTAGATTGAACATCTAGTTCCCATAAACCAACTGGGAGAGAACCACTTTACAACGGACATCACCAGGATCCTGAAGATGGCTAGAAACAAGATGAACAAGGTGAAATTTGTGGGTTTTCCATATTAGATACGTTTTGAGCCTGTATCTTAAAAAAAAAACATTAACAGTGCATCAAAGGAAAAACAGGTGGTGTTGTTTCTACGTAAAATCGTCATGGTTGTCTTAATAGATATATACTGTACAATGGGGAAACTTCTTAAATGTCGATGGGGTCCCGCAGGAATGAGCCTTGGACCTTTTACTGTGGAACACAGGATATGATAACATCCTCCAATGAGGCTTTCTTACCACAGTCAGACAAATGCTTTTGTCGGCAATATGGCGGCGGAAATCATGAAAAGGAACAGCAAGCAAGTTTTAATACGTTGGATGAGCGTTGAATCACATCCTCAAATTGGCGTCAGGAAAAGAGTTAGCATTCCTAGGTAGTAGAAAGCAAGTTGGTGCGATTTACATTAAACTGAGACACCACATGGTTCGGCCGAATAACAGTGATCGACTGTACGCTAATTGTGGGAGGAACATGTCGACTATGCCATAAAGCAATTTTAACTATCAATAATGTGGGGAAACTATTGCTGAATCTGGGCAGTCCTAGGGGTGGACCACAGAAAATTTTATCTGTAACCGACTCGGTTGTATTGTACGGTGCTTCCACCTTGGGGAAAAGAAGATTTCAAGTAACACAAAAAACGCAAAGATAAATTGCCATCAGGAGAATTGAAGCTTTTAGAACCCATTGGTTAAAATATTATTACAGCGATAGAAAGAGAACCTTAAATTCTCCAAACTACGGAGAGAATTTAGCCATGCTTTCACAGAAGTACGAAGTTAGAACTCAAAAAGGAATGTTAACGAATGGGCAGAAAAAATGGCAATCAGCAAGAGTATGTACAGCAGAAATCGTAAGGAAACACTCCAAAGTGGTACGCGAGTTCTAACACAAATACTTAGTGGACACGGTTTTTTTGGCTGCAACCCAGACAGAATGGGCAAAACTAAAACTGATGTCTGCAATTCGGGCAATGTAGACGATATGGAGTTCATATCCTGAAAGTGCATTGACTTCGGGCTTCGAGGAGAAAACCTAAAATTAATTAGAGGTGCCTACCACAGTCGAAAAATATGTCTTTACAAACTATGAGTCGATGTTTATTCTTAAAAGAAAGGAGTTTAGAGTTATGACTGAGGCTGTGGCTTGTTGAACTCCTTTTATCCCTCTCACTCTCTCACAGGCTGTCTCCGATTCCGATGCCTATTTTTTCGGCCTCTGGAGTAGGTTTGTTAGTTAGGTCCTTTCGAGCCTTACCAAGAATGCACATATAACTGACTAACGCACTGCCTAAATGACTTAAGCCAGGTGTGCATAATATATTTCTATCACCAGCAACTTCCAGACCAAAAACAAGGTAAACAAGTGAGGCGGGCAACGTAGTTTCGCTCCAAGTCAGTACCTCATTCTGATTGCAGCTGAATCTCGTTTTTTTTTTCAAAATGATACAGCGAGTTGTTGAAGAAGATGCTATTTATCATGGTATGTTACATAGAACAGTGCGTACCCATTCTATGCAGATGTTACTCGAATATTATCTGGTTAGTAGCATATGGTCTCAATCAACTGGGCAAAAACTGTATCCAGCGAATTAGTAATTTCTGGCACCATGCTTCAGTACATGGAGATGCCCTGAATTTCTCTATGTAACAGAACGCCCGTAAAGGTAAAATAATTCCTTACTTTTCCTCGTTAAACGAACGGCAAGGTAATTAGAAAACAGTTCCATTCCGCAGCTCCTAATCCCTATCAACGTTTTCGTGCCTGCGGCTTTTTTAGTAACCATTTTTACAATTCAAGCTTACGTTTTCAACCGTGTTATGCCCTTGCGCTAAGCCCCTCAAAAATTAAAATATCTGGGCATGTTCACAGTGACCATACGTCATGGTGTGAATACATTTGAGCACGGCAATTCTATTTTTTTAGAATTTTTTCAGTTCAGAAATCCACAGTTTTTTAGAATTCGCTTGCATACATGGACGCCGATTTACCATAACGTAAGAGATTCACTAATAGTACTTACAATCCATTTCCTTGGAGATTTCCTAAGCCACTCGTGTTGGCGGACTCCAGTAGGTTCGTAAAAATATGATTAAACAGGTACATCGGTAAGCGGCTGAAAATAATAACGAAAATGATAGTCATAGATTATGCAAACGTCATTTACCTATGCTTAGCTCAATAGGTCTATAACGTATGAGATTTTGTAAGGCCTCATTGTGTATAATTTAGCCACCTCTAATTTTCTGTTCATGAGATAGTTTATCCACCCGGATAAAAAAGTAAGAAAAGTTTTGTAAAAGTCAGTAGAGTTATAGAATAGCAAAACTATTGATAACCATCGTTTTAGTCAATACTCCGAAATCAAGTAATGTTGAGAGAAATGATTTAACAGTTCCAACCACAGCAACATGTTTACCACTTTTTTTAAATATCAACAAATGCGAACATTATCCAATTTTCGAGCGGTATCTTCCTTCAGTCTAAATTTTCTACAGTTTCATAGTCGTAAATCCGACTGGCTAATTTTTTTTTATTCAATTTACCTGCTGTTGCCTCGGTTGAGTACATTAGCCCAAACATGAGCAAAGCCTTCTCTCCGTTCTCCCACGGCATCGGACATCTCTTCGATGAATCCGCCTCGGCACACAGGACATAGAAGTTCCTGTATTGTAGACATCAGACAGGTCCCAGAAAGTCAATCATCATAGCAGCATTAAAAGAGTACTACTCTGTGTAGTTATCGGGTTTTTATTTTACCAATAGTATGAAATGTATATTTTTTTTCTTTAAGTTAATGTCAATACAAATTGCCGTTATTAATTTACAAGTAAAATTAATACTGGTCAGCGAACATACGCGCGATGAGTCATATTCATCATTTTAAAGCGCTGCGAATCGAAGCAAGAGTTATACGATACGCTTTCTTAAAAGTAAGCAGTATGATATTTTTTGGACCAAGTTTGATGTATTGCTATATGCATAGTCAATTATCGATAACAGCTCTGGCAATATTCATACAATGAACAGAACGTGCGACCATGCTGGATAAACATGCTATTTGTATGCTCTAGGCGAAAAGTTTTTACTTATGTTCGAGTTACCAAGTCTAGCTCTATTTAGTATAAAGCTCAGTCGATACCAATAATCCTTTATTTAACTTGAAGACTTTTTGTCATACATATTGAAAGATTAATATGTAACAGCCGTAATAGCTTACAGAAACTAATCCCAGAATTTGATATCATCCGCACATACCGAAAACGCCACATGCTTCGCATAGAGAAAAATGGCTAAGGACTAAGATTTCGAATATAGGCACTTCTACAAGGTCAATTTTTGAGTCCTATATGCAGCATAAGTTAGGCCTACGGAATAAGCGTCACCTCAATAAAAAATTGTGTATGTTTTTTGAATGTCAAAGCAAACTTGAAAGTTCGTGTTAAAAACTACCTGATTTGCTCGAAAAAGATAGACATTTAAAAAATAAAAATTTAATAGCTTGACAGATGTTCCAAGTGAAATGACAGCATTACCAGAGAAGTATGCACAAGAACACTTACGAACATGCCTATTAATCATGAGCAGTGGCAATTATGTGAATAGAATCAATTTCTTTCTCATGACGGTTTGATGTATAGCCGTTGGTTTACGTTTGCAAACTTTTAAATTTACGGTTAAACGTACGCGATTATTTATAAGCTGTCGATCATAGACCGATCATAGATTGCTTACCGGTAAAACAGGCAGAATTTGCAGACTGCATTTATGGCAATAAAATCGCGCATGACGACCTCCACCGGATTCGGTTCCACCTGCTTCCGCAGCTTCAGCCATTATTCAGTATTTGACGGAACGACTATATAGTTAGTAAAACCCGTATGTATGTGTGTATCTATACACTGCTTGACCACTTAGCTGCTTTCAGCTTCAACTTTGCCTCAGATGCAGCACATCCGTTAAACGATCAGCTGATTCAACGGCAACAACAATAGCGAAACAATAATACTTCGACGTGATTAGAGTCGTAATTTTGTCCTAGCTGGCTTACTGTGGCCTAATTAGAAGCAATTAGGACTAGTCCAGCTGAATTTTATGACACTAAGCGACACCCGCGGCAGCACTAACTAAATAGCCACAGCATCTAGTACTTGTCAGTTCCCTGCGGCAGCTGTCGTTGCTGAAGAAAGCGAAGTCCTTGACTACAACTCAGTTAGTGATTTGATTCGTTGGCACTGAAATGTTCCCTGCGCAAATCATACAAATCGACACACAAACAAAAACACAAACAGACACACAGACAACCAGACTATAATTAGAGTTCACTTTCCTTCTGCTGGTAGAGGACGCCAAAAAGAGCAGCAACAGTAGATAGATGTACGCAGATTTTACGACACTCAATTACTAACAAGGCTGAATTAGACGAGTGCGAATTTTACAAATAGTGAGGGAGGGGCTGGTCCCGCCCCGCTGAATCGTTGAAAAAAATACTGTAATTAAGATTAAAAAGGGCTGGGTTGGTTGTGATGACCACACCTCGCAGGTCGTAACACAAATTACATCTGTATGGAGGATGCACTGTTTACTTATATCGGGCTTGTCGCCGCTCTCGGCCTGTTTGCTATACCGTACACTGGGACGTAAATGCGTATTAATCTTCGTTGCTGTGTGTTCTGCAATGGAGCAGCTTCGCTACGTATAGGGTACGTGCAACCATCCTGATACATAAAGATTTCGCTCTTTGATAAAGCGGTTCTAGTTCTAACGGCTAAAGCAATTTCGGCTTATGACAGTATTGTTATCGTCAGCTAGAGCAAGATTTTCACAAAGTCAAAACTGAACTGACCAGACCCGATGATGGTAGTTCAAAACAGTTGACTATGTGGCAATAAAAAAAATAAACATTACATGGAAACTCTAATGGTCTTCGGTGCTCTGCTTTTGGATAACACTAAAATTGGTTGACAAATGCACTCGATTTATATACGCATGTATTCTGGCACAGGGACACAAAAATTTCAATCCGGACACAAAAATTTCGATCCGAAATTCCGTTTCTCTCGTTGCAATTCATATGCTATCTATAGAAGATTCGGGATCGGAGACGCCGGCAGATACATTCGACAAAATGGACGCTTCCTTCTTGAAGGCTTGATGTCGGTCTGACTCACAACCACGACAGGCCTAGCAGTATTAAATCCGACATTTACATTAAAGTGATTTTCTCAAATCCTCTAGCTAGCAAGTAGTCGCGCCTAGCGTCTTCGACTGACGTTACATCTTCTAAAATCATACACGTAACAATATTCTTGCTCACGAGTTTGCGGTGCTGCTAGCTTTTACTCAGTCAAAATGTTTCCGGTTTAGAGTGCTCCCATTCCATTTATAACATGAATGCGCACTCCTTTCCTAAGCCAATAACATAACCGTTGATATTGGTCAGCCGCGGTAGGCAGGCAAGACTACTTTTGGCCAGTACTGCGTCTCGTATCCTGTAACGACGGCTGCTGTTCTGCACCAACAGTGTACTCACTTCAGCTGAATAAAACCAGATGAGGCTCAATGATCACCGTTGAAATATGGACGCACACAAAGGCAACAGTTCCTTGATTAGGTGATTAAGCGATTGTGTATACGTACAAAGGGGAAGCAGGGTAGGAAAGAGGAAAAATAACTAGAAAAACTCGTCGGACTCGACTCGACGTTTTCGACTTCGTTGCCAGCCGCTATCGACCCCCCTTAGCAATTGTCGTACGTCTGCTGCTGCTGCTGCTGCTTTCACTAGACGGCATAGATAGACCAACATATAATCACCATTGCCATACAAATAAGGCGGGCCGTCAGCATTGTGAGCAAATCAGCAGGCGACTTGGACACTTGAAAACAAACGGGCCCCGCTTAAACGAAATGCTTCTGGTCTCAAAAAAGCTTGCTTTTTGTGGCGAGTCATCATTTAATCCGTCGCTCCACACGAGAGCATTGAGTGGTACGATACCTTGGTGGTGCCGACAATATCAGTGCTTATATTGTATAATATATAAATTATTAAAAAGTAAAAGCTCTAATGACCGCATTGGTTAGATATAATTGATGTGTATATTATTGTTATTAATATTATTTGGTGATGGAACATTGCGGGGATATTGCCTGGCTAATTTTCGTGGTGCATAGAAATGACCGTGGAACGTTATTTTGGAAGCATAAAAATGCCTGTTGTGGCGGGCAACTTTAAAGTGTTTGGCTATTCAGGTCGTGAGAGTCGTTTTCTTAATGGTAATATAGTTTAATGCACATCAAATGGAGAAGTAAAACGATTCTTAATAAGTTTTGAATTATGCCATTTATAGACCCTGATATTGCTATTGATATATGACAGACATATTGATATTGACAGAGCTTTCATCGATGGGGATTATTAACGTACCACGAGGAAACAATAGACAAGATATTGACTTAACAGAGGACGTTAACGTTTGCGATGCACGGGCTTAGTGCATCCTTTTTTCTGATGACGCGTTAACTTCGAACATGCTGCTTAACCGATCGAACAAGTTCATTTAGCATCTACTTCTGTCAGTTTTGCAAGGACAGAATATGTTGAAGCAAATATGCCCACCGCAATAGGCGTATTGGCTAACTATCAATTTAATCTGAACGTATACAACTTTAAATATAAATTTAAACTAAACGCTGTGAACGGTTAACTTGTAATGAACCTAAAAAAATACAAATATGCAATTAGGAAAAAATTATTTGAAAATTCACTTAAATCTGTAAATTTAGTGTGGAACTTTTACTGCTGAAATTCTGACTGAAAATTGATGTTAAAATTCAACGAGTATAAAAAATCAGAAAATCAATTTACTGCAATTAAAAATTGCAGCATTAAAATTTACAATATGCATTTTTTTACACCTATGTTGACTTAACACATTGAAAACAAAAAGATATGAAAAAGGTCACAGGGTTAATTTAAAAAGGAAGAAAATAAAAAATCAATAAAACGAAAATATGTTCGCTGAGTTTTAGTTTCTCAATATCACGACCAGCGTTCCTTCAACCCTAATACGCGCAGATTCGTCGCTTGCCACACCATCTGACCGCCATAGTCACACAGACAGGTGCTTCTGTACAGCTCACATAACAAATAGGTTTTGTCTTTTTATTTACATCTGACTTCCAACCGTCACACCATCTTAAGGCCATTTAACCTTTCATCAGATCACTGCAACCTGCAAATACGTTTGAGACGACTGGCTTAACAACTTTTATGCCTTCTAATAGCATTACGATTAGCTTACATTACATCTGCAACAATGACAGCAGTACCCATAACAACAACGACTGAGTGATGCTATGATAAAGTCAGTGACACGGTTTCCTTATTACCTACCCTTTTGGCTCCTTTCTTTCTATTACTGGCTGCAGTAGGCCTGGGAAATGTAGTAGCGTCTGGCTCCGCCTCTTTATCATCCGATTACCCGGGCCCGCGAGTATCGAACAGCTGATCACAATGCTCGTCTCTTCTCTATTGCGGTGGCGCTAGTACCACTGCTTGGCCTTTGACTGCTATCGCTGACTTTCGTGTTTAGCGACATCGCCAATCTTTTCATTAGCAACACCCTCTTCGACCTCCCTCATGTTCTCTCTTCTGCCATCGGTTATCATGCCGTCTGCACACACCCGCTGTTTATGGCGAGAGAATCTGGCGTGCTCTGCCGGCTAAACGGGGTTTTTGTTTGGCTCTATAGGTCTTTGATTCCTGTTTGTGACTATCGAAGTGTTGTGCTCTGCTATCGATAGTAATAGGAACAGCTGCAGATCGAACGGGCGCCTCTTTGGACCTTGTATGTGGGGCCTGAGGTTAACTGCTGCTCAGCTGATTTTTGTTGCAGCTGCGCGCAATCTGTGCTTGTAGGAGCTACAGCGGCCGTCTAGTCGCCTTGTGCTGGTGCTGCGATGGGTGAATGGACGAGGAGGAAGGGTTGGTTGGGACATCTGTTCTGGTCCTTCTGCTAAAGCTCTTGTTGGATTGAAATGATGGAATGAATAGCAGGCAGCGCAGTGCTTAGAAGGATTGTCAATTTACTTTCGTGCAACTATTGGTCGGATTTACTGCTTGTAGAGAAAAGGTACGCTTTGAACTGGCGACAGTTGAAAACGAACGTATACGTACTACTCATACGAGTAACTGCGCGTCGGTTGACGTGTCCACTAACCAGAAATGTGGCAGCATGGTCGGCGATTGTAGCGGATGCGTCGTCGGTCATGCGCCTACAAGGTCCTGTTAGCTCGTTTAATACCACTAGCACTATGGTTCGTTGTTGACTTCGGTTCGCTTCAATGTGGCAGTTTGTTACTGGCGGAACTATTCCACTTGCCGGTTAGTTGTTGTGACACGCAAACGATGACGCTATCCTTTGTGTGGGTGACGGTTGTTATTTGAAAAGATTAATATCCAACTCGACCGCCAAATCAGACGACATTTCCAGTGCGAGTTCGCGTATGTGTGGTGCCCGTGTAACCGACGGAACATGAGATGAAAATAATGTGCGAATTCCGTAAAAGCTGTATTGGCCAAATTCAATTAAAAAACGTGTATCGAATCATACATGTTTGTCAAGACCCGATATGGTGGTAATGTGGAAGTCGATTTAAGAGGCTTTAATCTATTTTATGTCATCGAAGTTGTACGAACTCTATAGTGATCGGTGATATTGAAGAAGTTATCCATCAATTATTTTCGGCCAGGAAACAAGTTAGTCGCTCACGAATCCGTCGGCGCAAGGGCCTTACCCTAGCTGGACAACCGTGAAGGTAGGAATCTTGAAGCCTGAAGTAGACGAGCTTGAGAAACTGATATGATCGTGCCATAAATTTAAATTATTCACCTAGAAAATAATAAAAAGATCGAAAGCATCATGTTGTGGAATATGTTTGATTTACCAAATAACATGTACAGTACGTAACGGCGCGCAGATGAATAAAATTTTCAGACTTAATGATTATAATTGTCGTCATCATCATCTTTAACCGAAACGATGCGTTTTTTCATTCGTGCGTGTTGCAGGAATTGTTCGATATAGCAACGTCACTTGAATAGTGGCTAGCGCAAGGACCTATTCTATTATGTGGTATTGCGTATCGCGTGTCCCGTCAAGTCAATGGTCTGAGTGCTTGAATTAAGCGCGGGCACAGATGGAAATGTTTGCACTGTAGCATGTACACTGTTAAGTACTTAAAAAAGAACAAAGATAAAAACGGGCGTAGATTTGCGATAATATTATTCCTAGTCAGGGTTCCACTAGCGCTGACGAATGATTTGTTCACAATACGTTTACAAAACTAAACCCATTGTCAAGTTAGTCCGAGTTATAAGTAAACGAACGCTTCACAGTTCATCCTGAGAACAGAGCAAAATTTAATCATACCAGGAGTGAGATTTGATGCGTTTTTCGCCTTGTTTCAACGAAGTTCGTATTGGAAACTAGGTATCGTTATATCAAATAATGGTTAATACAGTGCATGATCTTGTACTGCTATTATTTAGATGCTAGAAAGATGTACACATCGTAAATGCTCACGTTGAAACTAATGGCCACTTTTTGCGCCAAAG
The DNA here is from genome assembly GCF_002443255.2 of Varroa destructor. NCBI lineage: Eukaryota > Metazoa > Arthropoda > Arachnida > Mesostigmata > Varroidae > Varroa > Varroa destructor. Next base: position 21,372,642 of record NW_019211459.1, read on the forward strand.
CTCATGTGGATATAACCATATAAGCTTTGGCGCAAGTAATATAATCATATCGGTAAAACGAACCAGATGTGTTCATAATGGAAAGAGTTCATTTATTTTGTCCGTAATATTGCAATTTCAGTAACCATTGAAATAATTCTAATGGTATACGTTGTGAAAATCATAGAATCAGTTTCGTTTAAGTTGCCAACCAAACTATACGAGGCCGATAAATTTCTCAGTTATCCGATCTCAGTCCCAAGTGAATCCGTGCAGCTGCATGAGGATGACCCATCGATCCTAATTCTCCTTCAATTTTTTCAGCAAACAATCGGCTTCTGTGTTACTTACCTCATAAACCACGATGGAGCGAGTAGAGGTGCGGTTAAACCTTGAGGTTTGTATCGAACATCGTAAACGTTAATTTTACAATAATAATAGATAACGGATTGGATAAATATAAAAAATTCTTTTTCCATCTAAACGCTCCAAACAGGAATATGTTGGACGATGCCTTAAATGGCTTTCACGCAACTGAAAACCCAACCTAGAACAATAGTCAAAGTTTGGCAATGCTCTTGGAATTTCTTAATAAAAATATCAGTCCCAGAACAGCCGCATTTCATGTATTCTAACTTTTATTTAGATTCCTTTACATAGCAGTTTACATTGAAGTTAATAAACTTTGTTATATAACTATCATATTCCTATTACTTTGCAGGTTCCTCCCAATTCTCGGTTATATGAAGTTCGGCAATTAATTTCTTCTCGTTTTGAAAATGTGCATTGGCTTGATTTATGTGAGGTATGCTACATAAGTAGGTGAAGTACTTGTATAAGGAGGAATGCCTGCATCATTCAAATGAGTATATATATATGTAACGAGCCTGATATTTCAAATTTACAATAGCTATCGGGGACCTTGTTAGACACTAAACGCCTAATAAGTTTATGACCATATTTATATATTTTTGTTGACTATCGGTAACATGGGTCGAAATTTCGTTTCTGCGCAGGATGATCACCTAGTTGCAGAAGATCGGCGACCTTTGATCGCTTCGGTGTCTCGAGTGAGCTCTGATTTGGCCTGTGACTTCATAGAAGACGAGACCTTTCCAGACTGGAGCGTGGTTGAACCTTCCGTGGATATTGAAAAAGGCTGGAGAGTACGGAACTCGGGTAAAATTACTTAATGCCTGTGTGATTTCCCAAAATCATTCAACTTATTAATTGTGGTGCAGCTATTTCAAGCAGTGATTTCCTCCTCGAATCAGAAAAAAGCGATCATTAGTTATATATATATATATATATATATATATATATATATATATATATATATATATATTTATCTATAATTGTCTTTAAACATACGATCTTTCATTATAACGATGTACTTAATACCATTTTGCATGCAGGAACACGTGACTGGCCTGAAGGAACTTGTCTACGACAATGCTGGGGCGAATTAGGAATGGTAAGAGAATTGATCGAAGCATACATTCGATCGGTACATTCTATTTAGCTTCCTCTACGAAAGCTTTTAGGGGATTGTTATTGCTAGAGAAACTTTCTTCTAAAAAAGACAGGATATATAATAACAATTCAAATTAAGGTAATGCACTGGGTCAGGAATGTGAGTTCCTGACCCAACTGCAAGAGTATGCAAAAGCATAACGAAAGCCGACTATACGAGATCGTTCGGTGTAAAATTTGTAGGTTGCCTTTATATATGAGCACCATTTACTGTCATGATTACTCTAGACGTCATACGGATTGTATATTTTGTGTACCAAGGTATATTGTATTGTTGCTGTATTCTAGTCACACACGGCGTTGGTCCCAAGGCTTAAGGTGAATGAAGAAGGCGTTATCCGGGTACCCATCTCTCTGCCAGCCCATAACGGTCATTACCAAGTACATTTTCGGTGTGTAGCCAATAAAATGGACATTGCACGGTCCAATAACAAGAGAACTATTGGTAATTACCTAAAATCCAAACGCTAATTTCACACGTTGGAGCACAATTAGATGAGATTTATACACCAGCTTTATTGGCCCTATGGAATAGAAAACATTTTTTTCAAGCTAGCCTAACAAGCTTTTGCTTTTTTCCTATATTATCCATTAAATAAAAATATGACGCGGAAGCACTTTATGGTCCATGTAACACTGAATTGTAAAGCAAATCTTATATTAATCGTACTAGAAGACACGGCTTGTACTTTTTATTCGTTCCAGATTATTTCACCCGGATCATGGTTACTTTGGGCACAAACTATGGTGCAATGTCATAGTCCGCGAAGACAGCTCCGTCCAGGTTAGAAAAATAACTTACGACAAGTAACTAAGATCTATTTATGCTGAAGAAGAATGATCGATTTACATCGCTCTATCGACAATTACTGCATATGTGTCCATATATCAATCATATGCTAATTTTATGGCATGTTTTTCAATTACTATCGGAAAGTAGAACACAATATACACATGACTGATATATGGAAAAGTTTTGCAAAAAGTTGGCGCTTCGATAACGTTGTAGGCATAGGATGTGCTTATACAACAGAGTTTTCTAGATCTATTTAAAAAAACAACTTGCACATAACACCTATGTCATAGGCTCTGTTTTTCTATTTGTTACTTATACGATATCAATCTTTATTTACGGCCTTCGATGCAGGAAATCTCAAGCGACGTGAGTGCCTATTAAATAAGACTTATATTGTTGTTTAGCTTTGTTGAGTTCTACATCCAGTTGAATGAATACAGTCAACTAGCAGCTATTCGAGGAAGAAATTGAAGGAAATTAGGGCAGTTCACCAATCGCGAAGTGTCTATATTGTTATAGATGAATCTAAATAATTTTTAGTGTTTTGAACGGCTTAGTAGAACGGCTTAGAAGTCTTAGTAAGAAAATTATGTATGTGTTCTATAGAAACATGCATTTTGTGAGCCGGATTGGTAAAAGTAATTAGAACCAGTTAAACCTAAATGGAATTCTAATAATTATCGCTATGTGGACATATCAGTAGCTGAAGTCGTCAAGAATTGGGAAGCCTGAATATTGCATAGCTTGATATATGTTTTTGAGGATTCCGTATATATTGCCTCATCTATAGTAATGCTATGAACAATGTAATAACTAAGTTATCTTTTCTTCCAAATTCTCGATTTTTTTACCGCTACAACACCACCGGTCAGGATATCTCAAGTGATGTGAGTGATTTTCATCCATGTGCTTTTCATCGGATTTTGTGTTGAAATCGCTTGAGAATTAATCCAACTAGTGTTATTACCATCTGAAAGCCAGAATTGAACTTGTTGAATAATATGTAATAACCATTCAAGAGCAAACTGCCAGACATGAAACGCTGTTTGCGAGGCACATACTTGCATTTTGCTTAAAGCCAATACCGAACGAAAGTGGGCACCCAACAAATATGTGCCTAGCGTTAATAAAGAAAAGAAATTCTCACAGACTTGAGTCTAAAAATTCTAAATAAAAGAAGCTGTACTGTTCTTTGGTATATAAACTAGACGTCTTGAAAAGACAGATAGATGCCGAACTGTATTGCCGGACATATTATAAAAAAAAAAACGTTATAATTCTCGTCCAATATTTGAAATGTGGCCCCTTAAAAGTGTCCGTTGACTGGTTTTACACCGTCTCTTATGCGCATATGGAAATGCTTGTTTGGGGCTTACTGTATAGTAATGTTTGTTAATACACTTCTGTGTACATCATTCAAGGTGCTTGATGAACTGGAGGTAGAGTTGCCTGCGTGTTTCGACCTCGAAACAACGCCCCCGTCAAGTCCAGCTGTTCAGCGAGCAGCTCAGAGCAGAACTTGTGCGGGAGGTGACTTCGGAAAAGAAGGAGCATCTTCACGCATGACACAAGGACCATCGATGGCCACTGCCATGCACTTTCGGCACAAACCGCGACAGCAACAATATCGGTTCGTAACTAACATGGAGTAACCTTATTCTGACATATGCAACCCTGGCTATACAAGCGAGACGTGCTTGGATCATATTAATTCTATTGATTGCCTCCCCTCTCTAAATACGAGCAATGACATTTTTTTTTTCAAAATACGCAATGTACACAATATGCAATAATGTTACCTTTGTTTTAGCGCTGAAAGCAAGTAATGCACAGGACAGGCGTTTGGGACTATTGTTTGAAGTTGTTTGAAGCAAATTGCTTGTTCCTTTTATGATACTAGACTCTTGGCAGTATTCACAGGTTACGTAAACGTTAAACCGTTTTTTTTATTATGTGTGCTTTACCTAACCATATTCCTAGTAACCTTTTCTGTTTATTATAGCTTAGAGGCGGAGGCTCTTCCAGAGGCATTGTTAACGGGAGCGTTAAGCGCCTGTTCATCGATCTATAACGCGGCTCGCACTTTAATCGAACCCAGAAAAAAGGACGGGTATTTACGCAGAGGAATGCATTCTCCTAGCCCAGATAGCGACCGGTAACAGGTGCTTGATAATCAAACGTTATATATCATACACATATATGCAATGCACGTAACCATGCAAATATTTTCTGATGGCACTGGCCAGACCTGTAAGCAAATAAAGCTGTTGGCAAAGAAAAAAGTTTTCCAGTGATTATTTATTGTATTTCCTTTCAATGCTTTTAAGGAATACATATATTTTACAGTTCTGGGCAAATAGCTTTAACGTTTATGATATGTTCGAGCATTTTTCGCTCGTGTATCATCCCTAATTGGGTATCATGGTCTAAGTTAGAATTTATTGAGGCGTTTATTTCATTATATCTTGCTTGTGCTTAAAGGCGCATAGTTCTGTTTAGCTTGACGGGCTTCTTCTTGACGTGAGCGATCATCAGCTAAGTATGCAAGAGCCTACTAATGCGGATAAAATGCTCAAGAAAGGTTGCTTGCAATAGTTAAGAAATTAGAAGTAACAATAATATTATGGTAGCACACTGCGTGTATCCCAAAAAAACTAGCAAAACAATTCAGTGTATTGTCGAAAAGCAGAACAGCCTTTTTTTTAAATATTAATTGTGAAAGTAGTAAGTAAATTTATTTAATCGTCAGTTTCTCTAGCTTTCAAATATATACCCAATATTTTCGCGTGAGATAATTGGCCATTCACTGCACTGGCTTATTTGTACCCTATGTGTGAGAATATGGAAACTGCAGTTAGCATACCGGATATATTTTCATGTTACAGTCACGCTGTTGTCGATATACTGTTTAAACTCTCTTACTAGGGAACGAGTTTATATTTTTTTTTGCTAGATTTTTTTGGGGGCTTGTTCGGCTTACAGTACGCATGGGCATGCTGTGGTTGTTTCAGTAGTTTCATTAAGGTTATGTTGATCTGTAACGTTGGCTAACGTTAATCTGAAATTTACTTGCATTCCATCCATTGTGCAGGGCTACTTTGAATGTAAATTTTTGGAGTAGCAACGGCATACGGCGGGAGTGAAATTTCTGCTGCTTGACACGGATATAAGCATCTAGGCGGACAGATAGAAGCGTAGACTGACATTTGCCTAAGGGAGGAAGGCCGTATCTTTTTTTGATGCTGTTCCTTTGTGATTCTAAAATTGAGTTGACCTGTTCCTAATACTACAGTTTTAAAGATGTCTAATAGGCGGCGCAGATGAAGCATAGCAGTTCGCGCTTGCTGTGCCTCAGCCCTCAAAGAAAGAGACCTATACTAACGCATGTTGCTAACTACAATATTCCTAAAACATACAATAAAGGAGTAAACAACGACAACGTTTGCAGTAGTGTTAAAATTATATTAGAATGTTTCATCAAATTACGGCTGACAGGGTAGACAAAACCATCGAAGCTGATAGCGCCTGCACACACTCATCAAGTACTTAAAAGAAAGAAGGAAAATGAAGTGAGAAGAAAGCGCTTTAATTAAGCGAACAAAAATAGACATATATAGAAAAAATATTTAATTGTCGCTGATAAATAACTATTGACCAGGGTACAAGCAGCGGTTCTAAGCATTCAATTCGCTCGAAGTTCGCTTTTCAAGGTCCTTTATAAAGCGTATCGTTCGTATTGCCGGTTCGTCTCATTAAAATATATATAAGGTTGAGGTGGAACGTCAGGTTCACGAAATATTCGCTTTATTCTAGAATACATTTTTCCTACTTAAACAATATCGAACGACTTAAATTATTAACCTCAAGTAAATGAATATGGAACGTTTTATTGCGTATCCTGTATATGGGTCTAAAATTGCTATGAGTTTTTCTTTTGAATAACGTAGATGCCGCAAAAGGATTACTGAATGTTTTATATGAATTGACATGTACCCCCAGAATTCACTAATTAAAGGGTGACCATGTCGAAGCCTCTGGCATCTGTTCTGCATTTTGATGTAAGTATCAATGGGCGTTGATATGGGTTTAGTCGAAATTTGGTAAAATATGTATCCATATAGCAAAGGTGATGAACAGATTCGCATATTTTCAAGCTCTTCGAAGACGGTTTTAGCATTGTTGAGAGTGATTCTCTAATGAGAACGTGAATAAATTGTATCATAATAAAGTAAACTTCCGAAAACGATCTTCCTGCTCCACCAGCGTATTGTAATTGTTACGTTGTTACGTTGTTATTAACTTGAAAAGACGCCTCAGAAGTAGATGTTCTTGTGGGAAAAAGTGCATCGTTAACATTTTCTGTACTACCATATTGTGAAAGTCAAAGCGCTGCTGAATCATCTCGCAACCTGTCTTGAGTATCGTAACAATGGTACCGCTGGAAGGACTGCTCAAAAAAGTTCGCCACATTTAAAAAAGCATCCGGTGCCTAGAGGATGTCCCCCTTCCGCCTGTCACCGACGGTCTGAGTTTGATGAAGGCACTTCGAGCTTGGGTGCCTCATCAACTCTCTAAAAGTTAACAAGAATCGACGGCTTAACTTCAAAACTTCGCTCAACGTCCGTCATGTGGCCACCATGACAGATTTTTCACGGAATTACGATGAGAAGTGGTGTATGTATGTAATCATAAATTAGAGATCGAAATGGGTGGCCCCAAGATAGAAACCAAGGCCCAGGGTCCAACCGGATATCTATTCAAAAAGGATCATGCTTTGCACTTGGTGGGGCTACGGGGGCTAATTGACTGGAAATTGCTTCCTACGAATTAAACAGTTGATCACCACGTTTATTTGGCTTACTTGGGTCGAATTAATGAAGCTAGTCAGGAGAATAGACTCGACAAACGAAGAGAGGTCATCCTGCACTATAGCAACGCGAGGCCACGGTTACATGGTCAAAACTGCCCACCTGGATTTCGAATGAGAGATTTTGTAGCACCTTTTATATTCTTTGAATCCTGCACTGGTGATTGTCACCTCTTCTATTTATAGGGTTGTTATATTCGTGGTTTTAACCTCAACACGGGCGAGAATCCGAAACATAGTTCAAGAACTTCTTTGAGACGAAACCTGCTACCTTCTGCCGAGACGGCATACATTGTTTCTTGAAAAGGTGGGTGAAAATCGCCAACAACAACAAACAATGACGGGGAAAATATAACATAGTAGCTTATTATTATATGTTGCTTATGGTTACATATATAAATAAAAAAATATGGTACTTTCAGTTCAGGAAAAAAACTTCCTTCCCAGGCTAATATATACCTATACTTCTTATAGACCCTATTCTTAAGTACACATTTAAAGTCTATACGTGTCTAGCCTAACTGTGACAGTATATGAGTTACTAATTGGTAAAGTGGAGCCCAATAAGTCAGGTTTTAATAGAACTGCCATGCGATTCGTATATCTTGAAATATGTCTTTTTGTTTCCCATGTTGATTTTTTGCTTGATATTTCGTAAAGGATTTGGAAGTTGTATGAGGGTAGTCTTTTGCTGAGCTAATTTTTTTTAACAGAACGATTACCCCTTCATTTGCCTGCACCAAAGTTTGTCATAGTGTACAGCATTATTAAGCATGAACTGGTACCTGATCTATTGCCTGATTAGGTAGGATCTAATGCAATGTAATTTCCCTTACCAACACACTTTAAACAAGTTGGTAAAATAAAATTGCAATGGTACCACAAATATTACATAATACCAGTGTTCAACTTAAAGTGCTTGTTAATAAAATGAACATCATTTATGAAAATAGAGCCATTTATCGGAAATGGCCTTACCAACACGCCGCTCTACTTATTGCCTTTCTTGTGATAGATAGGCAAGATTCATATTTTCATTCATTCAAGCTTCGGGTGCAGTTATTACAGTAAAAATCCAGTGTTTATTATAAATGTCCGCTTTATTAAAAAAATATGTCGTATTAGCATTCCGTGGGCTTATACTGACTTATATAAAGCATAAATGCCTAAAACTCTTTCTAAGGAATATACAACACATGCTAGCTTTCTTCACAAAGCACTAACACTGGGCAGGTCTGTCGACGGCAACACGACAGATCGTTCCTTGAAGATCATTCACTGATTCTTGAACATAGGCTTTCTGCAACAAGAACCGCAGGTGATGACTTCTAAATTTGAAGCTATGTTTGACGGCAGTAGCGGGCGTAAAATTCGTAACGTTAATTACGAACCGAGGCTAAACAGATAAGTTATTCGAAAAGTAATATTAAAGCATTTTAAAAATAATCTGTGGTCAGAAGAAACAGTACTGGAACAAGAAGAGGAACTGATTAGTAAAAAAATTTAATCGATTACTATTCACCTCGTCAATAAAGGTACTGGGGATAAATTTGAATCGACTCCTGCCCGGGAAAAGTCGCGCAGCTGCTGCTGTGGTCTCGTCTCCCATTTGGCGGAGTAAGTGGGGCCCCTCGATGGCCGCGCATTCCCGCAGCATCGCTGCCGAGAATTTCTGAAGGGTTGCGCACTGAAAACATAGTCACAATGCCCGTAATTGAGTAGCCTTACTGGCAAGGGAAAGAAAGCTGTTCGATGTAAAATCAAGCGTATATTTTAACACATGATTCTTAATTATTGTGTAAGTCGTTGAGAACTATTTAACATAAGTGCATGAGATGCATATGCATGAATAATTATGATAGAACTTCTTTGAGGCATTTGTTTATGAACCGTATAGAAAGTTGAAGATCGTTGCTTTTTGCTAGTGATCTCTATCCAAGGCTTTTTTTTATAATTGATTAGCATTTAAATAACTCAGTTGGAATATTTTTTCCGTTATAACGTTTTCTTTTTTGCTATAAAAATGCGTTATTTTATTGTAGTCATGGCTTGTCGATGTAAAAAAGATGTGGCTACTATAGTCAGATAGGGCAAAATGGAGTAATGGGAATTATCTTGCCATTATCTTTATGGATCGCTCTCCAACGTTACTTACCTTGTCAACGAAATCAAGAACGCGAACGCCATGGCGCATGGTGCAAGCTGCAAAGCGGACAACGTTTTCAGGTAAATTTGCGTAATGTTTTGCTGCACAACCATGGAGCATGTTTCCTTCACATTCTTTAGGTCCATGTTGACACCGAAAACTGGAATAGGTATATGAAGTTAGAAGAAGCTTACTCGTATGGCGAAATCAGGCCATGTCGGGCTTACACTCACGTGCATCGCAAAGCGCCTAGTTTCGTTCGGCAAAGTTATAGAATCGACGTTTGTTATCTAAATTCAGTAATAATAATAATAGACTTAGTTGGTATTTCAAGAGTTTTCGAGATAATAGGTGAAGCAGGATTTAGTCTTAAATTAGATCTTTTCGACTCAGAGTAAGTTGTGTCTGTTAAGATAGGCAAGGAATAGTTAGCCATGCTTCTATAACAATCAATGGAAACCACTGTAATGTGAATTCACAACAATACTGTAACAGTTTAGATTAATTATGCTTTTTTTTTTTATGATAAGATAAGGGCCCTCAGAAATGGAATATTCAAAAAAATATGTATGTTTATAAGTAATATCATGCAGTTCTCAAAAAAATTGATCGTAATCATTTTTGTATGCATACTAACCTCAGCTCGCCATTATTATCTCGGTAATCGGCGAATCCATATGGGACCAACTTGAACAGCACCGATGACTTGAAGAGATCAAGTGCGGGAATAACCTATATGGTGTGTCATCATTGGGGACATTGGATTCATGATTTACTATTCATTGCATGGTCTTAATGGAGGCTGAGTTTTGTGCGTCATAAGATGTGCTTATTATCTGTGCTTAAGCAGCTGTTAATATGTTTCTAATGTGACGGTTATACACCAAAGAAATAATTAAGATATATTATAATCGGCTAATTGCTATACACTAAATAATAACTATTTTAGATAACAAGTTGCAACAATTATACAGAGAATATATCCAGTATGCTCTAACTAAGGGACTTTATTCTTGACTCGTTTGGCTCATCTGGAAGTGTCGTTCATTATTTAACAGTCCTGGGATTCCCTGTCTCGAAGTTTTCTTGTATAATAAGTTTTGCAATGTTCATAAGCCAGAGTGCTGACTTTTATGGCTTTTGCGGCTCGAAAGGCAGCTTTAAGTTGGCAAAAAGTCGAAATAGCTGCAAAATATTGTATCTGGCTTTTTTTTTTTTTAATGTTTATTATATCACCATGGATTAGGAAGAAGATAGTTGTTGTAGATAAGGGGTCAGAATAGGCCAGAGTGCGAATTTTTAATTACTTTTGGGCTTTTGTCAGAACATGACTACTGTATGGATTGCTCATATTGTTATAATGCCAAAAATTTGCGTAACGCTACCATTGAAAACAAGCAATATCACAAGAAAAAACTTATACCAGTATACGTATATATACGTATACCAGTATCGTCTGAGAATACACGTATACAGAAATGAGCTCCCTACGATCGATTCATTTTGAAACAAATATTAATCGAAGCGAACTATGTTATTAGTCCAAGTAGCCGGTAGTAGACGGTAGGACTATATGGGCCTGCTGTGTGGTATGAGGCCGGTTCACAAGTGACCCCGGTGCTGACGTAAACACAAGCTGCATTTTGTTTGGGAAAAGAGAGCAACAGTATCAATTACGCACCACTTTTTACGCCTAAGTTAATCAGACTGAAGCTAGTATAACTCTCGTGGTTATGCGTGATTCTAATATAAACTATTCTTCATGGTAGGTTCTAGCTTAAATGCGGTGCATATGTCTACACGATTGTTTTGTCTCAACAGTGCTCTGCATCAATAAAACCGTCAAGAATTCTTTTAAACAAACGACGGTATACGGCACGTTGTTAGTAAGAGCGATGTATGGCAAGGAGACGGGAAACTACGATGTTTCAAATATATATAGGTATATATTACTGAGATATACTATAAGGCCACTTACGTTTTCAATTTCTTTAGAACATTAGCGTTGACGGCATCCGTTTTTATATATGCTTGCAATGCATATATAGCCCCAGAATGATCATGCAATCTAACTCAATATTTTCATGAAAAGTAACTTGTCTTCAATTTACTTTTACAAACCTAGTTCCGGGACAGATCAGTTGGATAGCTTATTTTGCTTGTTTATCGTTCAACAAAGTTCGCTGAAGAGAATACTGAGAGAGATGTCCCATAGAGCCGCATCTTTTGGTCAACATTGTATCAAGTGTAACATGAATCGCAATGAAGCTCTGATCCGTGTGCATCTGGAAAACTTCGAAAATCTGATAGTATACGCTCTTTTGCTAGAAAAAGGGCGCATTGGCCATATCGTCCTATGTACCCTACTTTGAATTACGCTCTCAAGAAGCGTTGCTAGCGAATTGCACATCTACCTACGTATGGACGTACCTGGTTGACAAATAACTTCTGACTATCTGGGCAGTGAGTCTCGTAATAGATAGTCACGTTGGTCACGGCACTGATACCATCCTGAAATCAGGAGGACACGATAAAATAGCTCGCTTTTCGTATAGCAGCATTTTGAGGAAGAATGGTATATCGTGTTGTTTGTATTCACTGAAAAGCTACTTATTTCTACGCATTGCCTAGCAATTGCAGCCATTACGCTAGCTACATATGCGCAGGTGCTGAATGTTAACGAGGAACACATACATCATAATATCGAGTACTTGATGCGTTATACCGATCAGTCGCCTGAGGTAACCACTAAGCAAAATTGCGCCTGCGGCGCTGTAAAGTATCCTTGCTACACAAAGGTTGTGTACCGACGTTCTGCTCGATCACCTTACCGCTGTAGCAAGCAAGATTTACATGTGAACAAGGCTTAAGAAAGTATATGACACAATTCTGTAACATGGCTTTCAAAGAAGGAAACCTACTAGGCGTCTTTAAAACGTTTTGTCGTGGCATAAGCTGAAATTTGATTGAAGGGTCAACACGTTTTTCGACTGAGGTAATCGTCGACTATAGCTGATTCAGTTGCAGAAACGCTGCAAGCATGCAGGCGTTGCTTTCCTTCGGCGATCGTGATATCTTAGAAATAAGTAGCCCATAAAATACCGTGGCCCAATATTCTCTGAATCGAATTCCAATATCCACGTGTCGACAAATACTAGTGAAGTTGAGCTAGTGATTTTTGGTAGATTCGTCTTGAAAACAGTCAGGCTCTAAAGAGGAACTAGCGTTACTTCAACTTGAGCTCTGTGGGCCTTATTGCGAGGTCAAGGTGGATTAAAACAATGAGGAACGATTGCTATGTCGACATCTTGAATTAATCGAATAGCAACGAACATCACGATTAATAATCGATGGCCATCATCAATTAATCATTTTTGTCGAATCACACAAACGTCTGTTTGTAACAGCTATCGGCATAAGTAAAGCGACTGAGAGCGAACGATAAATGGAACTTAATACGTGAATGAACCCATTTCATAACCAACCATTTCTCTAATTGTTTGTTTCGTAAACGAAAGCTGGATATTTTCAAGCAACGTAACACTTCGGCCAGATGTATTTGACGACAGAGAGAAATACTAAAAAAACAAACACCTGAATATACCGAGTGTTTGAAGTTAAAAAGTGCAATAATTTAAACGTACCGTTAGCATCAGCAAGCAGAACGCCACCAGCAGAGTTGCATCGCTCCTTACTGAAAGCATTTCACCAGTTCTTGCTGTTCCTTCGATAACCTCAATAATTCCAAAGAGCTGTTTAGCAGTGGCACCATTTAGGATTTTGCGAGTTGAGGAAAAGCGCGTCTTTGACGTTGCATGCGACAGATTTGTATCAATGTTTTCGCTGCACGATCGGGTGCAACGGCCAGCAGCGACAGTGGAAGTTCACCAGTGAAACGTCATCGGTCCGCCAGCAGTTCGCTTTAGACCGTCAATGAAACTATCGCCAATGCCCGGCTTAAGCTCGGTACCATCTTTGTCCTGCTTAAATAGCCACATGCAGCTGATGGTTCGATTCGATTACGGTGCTCGATTGCCGATGGTGAGAGAGGGCCGCGATGATGACAACCGAACAGCACTCCGCGTCGGGACTCCGCAGCGGTTTTGAAGCACCGGTCTTGACCCGACGCTACTAAGCAACAGTCGATGGCTGTGCAGGTGTACGTACGTGAGCGACGTCAGCTAGAAATCAGATAAGAACGCATTTTATAGCAACTAGAATAACAGAGCATTCGACGACAACAACAACACGAGGTAGATATCAACATGAAACAAATGTGCTTTGCAAAGTCGCAGCAAGGGGTACCTTCTCTCAATGCTAGACAACAGCCTGCTGTTGTTGTGCCAAGTGGGGTTGGAAAGCAGTTGCCTTGTTTAAAGCAGAGCTAAGTTTGTATAGTGATGGTTGTCACGGGTTAAATGTTTTTTGTTAAAAACTGGCCTTGCACCAACAAACCCTCTCTGAAAATTTCCACCGAAAATCGTGCCATGGCAAAACAACCGTTCGACATTCTGTCGGAATAAGCTCAAGACTGCGCAAACACACAATTCAAAAACGCGTTGTTTATATAGATTTGATCGAAGTGCTGCCTTGAACCTGAGACTAGAAAACCCTGCTTAGGCTAATAAATTCTTAGACTTCTTAATAAATTCTAAAGAGACTCCAAATGATTATTTCTTTGAGCGGTTGTAGATGTGGTACCCTAGCAACTATTGGACGCTTTAGAAAAATCGACAAAAACAATAATCATTGCCTAGGAAGACAAGGTGTTTGGAGTTGCGATGTTTCTGCTGACGGTGTTGTTTTAATAGAAAGAATATAAAATAGAAAAAAATATAATGCTATAATTAGTCAACGTTATGCTTGATATCTGCTTAGCGACAAGAACGTCATGCGACCAGCTGTATATCACCGACTGAGAAGCGTCGTCCAGATTCTGACCCTTAATACTATTAGGTACCCCTTCGACAATAAACCGTAGACAGGAATAAATTTAGCGATAGGTTTAGACTAGACGAGCGCCCTATTCAGTATTATCTACTGCATTATCTAAAATCACCTATTGTGTACAAATATGTTTAAGTGTAGATAAATATATTTGAGAAGTATGTTCGAATCTGCCAGAAGTCTGGAACGTTCAGGCTTTTGGCAGGTTCGGACTTTTAGGCAAGAGTTCGGCTTAGCCAGAAAAAAGGCCGCACTAAAATTTTCTGCAAAGCAGGTCTCATATACGTTTCTACAGCATATTAAAGAGAAACTCATGACGCCGAGAGAAATTACAGAGGCAGGGAAAGGGGGAAAATATTTCTTAGTAACTATTGACTTTATGTTGGTTTAATTATCATGGACTTTTATGACTACAGTGAATCTCATTACGTGTATATATCTTTTGCCCTATACATAAATATCGTCAGGAAATATCCATAAAAAAACAATTTCACTGGGTTAATAGTTAGGTAATGTATGTTTAGTTTCTAATAACAGTTAGTGATTGGCATCCGCTCTTTGTCAGCCTATTACTTCCAATGCTATGTTTTTCTCGTATGCACCAATAGCAAAACTCATATACATGCGTTCATGCGCATAAGGTCATGTATATAGCACAATCCACGAGTTAGGTTTTGCGCGACATCGGAATGGAGATGCAAACATAATTCGGTAACTATAATTACATAGTTACCATTATTATTACATAACGTTAGGTGTTGAAGTTGGTGTTTATATAAGCAGTGGATATGATGTTGTAATGTCTGTTTCGCTTTATGGTGCGGGCTTCCTCTCTTGTTTTTCGCGATGTATACCATTCCCTGAACCTGAAAAACCAGGCGATTAGCAGCTTTCACCCGTACAACCATCTGCTATTTCCCCTTGACGCATCGCATGGCCCCTGATAGTCCTGACTGTCCTGCGCGCTTGGTTACTGCGTCAGCGGTCATCGTCGTTTTGCTCTGACATGTCGCCATCTCGTTTTCTTCTACAAGTTCTTTATTTTGTTGCGTCACTGACCCGTTCGTTATACCTTTTTTATCTGCCTAAGACAGCAGCGTATGCGAACGCGTTGAACTCATTGACACAGACAGACAGAGAGTCTCCCGAACCCCCACACCGTGCTATCTGATTTCTACGCGGCTGAGCCATGGTCAACGGTGGACGCGAAGGGCTCAGGGGGAGGGAGTGGAGTGCGATCAGGGGAAGTAGACTATCACGGCAGCAGAAATGGCACTGGCTTTGGAGGCTCTATCACTACGATGAGACCATCACCAATAGTAGGCCATAGGGAAAGGGGAATTTGCGCGAGTTCGCGCATGCGCAAGATGGCGCGCTGGAGTCAACTGACGACCCCCTCCCCCCCCCCGTGTGAAAGAGCTCTACTGTCTGAGGTACTGCGATCAGCTTACTAGCCTACTGCTGAGTGAGTCTACGTATGTCGTGTAGCAGCACCCCTGTAGAATCCGTTAGAGAGAAGCGGATCCATTGGAGAACTGCTGTGTTACCGTTACGGAAGTAGCCGCCTTGCCGTGACGAAAAACAAACTAACCTATTTGACGATCTCAGCGAAGCCACGACGTTACGGTGAATCGCAAATTGCGGCTTGGTTTAGGTCACGCCAACGAGGAGAGTCAATCAGTTCGTCGTTGGTTGATAACCAAAGGGTAGACGGTGTTAGTCATGAATGGTAAAAGCTGGTAAGAAGCTGTAAGCGAGATATGGTTGGTCCGCATTCGAGCCCTGTACCGACCTATGCCTGCATGCGGATGGTGTGCCTAAGATCCGGTTGACGTCGAATTCCTGACGGAGTGGCAAATCTGCCAATTAAAGGGAAACACCAGTGCTAATCACTGTAGTGTGGGCAGCCATTCAGTCTGCCAGTAGCTGGCGAGGTTTACTTAGAGCTGTTCTTCTTGCATCCCTACTAGTCGGTCATGCGGGTCTCGACCGAACAGAGCGCAGTAATTAAATACTTATAGGCAACAGAGCAGTACAGAGCGGGTGTCGTCGCATTAACGTAAGCCTGTTCTACAAAGAAACTAACCATTATAAGTGTCAAACCCGATGACACCATCATTTAGGGTTTGGCTGAAGCAAAACGACGTCTAGATGCCGTAACGTACGCAGTCCCTTTACGTACTTCAAAAGGTGCTTGTAGTGCAAAACCAGTGGGAGAATATAGCAGTGGTGTTTCAACGGGATTTGCCTTGACAGTGTATGCTAGACAGGCGAGCGGACTTTTAGACGACAACGTTTAAGACTCAACGAGATAGCAAGCGGACTATTTTCTTTCTGTTGTTATCGGTGCCAAACGAAAACAAGGATGGACCTGCCCAAAAAGGTGCGTCTGGGTGAGGGCCTAACAGGACATGGGCTACCTACTTAGCCCATTGATTCCTTTATTTGTCCGCGCATCGCTTAGTATCCATCATCGATGATCCGATATCTGTTAGTAGCAGTTGCGGGAGAAGTTATCATCATTAGATCAAATACGTGATGATTATAAGCGCTGCTTATAGAGTTAAGAGAAAAAGAGAGAGAGAAATAAAGATAACGAGAACCTCTGTGTGACAACATTGAGTGCCAAATAGACTTCGGCTGGCATAGGCAGAGTCACCGTAGTTTAGCAGAATTGGATCTTTCTTGTTGGCTGTTAGTTCCCTCCGTCTGCAGTAATCTCTCGGGTCGGCGGCGGCGGCTCGTCGAGCCGTCCATCCAACATTAAAAATTGGTCAGAGTATTGGTTGTTGTAGCGCCCTTGTGGGCGGCCAGAAGATGGGGCAAAGCGGCCTGTCAAGACCAGTAGCGCCGCCGCAGCAGGTGCCACCGGATCTGCATGCGCACTCCCATCCACCAGCACAGCTTAGCCAGCCAGTGCACTATCCAGGAGGTGGACCACAGGGTGGCTCCCAGGGCGCAGGCTCACCCGGTCCATCGAATCAACTGAGCTTAACATCGTCGTCTTCCTCGCATCAACAGTGCGGCACCTACGCATCCGGCACATCAAATCTCGACAGCAAAAAGTGCCCGTCCCGTAGTGCCGCTCTAAGCGCTAGTAGACCCTTGTCCACTCTCAAGAAACGACTGATACGCGGCAAGCGACGTTCCTCAAAAAGCTACGATCACGCTCAGATCTTCCGAGATTTCGTCCGTACATCGGGCTGGAATGCACGGGAGGTATCTGCCCTCGTCCGTGAGTACGAATGTCTGGCGGCGTTGCGTGAACTCGAAACGCAGGCGGAAAGCGCTCGAACATCGGCCAATTCCGCGCGCAAAGATCTTGCCGCCCTATTTGAATCGAAGTTATGTGCCGATATCACGCTCCTCTACCGTGGCAGTTCGTTTCCGGCACACCGAGCTGTGCTTTGTGTCCGATGTCCATTTTTCCGTGAGCTCCTCAATGATCCCGTGACGCTGGGAAGTCAAATCGTCGTCGAGATCGACATCCCCGAAGTTACCCTCCAGCTGTTCAACGACCTCATTCGATACCTCTATACAGGTGAGCTGAGCGTGTCACACTCGGGCTCGCTGGGCACCCTCCTCAAGCTGTCTGAGCAGTTCGGCATACCTAACCCACTTGAGCAAGATCTGCGTTACCTGCTTGAGACGGGAGTGTATTGTGACGCACTGCTCGTATTCTCTAACCACACGAGCCAGACTGGGCAGACAGCGACTGCTAGTACGCAAAACCTGCGCCATTGTGTTCAGGGTGCAGCTGGCGATTTCTGCAAATGGTGCAGCACGAGCACGGAGTTTGCGTGTCACAAAGCGCTGCTGGCCGCACGTAGTCGTTTTCTCAAAGCCGCAATTCTTCGCCAACAGAGACGCGAGGGTGTGCTTCTGCAACGGAATGTGAAAATCACACTTGACCGTTCGGTTGTGCCTGTCAAATACTCGAAGGTTATCCTTTTCTCGATTTATCAAGACAACGTTGACTTCGCTAGCCTGTTGCCAGCGGAAAGCATGCTCCAGGACCTTATGGAAATCTATCAAATTTCACGTTTGCTTGAAATTGATTCACTGACACAAAACTGTGAGGATCTCATCGTCGAACTAATGACTGTTGAAAATATCGTACCGGTACTAAACTGGTCGCAGCAAGCGCACGCTTCGCAATGGGTCCGGCGACAGGCGATGAACTTCCTCAAGGAAGATTTTGCCCTCGTGGCCTGTGTTCCGTACACATTAAGCCAACTCCCTGCTGATACACTCTCAGAGGTGCTTGACTCTGACTTCGTGCAAGCGTCTGAACTCGAAATTCTAAGCGCCATACTTAAGTGGTCGGAGAATCGCAATCTAAGTACCACCGATTCGGCTGAGCTGAAACGCAACACAAGCGAACGCGGCAAGGAAACCTTGTGCCGAAATTCTGGTAAACGATCAGCTAGTCTCGATTTGCTCCGTGATACGGCATTTTGTGAAGGCTCGCCAGAAGTTGTGAAAAAGCTAATCGGCAAGGTTCGGTTTGCACATATTCTGCCAAAGTGCGAAAATGAGGTGCTCCAGGTTTGTGCCCATAGGGGATTATTGCCGCCCCAACAAGCCACTGAGCTGCTCAAAACGACGTCTCAACATGTAGCACTCATACCGGCTAACACACCCCAGAGAGGGGCCGCCGAATGGGGTTCTCAACGGCCACGTCTTTTTTTGCCGTACTTCGAAGAGGCAAAGGCCATGCTCGAGACCCTAGAACATGTCTGCACTACGCCTTGCTCGAGTCTGCCCTTCGGAACTACGTTAATACCGTCACCAAACTCCTATGTCACACGTTCTGAAGAGAACATACTTGATTCGCTAACGCGAACGAAAGACGCTGATCAAATGACGAACTACCTCTACGACTTTTCGAAACCTGCGCTCAGTCAGGACACGGGATCGAACAACGAGTCGAAATCGCCTGACGAGACGTTAATGGTGTCGCCGAGCGAGGAGTTACTTCATCAAATGCGGCAACGAGAAGCTGAACTGTGGTCGACTCCTGGAGCTTGCAAGACAATTGCGCTAGCACCCCACAAACGTTCACTGGTCAGTTCCCTGTTGCGCCTCCGAGTTGTGCGCGAAATGGGTTTCCCAGACGAGACAGCACAAGCGTTGAAGAACTACACATCGAAAAGTCTACCAGTGTCGTCTACTGGTACGTTAACTTACGGTGGTGCCACGGTGGCTCAGGCCGGCTCGTGCAAGAAGCATGCGCCGATCGAGGCCCCCACTACCGTTGTTCCAACAGGGTTCGACCAGCCACGAATCCGCAGTAACCCATCGCAGCATTCATTGCATCTGTCCAAGCGCAGCCAAAATTCGAGGAACGTTCCGGCCGTTACGCAAGTTCCACCACATCCGCCATCTGCCGTTGTGTCGCTCAACGGCCACATGGACGTAGCTGATACACTGCCGCGAGAATTTCGACTATTAACTCACAGCCAAGGTCCCGACCATTACTCGACGATGCAAGCTAGTCTTGCGCACCTTCTAGCCAGCCAAGCCAACCTCACTGACCTAGGCTCCGGTGAGCTGTCGTTAGGCTGTCGTTTGGTGCATAAGCCCGCTCCACAACCGTTGCATCATAACCTGCACAACATGCAGAGTGTTCACTATAGTCTGGCGCGTCGAAAACAACGCTTGAGTAGCGGGCCGCAATTCTTGTTGAGGGATGACGCTTTACCAGTGTCGAATTTACTGCCGTGGACGGGTTCCACGCACGTTACTGTTGGCCCAACAGCGTCAACCGATCTACACAAGACTCCGGTACATTCGCTCAGCTCGAATCGGCGTCTTCTATCAACGTTTGGTGGGTATCGTTCGACCGGTCTTATTTGAACGTACCTGCAAACAATGCATTATGTAAGCTAGGCAAGCGTTATTTGACTGTACCGTAAACTAAGTGTAGGAGCTTCTTAGAGAGCAGACGTCGCATGCCTGGGTGATGTGCTGAGAGTCCATGGTGGCTGTTGTGGCCGTCTCGAGATTATTAGAGAAAAATTCCTACGTCGATAGCTTGCTTGCATAGGGTTTTGCATACTGACTTCAATTTCCATTGGAGGAGTTTCCCCTCATGAATTCAAATGAAAAAAGGATTCAATAATAAACCGTTTCATAGCGACAATTCCCCAGGCACTCTCGAACAAATAAAAGCCAAGGCTATCTTTTCAGAATTTTCCTACCAACCTTTTTACGTTTTGTGCTGACCTTTTTTCAATCCATTAGTAAAGAGAGACTCTGGCTGTAGAAATGCAACACCTATTAAAAAGTTTGGTAAATTTTAAAAACATATGCAATGGTAAGCGCAGGTTACTTGTAGATTTGTAAGCAACAACAGTAAGCACATTCGAATTATGTTTCAGACGTCCCAAATCAATGCGTTGACAAATCATCTGCGAGTGATTTTGTGTGGCTGCAAGAACGTAGATAGCTCTTGAAATGGAGCGCATACACGACGCTTTTTTCGTACTAGATTTCTAAAAATAGGCCTATGTCTAACTTTCATTCGCGAGCACACAAACAGGCCCTAGTTCGACAAATTTCGAGCAACTTCCTAAAACATCTCGTGTCTGCACAACTTCGGCATGAAAATGATCGCATTTTGTCCCTTGGCGTCTTGCGATCATAGGCTTCAACAGCTGTCGTCTTTATTTGAACGTTAATCTAAACAGAAGATTCCAAAAGCGCGAATACCACCCCGATATTAATTTATAAGAAATGAAACAAGCAACAACATTGTACCATTTTAGTAACATGAAAAACAGGCGATTTTCGACTAATTTTCAAATGAAATTATGAACGCTGTGGTTGAGAGATGCTGCTTTAAGCGAAAGGTGGGACACATTATGTACGCAGGTCAATGCGCACACTGTATCTTCTTTGCTCTGGCCTATTGCCCCGTAAACACCGAAATCTATATCTCTACGCTATTTCTCAACTATGTTATGACTATAATTCTCTTATTTTGAGCAGCGATGTCTGTCTAAAAGCCAAGGTAACGAGTTATAGAATCACCAATTTCAAAATGTGTCTACCCTTGAATGAAACGAGTTTTATTTTAGGCTATTTTGTGTTAGGTCCGCAGAGAGGAAACGGCTCCCGCACGCTTCCTGCTGAGCTCCGAAATTGTGGGATTTTAGACATAAACAAATATACTGGAAGGTTAGAGTTATAGGGAGGTTTAGCTACTTTCACGATTTAGTTTTCCAGTTGACAGCTCTTGCTAAATTTCCAACCTATCTTATCAAAGCACCTTGTCCGTTGCCAGTGCATAAAAATTCGGTATATTAGAGATGTCTATTTACATACGTCAACGACTAATAGTTATAATGCAATAACAAGCTTTTTTTAATGGCTCTGCGAGCTTTGTTAATTTGTTACGTGTATTTATGTGCTGAAGTTTAATTTGCGGATCCCGTTTCTACTCATTTAGTATAAATTAACATCTTGCCGAAATTTTACCAGTAATATCCTCTAATGTCCGTTTATTTTTAATTTTTTGTGGTTGATTTTTAGGATTCGGCGTCAGTTATGGCTACTGCGGACACGGTAATCGACCGTACAGGGAACATATCTCGAGTCAGGGAGGAATCAATGGTTAAAGTATCATCTTGAAGAACGCTTTTCGTTATTCGAAACGAAGTCATCATCAAATGTACCCAATTAACGGAACTCTTACTTATGTCTTCGCCTTCGTGACAAAAAACAGCCCTTTCAACTAGGTTCTAAAAAGTTATTGGGCCAATATTATCTATGCCTATATTCTACTATATAAGTGAGGAATATATTATTACTAAAAATCAGAGTGAACAACTAGAATCAGACCATCTAAAGGACGCTGTCAACCGACAATCTGGCGAAACAAGCAAAAGATATCCGTACGGATAAAAGTCCATTAAATCTTTCTACGACATGAAATACCTAATAGTCAATAACTATAAAGGACACTGCACATCGAGCCCTATAGTATTGATAACATTTTTCCCCCCAGTTATCACAATTCACATTACCTTCAGTGGCAGCAATAATCGGAAAACGACATTCAATTTTGGCGCCCATTTTTTCTTCGAAGTTCCTCTATGCAGAGGAGCATTTCTGTGGATGGCTGCCTCGCCTACACCAACGACTCTACTACCATACTACGTCTGCTGCATAAATACATATAAAGACAATAGGCCCGGATCACAAGATATCCAAGCGAACGGACAGTCGTGCCATAATATGCATCGATAATATCGTTTACAACAATAGAACATAATTAGATATCAAAAACAGGATGAGATCTTTTCCCGCCATTAGGGGCAATAGTAGAAATAGTTCCCGCGAGGGCCCCAACGTAGGCTTAGTCGATACGACATATTTTCATGGACAAATGAACACACACACACATACAGAGATATTTACACAATCTACGGTGATTTTTCTCGTAGACACAAGCATCATGGTGATAGAATATGCCTCGGACGAATCAGCTATCGGTATAGAAGGCACGAAACGAACCAGATCTATTGTATTACAACGCTGAACTTTGGTGAGAAAAAATAACCCGCTTTTCATCAGTATAGTAATATAATAGGATAATAATAATAACCGATAACTTGTTGCGTTGACCTAAACGTCCGGAGGCGGCTTTTTTAAAGGCAGAAGAAAGCGTCAAGAAGAGTCGAGCTTCCTTCTATTTTCGGTTTTTGCTGCTAGGTGGGGCAGAAGAGTCGCTAGCAATCGTTACAGATTGTACTACAGCTTCTCGTTAACAAGTTAATGTGACATACAACTATTAACAATAATGCTAGGACAACATACTACACCGTCATTCTTGTTGTTGTTATTGTTGATTTTGAGACAACTCTGGAACTTATCAAGAAAATGACTGAACTCCGTCCAACTCCTTTTGCTTGGACGAAATCTATACTAGTATATTAAGCTTAAAGTGAGAGTGAAAGTTGTGTCTCGACGGAAACACGCTAAAATACATCGCTGTGCTACTTGTTGTACGCTATATATGAGGGTAGGCATTGCCGAAAAGGGATCAGTTATGCAAAGGATAACAGAATTGGAAGATTTTAAGTTTTCTATGCAGAGTCGCATTAGAAGAAGGTACAAAGCAGGACTTTCTCTTAGGGACAGAGAGAGAGAGAGAGAGAGAGAGAGAGAGAGAGAGAGAGAGAACGAACAAATTGCAAAACGCTCACGGCAAGCTTTTGAATAGCATAGAATAACGACAAACTACTGCTTACATTTGTCTGAGACAGAAACAGCTTTCGTGATTCTGTGTCTCGGAGATGGAGCTGAATTTATAGGGCTTGACAAGAACTATCCACGTTAGAGTCCTTCGGTAATATTGGAACAAAAGGAATTGGATAGAATTTAGTTTTTTCTAACGTATTCATGTGTAGGTTGAAAATAATTGCTTCATCGGGGCACCAAAGGCGTATTATACGGTGAGCACAGGTAGATTAACTCTGTCGTTTTGACTCCAAACTCTAATACTCTGATAATCTAGGTGATGAAAAAAAAGCAACGAATCATCAGATAAATCAGATTAATTACAAAAACTGATTTATTTACAAGGAACTAATATAATACGCGTCTTCTACTACACCATGCTCTAACAGTCCCTAGATATTCCAGCGTAAAGAGCTTAGTTTCTATTACCGAACTGGCTATCTATCTCTTGGTTCATCTTCCCTATACATGATTTCTATCATAAAGAACGTATGCAAACCAGAATTACGTCGTTGAAAAATGGTAAGCTCGCCATATGCTCTCTCTTATAAATGTTAACTGCAATAATGTTGCAGACAATATCCAGTAGGGAGCAAAAAGAAGTAACGCGAAATCGAAATTCATGCAATATAGTTTCGGTACTTAGGGAACAGATTGACCAAGATTTTTGGGGCCTGTTGTCCCCTAAGAGAGACACTGTGAAACTAATAAGTGGAGGAGCAGACACTTGAAGATTGTGTAAAGGTCGACGAAAGTCTTCCGATGAAGGAACGAACGCAACCGTGTGTTGGGCGTTGGGATCTAGTTTGTTTGCAAATACACACCAACACGGTTGTCTGTCTAGCGGAATGAAAGGACAAAATGTTTAATGTAAGGAAATTCTGTACAGAAAATTGTGAAAAATAAAAATAGAAACAAAACAATGACCATCATATTTTACTTGTTGCTACCACTAGAACGAGAACAGTATTTCTATTGCTAGCTAATTTATCAACACTGGAGTTTCGGGGTATTCCGATAGATACAACAAAAAAAAAATAATGTTAAAGGGTTCACTTGTCTAGACAGAGAAACACCAAAACTCATTAGCTGAGCTCATTACGACTCGAATACACCGTTTCGGCTGAGGTGATTTTCGTCGACCGTGCTTCGAAGTGGAAAAATCAATTTTCCTTAGTTGACAGGAGCGAACAATACCTCTAAGGCTTCACAAAATGTACTCGATTGAAACAGGCGCATGATAAAACAAGGCGTTTTAGCAAGGGAAGTTTCTCGCGAGCACGTGGTTGCCAATGGTCTACTTGGGCCATGAACCCATCACCTGCACGGGATGTCGATCCTGTTGGGGGGTGAAGAGGCTCTTACAGCTTAGGTTATGTGTGATAGCAATTTTAGCACAGATCGCAGGGATTCTATGGAGTATTGTTCCGCTAACAGATGAAAAGCATACGTTTTACTTTTTGTTTTTGTTTATCTCCATTGAAGAAGTAACGGTATGCAGTGATGTATATTGTCTAACCACTTGCATGTTGGATTCATATTATTATCGTTATTAGACGCAGGGACTGCGTTTGTCTGCTCCGACATTTCCATATAATATATATCGTAGCCAAGAAAAGACAGCCACAAACACTTAACGGTGATATTAGATATGAAAAAAATTGTATGTACAAGTAAGAAGATAGATGTACTCGAGTGATGAGGACGGTAAATACATAGTTGTCGAATTTCGTCACGTCAGGTCCAACGATTGCCCACACTATTAGCCACCGGGGCAGAATCAATTACGTATTAAAGGTTCCATAATGACTATGGCCTCTTCATAAAACAAGTCAGAACCCTAAAAAGAGAAAAGGAAATAGAATATCTGCTATGGATTCAGTGGTCCGTATGAATTGTTTAGATGATATCTTGAGTGGAATCTTTTAATAACACACAGTTCCGCCAAAAAAATGTCATTTTCTAATTGTAAACTAACAAGCAAGAAACGTAACTTTGGCTTTTTGAGTTTGGCCTAAAACTAAGGTTAACCGGTTAAATTTAAAATAACAAATATGACTAAGTAGTAAAGAGAACATGATAGTACTAAGGATAAAAGGTGCTGAAACTCAATGAGTTAATTGTTACAAATTTAATTATTTTGATTTTCTATGGTAGCAAATACCTATACGTTACTTGTACATAAAAGTAAGTAATAAAACATTATGAACGGAAATGAAATTGAATTGTTGGATAAACTGCGCGTGTTGAAAAGAAAAAGCTGTTAATTAGTGTTATAAATAATAACTCAATGATGTTGAAATGAAACACGTACATGGTACACATGCGAAACGTATGGGGTTGCACGATAAAATGGACATGATATATATATGTTTTTGGGAGAACGAACCAATACGATAAACGCGTGTTCGAAAAAGGACCCTAACTGCCGTAAGTTTTACAGTACTAATAAAAGATATACAGATACGAAAATACAGGATGGCTAGCCAAACGAATAGAAGAAATATCTAAATAAACTTCATAGGTACTACCGATCACATTATTGTTCAGTACTTCATTAACAAACTAGGAAAGACAAACCGCTTAATAACAAAAGATAAACTACTTTTATTTGGTGAAAGGAGAAATCGGATGATGGCACCGTTTCTTCGAGACTTCTTCTATTAGAATGTTAATTAAATCCCGTTTTTTCGGAAGTACACAAATGACAAACCTTGTTGGTAATAGTATAACATAGCTATCAACATACCCATTCTTATAATAGAGGTATGATAACTAATTACTCTACAACAATTATAAGGTGCAAAGAGGTGTCAAAAAAATGAGAGAAGAAAAACGAATGACTGCCCTTAGAATATATTGATAACAACAATAAAGGCGAGGGCATCGATTGCCCGAATGATGTCGACAATACGAAATAGTACCAACAAAAA
The DNA here is from genome assembly GCF_002443255.2 of Varroa destructor. Lineage (NCBI taxonomy): Eukaryota > Metazoa > Arthropoda > Arachnida > Mesostigmata > Varroidae > Varroa > Varroa destructor. Next base: position 21,399,089 of record NW_019211459.1, read on the forward strand.
AACTATTGAGAATAGAGAACATAAATAGGAGCGCTCTATTCATAGAACGGAGTAACGCTAACAAATGATGTAGGGCAAAAAGAAACCTTAAATACGACCATGAAAATACACGAACATAGAGAACAAAAAAAGCAAGGTGAAAGAACTAACTTAAGAAAAACAGAATAGGTAACAGAAGGCGAATTAGGCCTTAGGCAATATAATGACTCTGAAGCATTGCTTAGTCGCTGCGAAAAATAGCTAAACGCCTGCGCTGGCACAGATAGACGACAGTGGTCAGACGATATTGCTGGGCTTATTGGAATGGACTAGAAAGGAACCCGATAGTCGAAGCGGAGTTAGGGATCTCAATTTTGTTCTTGTACATATGCATATGGATTCACACACACACACACACACACACACACGTCCTAAATAACAATGAAACTACTGTAAATAGTTTATTAACTATTATCATTAAAGAATAAACTATTAACAACTCTGTGTCTTTTCCGGTCACACCACTGTCATGTAATTGTAACAACATTGTCGTAACGAGCTATGGGGTTAACGATACGTGCCGGCCAAGAATGGAGAATGCGGTTTACTATGCCATGGAAGTCCGAAGCACGCATTAGTACCCTTGTTGATGGGTCATATACGACTCTCAACGTTCTAACGCGTTGATCGCCTATTTGGGGAAAAAACAATAGATCAGATAAACAATGTTGTTCAATGAGGTAAGTAGATAAGCGGAGCTCGATAGAATATCTATTGACCCATCGTATATGTGTTAAATGTATTAAAATTACCCGTCAATAGAATCGTCTGCAGTTGTTTTCGCAGAACTTCACGTAACTGAGAAGTCGTGAAAAATCTACGTGTAATTATAAAAGACATAACATTTTTCGTGTGTGACAGCCCCGAATAGGAGTATCAGTGAGTTTAACGCTAGTACCGAAAATCATTTAATGTGCCAGAAAATGAACTTCGCCATTCTATCTAACCATAATATCCCATATTTGCCATTGTGATGATCTATCTATTGATGCTATGGCGTTTTTGCTAATCAAGAATTTGACGCATTTCCATAGGTGATCTTATTATCCTCGGACCCGGTCAAAAACTAGTGCATCCTTGAACGCGCTCAGATACTATGCCGAAAATGTGTACACATGATCGGAAATCGCTCCGTGATGTAGATATCTGTACTCATTAATGTGGCCTAATCGATAGTGCTCTCGCCTAATACATTCGAGTTTGTGCAAGTTTTCGCTTTCAGACAGAGATCTGTCAATCGAGTTAGCTCAAGTGGCAGCTTACTGCAGCGTTCATGGACTCCGTTTTCGAAAATAGCTCAAAAAAATCAGCCGTTGCACCGACTTCCCACGATCAGCCGCTATTGAATTTCCTCGGAATTTTCAGCGTAAAGCTCGAAAGCTGAAGCTGACGAGGCAATTTTATCCGCAAAGTTTTCCGCGATAATATTCTCTCCGCGAAAAAGAGCAGCGTTAAGCGGTCTATGCACACACCCGATCGGCTCAGTCGAGATAGTCAGGCTCAAAGGCAACTCACTCTTTTCGGCAGTGAGCCACCTGACTCTCGAAGCCTGCGATCCCTGCCTTCCTATCGCCTGTCCCTATATGAAGATCGATATACTGTTGCAAACTGGACAGGAGTTCTCAGCATTCTGTACTGAATGTCTCTCTAGGTTCAGGTAGTTCCCCCCATCAAATATCTGTACCCCCCATCCCATTGTCTAGAAATAGTCACAGTGTTGTGAACAGCACCTTGCTTATAACGATGAGAACTTGTGATACGAATATAACTAGTAGGATATCTTGTAGCAATAACGGACAACATTAAGGAATCTTTAACGCAGCCATATTCTCAGCTATCTTAGAACGATATGAGCTGCGTCGCCTACGATAGCTCGTTGAAGCAAAGAAATCACTATTAAGGTGAAAGCGTTGCATCTAGTGCATCTTTTTGTAGCATTAACAGTCGAAGTAGGGCATGGTTATGATAGAAACGGTGATCTGACAATAAACAGTTCACTGTCATACTTTCAGTTCATTTTCTTTTGAAACAAACTTCAAATTTTATTAAAGGCATCTTTGCAAAGAGGGTTAACTACTATTTGTAACTCCAGCTAGATCGTTCCCTTCAGGCGTACGATCTTTTCTTAAACTAGCTTGTCTGAAATAGCTAAAAGATCTTTATGGAGAATGAGCTAGATTCGGTTTTGTACAGTAAAATGCGCGTCATTCGACCGTAAGGCTCGATCGTAGATGAAAGGTCGACAGAGGCTGTGATCGTTAAGTCGTTCACGTTCGCTTTGTCACGCATCCGCGACTGCGTCTTGTGTTAATATACCACGGTTGTTTCTGCTATGTCGATTTTAGATCTGGGTCGCCATAAGAGCTAAGCGGAGTATGCCTCGGAATTATCATTATCGGGTATTCCCACATTCTGACTTTGTACGCAAGCGATCTCGAGGAAGTCCGTCGTAGTGGTTGGGCACAATACAATCGTTCTATAATGTGGAGTAAGATCCAGGTATGTTAAATCCTAGAAGAGCAATCAAGTGGTATCGAAGAGCAATCGTCACCGATACAAGCACATTTAATGAAAAGGCTTAAAGTATTTCCTACTAATAAATGGTTCATTGACTTAAATGATTCGAATGGTACATATCTGAACACATCAATTTGATACAAAAAATCAACCCAAGTTCGACTTTGAAGCGCTAAACATTATGGCTTGATGGCAAATATCACAATATCATCCTTGGACCTTCTATCACTCACGCCTGGACATCTTTGCCATTTTACAATAGACATAGTCATTCTATAGTGAGTTTTTCACAAATGGGATCATAAGCGCCAGGTACCCATTTGAATCCAAAAACGCATACTATAGAAAACTGGCCGTATATTCGTGTATAGCGGATAGAGTTTACGAAACGCTACTAACAGAGGTGCCTTAGATCGTCCTTAGATAGACAGTTGCCAAGGTGGAAGAAGTATCAAATAGAAGACCCTTATCCTCTACCAATTCACGTTCAACTTATCTCTACGGCTTCCTTCCCCAACATTTATAACAGTCTCAAAGAGATCTTCCCTAACACAGCGTAACAATGTTGCGTCGTCCAACGCCAACACTTCGTGCCTACACACAGTCGCCTTATCAGCACAAACAACAACAGCAACGGATGTACTCTGCCCCCTACTGAAATGCATATGGACATGAAACGAATTGTCGTTGGAACACAGAATAAAATTGTGATTCGCCGCAGATGGTATTATTAAAATCGGTTGCTTATCAGTGTGTACAGAGGCCGCATGGAACACTGAAAAAAAAAATAGCCTAATTATGCAAACCAGGAAACTCGCTTCGGAGCATCGCGTAAACAAACGGACGGACGGACTGCCCTGAGGCTGTGGCCAAATCGTGGTAGTGTCTATGAACAAGAAGATAGTAACTTTAATGCCAGTGTAAGCCGCATCTGGTAAACAGAAGCCCAGAGATATCTCTGTAGGATAAGTGACATTTTTGTGTTCGGTGAAACACCGCATCGGCGTTATCAAATTGTCTTCTATAAATCAACTTATTGGCCTAATCGTGAACTAAATTCCCTTTGCGGATTTTCCTTTTATCATCTTCCTCTTAACATGTAAGAAGAAAATGCAAAGTTTGGCAAAAATGCGAATCGTGTTTAATTGTCATGAGTTAGGCGTACGGGACTTATGGCACGTCTACCCTAACTTCCCGTTAACTCAAAGGAACTCCAAATATTTTAGATTTGTAGCGTAGTAAAAAAAAACAGCAAAAGCTGAATAGGCATAAAATCAGTTTGCTATATTCATTATGACACAATTTAAACTCTGTTCAAATATGGCGGAATAGGCTTTGTTTCAATGTTTGGTCATTTCTCTCAGCGATATTCTCTGTAGCTTTACACCCTGCTACAACGAGAATCGACGCGGTAATGCCAAGTGGACAAGATGACAAGAATTACAAAAGGCATACCGCAGGGAAATGGGAATGACATACCTGGGACAGCTGTTTCGTCGCTTCCTCTGCTCCTTGCACCTTACGAGTGGCCGTTATATGCCTACTCTGCATTTGATGACGCAACTGGAAAGGCTACCCAGTACGCAAACTACAAAAGGCCGAAACAACAAAGACAAGGGGTATCGAAAATAAGCAACGACAGCCGGAGCTGCAAAATGGGCAAACCACCGAAAATAAGCGCCCAAAATGCAAGTTGCGATCACTACATGTGTAGGTCCAATAAAAACATTTGGTTGAGTCTACCTATTGTTTACCCCTCTGTTTCCAACCCTCCTCGGCAGGACCGCCGGCGCCACATTCCCCAGGCTCTTGCGATGAACAGTCAAGTGTCAATTAAGCCTCGTAGGCCGAGCTCGTTGCTGCTCCATTGTCTTCTTATATTGCGCCCTGGAGTCACTACGCCTTTGGGGGTAGACTAACAAAACGACAAAAAAGAGACCCTACGAGATAGTAAACGAGAACTGAAATTGGTCAGCGGATGGCCGAAACGAAAAAATCAGATGCAAGACAACACTTCCGCTTTGAAGATTCACCATTTCCGGGCTATAGAGAAGAAGGACCGTTGCCGGTTAGCTTAGCGGCTGATGGCGCCTAAGCGAGCGTCTAAGAGGAGTCGCGCAAAGCTAGAACGGGCGAACAACATCTGACTACAGCGTAAACAAGATTCAGGAAGGGGTGCAGGCACTAAGGTATGCAGGCAGAGCTTAATACTCTCAACAGAGCATGCTCAAGTTTTGTGCTATAGTGTAAAATCATATCGTAAAATTCGAATATAGAACTGTTCTTTTAATGAGATTCTGTTCGAGGAAATTCTCTATGGGTATTTTTTTTACTATATTCTAAGATAATGTTTTAGGACAGCCTATCCACTTCTGTAGGTGATGAGGGTGACCTACAAATAGTAACAGAGAGCTTCAAATCTTTAGCCAGTCTACGGGTTGCGTATACGTATACGTAGATATGCATGCGATTATGATTTTTTTTTTTATACACAGGTGTACTCATTCTTCTTATCCGAAGTAGTGCGTATGTTTCATGTCATCAGCGTGCATATCTGTTTTGGGTGGCCTGATAAAAACTACAACAAACAACAGAAAAAGACGCCGTCACCCTTCGTCAAAGATCATCAGTGTCATGATTATCTGCTAGCCCTCGCTGCAAGTAATTTAGCACTCATCGAATCCCGATTTAGGGGAAGACATGATCATCTTCACTCCGTTTTGTCGTCTAAGTCATTAGGCAATCTCCAATATATCTAACCGAAAAAAGAGGTATTCTATTCGCTTATTTCTCTGCGTGTAACGTCCATAGACCGCAGACAAAGCTATCACAGGCGGGACTAATCAGAGATTCGTGCAACAAACTCATTTCATCCATAGACATCAAATGTGTTTCTGTGCATATCTGTAAAAAGCGAGCGTAACAATTCACTAGCTCAATATGATTCCGTTAGATGGAGATCATCGTGATTTCTGTTTCATTTCTTTGTTCATCAGCGGGTATCTCTTTTTAGCCGAGTTTAATAACTACCACTGGCTTCAGGGCTAGGAAGGACACGCACGCGCCGCATACCTAACTCTAACTATTTTTTGATAGTCTTTTTTATGCGATATTCGGTTTGCTACAAATGCACAAAACCATTATAACGCCGTTCGTCTTATCGATTGCTTATCAACAACTGTAATGCCCTTTGCCGGCTCTCAAGAGTTCATTGTTGACGATCCTGATCTGATCGTCTACCCAGTTCGTAACTAATCCAGCTTTGATTAACTGTACCTGTTGGCGTTCTTATCACTAAGTAGCCGATCTTGCCCAGTTCGTTGGGCCTAATCGCGAAGTTTGTATTCAAGTTCTATTTATGTTTTCAATGGTTTCAGGGTGTAAAAGGGTTTTGACATAGGAGCGCCACTAAAGCGTATCAGTCTCTTAGAATAGGGGATAGGCTCTCGATGCTCCGGTCGATGTCAGTCAACAACCCAAGTTAACATGCAATAAAAGCGACAGTAAGTTAAGTCGTCAATTGATCCCAGTGATGGGAACAAATAAATTTACGCGCCACTTATGGCCGCCCACAGAATTTTCGGTTATCTCTGAAGCAATGGTCGCTAGACATTATTCAACTCAAAAGAGCTTTCCATAGGATTTTTGCTATACGAGCCCATTGCCATGTTTGGGGATGGGTTACGCGTATTTTTGAAATCGCCATTTATCTCGCTAGTGAATCCTCATTCCGTGGAAAGCTTCGACAACGATTTTATGAGAGATGCTGTCTATCGAGGCCCGTGTTCGGTTTCTGCTTTCTTTCCTGAACTAGTCCAACTTAAAGGCTATGACATGTCCTCAGTCTGTGTGTGTGTGTGTGTGAACAGGCAGACTCGAGCTGCTAGCCCTACCGTCCTGCTTTGCCGTTGATGTGTTGAGAATATACGGGGTTCAACGGAAGGCTGCAGTAAGCAAACAAAGAAGCTTAAACAAAAAAAGAATGATGAATTTTCAACTTGAGATTAAACCATTGGCTGGGTTAAGAAAAGTAAAAGAAAAATTGCTGTGCAAGCAACGCATACGGGATCCTTCATGTGTTTTATATATCGGGGTTCTAAATTGGCTCGATCAGTGTTTGATTCAAAAATGCATTATTTGATTATGCATTGTTTGAAGTATCTTCGAATCGCATGAGTCACTACGTGCTATCCGCTCATCGTTGAGCTTAACGAAAGATCCGCAATTTGTGTAAAAATCTACACAGATAGCCTATCGCCGTTCAGTACCAGGCATCGAAAGCCACAATCGATTGCAGACGTCAGAATAGCCTTCCTTTGCAAATTTCCGGACCAAGCAGTCTATTAGGAAATGCTAGTAGCAAAGCGACCTGAAGAGACTTGTGCGTAATTTCCGCAAAGGCGTCACGAAACTTGCAAGCTGTTACAGAAGCTGAGTGGCACAGAGAATTCTGCTAGGTAATCTATTCTTTGATACTGGTTAGTATCCTATACATGTACGAGGTCCCCGGAGAGAAGCTTTCCTTTTTTGTCATCGTCCTAATAGGGGCAGTTAACTAGGATGAAGCTAGAGCACTCCCGTGTTGTTTAATGGGAGCCGGAACTACTAGGCAATATAGACCAATAGTTAACTCCGAATCAAATTTGGTCAGTGCCGATCAACAGTTTAAGCCTTTATGCTGAGAATATTCGTGTAATTATTATTACGCCATAGTAATTTTAATTAGCTCGTGTAAAAACAAGCCTCATAAGAGTGCTCAGACATTGTCTGAACATAGCGAAAAAGCTTGTCCTTTCTCACCATATCGACCCATGAAAAGAAGACAAAAACGCTATTCCCAACCGTTGATAACACCTGTTTCTGCAACGTTTCCATTTTCTACATCAGAATTTACAGGTTACCGAATTAATTTGCAAATTCACAAGAGCCAACTTAGGCCTAATCGAAGTGGAGTACGGCAAAACTTTCAACCGCTTTCCTAAATAGCTATCGTTGCCTATTCGGATTTTCTATTATCAAAGCTATAAAATTAACGCAACCGAAAAATTTTCAGATCGTTAATATCAGCAATGGAAACTGCGCCGAGCAATGTCAAGCATCATTTTAATTACCAGCTCGCATCGACCACGACGGGCATACATACGTGAAACAAGAAAGGATATCCCTGTTGCATCTTAACTTTACCCTTTTATATCCTGGCACCTTCTGCTGTCACCCCGACAGCAACGGGTAGTGCCAGTTAGCAAGTTAAATAGTACTCAACTTTCCTCATAGTTTACTCGCTCGTGGCAGTTAGCACGAAGGGGCCATTCTCCTTAGAAAGCTGACCGGGTTAGGCGTCCTCTCGGGAAGTGAATTTCAGATGAAGCACCACAGATTGCGTAATAAAATGGGAAGAAAGAAGACGCAACGCGGACGCTATTCCTTGACAGCCGTCAGACAGACGCTGCCTAAAAGAGACGCAGATATAAACAGAAGTAAATAGGCTTAAGCCGAGACCGAGTACTGGATGGCATAGGGCGCTCGTTTCAAGTTGGCAATAGCGCAAGTCTTTGATTGTTTGAAAAAGAAAGCTTCGGCCAAGAGAGCTGTTACAATGTATCAAGTGTTTAAAATGCGTCCTGACCCTAAAAGCCAGCGCAGATAAGCCTATAATTCCGGGCGCGGTAATTTCCGGTCCGCGTATGAAGGATTTTGTGGACGATTCACTCATAGAAAATATAAGCATAGATTATACTGCGGCTGGTGTGACTGTGACTTTCTCACGCAATGGAACCATTGGGCTGTTTGTCAACTAAATTTTTTCAAATAAGTATGCCATCGATATGATAGACTGTGGCGTGGGTAATCAAATGACAACCTGCCCACACTTGCTCTATCCTATCGCTCAGATGCATAGAAAGAAAATGTTCAGTGGCGAAGCACAAAGATGAAACGCAAACGTCCATAGTGATTGTTGTCAAAATTTCGCGCTTGATGGTCTTTCACTCGACGCAAACTCGCTTAAATGTCTATCAAAACAGAATCGAACGCTACGGGTGCGATTGAGGACTACGGGGTGCGCTGAATTCGAGGTCAGACGTTATTGTGTGAACTCTCGTTAACTGCTTCTGTTGTTGTTCGAGATTGAAAAAATCACACCGTGTACCCACGGTAATTAAAATATTTCCTGTACATACTTGCACGATGACATATACTAACATGTGATTGTTTCCGCCACAGCGAACAGCATCTCAACTAAGCAACAACGACTATAGCGGATGTAGCCGAAGGAACGCAGAAGCATCACTGACGCCAGCAGTAAAAGTATCAACAAAAGTGAAACTGGCAAGCGGCCCTCTTCGACTAGCGGTCTCTAATGTTTTTTGTAACAAAAATTCTCGATTCGATCCTATCGCCCCAATGACCGCTGGCAGCTTCGATACGGCATATCGTAGCTAGCATCCGCGTGGAGGGAACAGACAGCCCAACGATATGAGAAAGGGGATCAAATTTAGATCTGATGCAAGGTATTAACTTTCAAGTTTCCGAATGTGGACAGATCTGGCGAATGGGGTAGTCATAAAGAAAGCAATATCCAAACCCTATTGCTATTGTAACGGAACCGTTGAGAATGCTAGAGGGTTAGCTAAACCTTTGCAGATGCGCGAACAGCTTATGCAATTTAATTACGAACTACTTCGTCGCCTTCTACGCGCAATGACAACGATTTAAGGGTATTTTTACTTATTTAAAAGTAAGGTAAACCGTATTATCGAACCGCTATTAACTACAAGGTTGTATCAATGTTTTCATCGTCTGAGCGTGGGTCAAGTTTCAATGTACCAATGATCGGTCATAGTCCCAGCTCTCATCCAGCACTGTAGACCTTCTAGAGTTTTGCCCGACCATTTGCGCGCATCTCTCAGATGAGCTGATCTCTGCTGCGATAGCATAGTCACAGAAAGAGGAGGCCATATCCCCTAGCGAATCACAGAACGAGTGGTCTATGGTTGACTACAGCCGACCGAAGTGTAGGATTCGGGGGACCTGCTGACTAACCAAAGGGAGAGCTACTACTATAATAGTTACATCGAGGCAGGCAAGCTAGGACCAACAGTCGAGAGCCGCGTGCGCGAAACGCCAAATAGATACCATTATTGTTGCTACTACTGCTGCTGCTGCTGCTTCTACAAATATTGTCATATAGTAGAAAAGAGCCAACAACGGGCTTGAGGAACGCAGGCGCTACTCCGAACTCTCTCAGACTGTAGCACCGCCCCAACTGCTTCGACTGTCCACCGCGACCTGAGTACAGGGTTTACTACGAAGGATGCACTGACTCCCCTCGCTACTGGCTTTTGTTAACCAGGTGCGCGGACATCCAGTTTTTCCGCTCCTTCGAATTCTCTTCCTGACTACAATTCCTTTTGCTCTCTCCTTCGTGTCGTTTTCACAGTGGTCGAGTTCGACGATTTTCACTTCGCGACTGGGACTTCTGCTAGGCTTCGGAGAGCCTAGAAGAGAGTGGTCGCGCACCTTCTATCGAGTCCTAAAGGGGGACGCTGCCCAAACGGGGCATACCCTAAAAGGGAAATTGGGAAGGCAGAAACAAACGCTACCGTTCGGCTGTTGTGTTCAAGCAGGAACACCATAGAAGGTTTATGACGTTTACTCTGTGTAGTGTACTATTAGAACTAAATAATATATGTGGGAATTAATGAATTATGTAAGATATATGAACCATCGAAATGATTGAGTAATGGCGCTGCAGTCAACTGCTTGATTTCCAAACACCAGCATGAGAGCAGTCTTCATAGAGAGAGACTATGAACGCCAACGGGTTGTACTGGGTCGGTTCCGGTCGAGTAGTCAGAGGGACGAGGCATTTTTGTCTGATACGTTAATAGACGAGGACTGTTGCGGAATGCGGAATTCGCTGCTTTCCTGCCGCATCGAAATAGTACCTGCTTATACTGAACCTTTTTTTAGAGGATCCAAATTAGAAAGAAATCCGTTCGTACGCAGCTAAAGGGCGGTGACGTACTCTCGTGGAACAGGGTACAACAGAGATAGAATAATCCTTCGGAACGGCTACAGATGCGTTAATACATCGATTCATGAAACTGTCAATATTTGTCTCGCCGTAAAACTGTCGTCTTGCAAATCAACGTTATCACTTTTAGGCAATTATCAACTTCGAGAAGAATAGCGGAATGCTTTACGCGGAGGTCGTATGCGACTCAATCATTTAGGTCAAAATATTCACATACGTATTGTATGGCTATATAAGTGCGGTGTGACATTAACTATGAACTGGGTAATGGTCAGCCTACCAGAGGGGCATTAAGCCTTTGCAATGCCGAAAAGCTTTAGATAGTATAAGTATACATATGTCTTTCTTGTTTCTCAATAATTCGACAGCATTTTTCTTAGGTGTGAATCCGTTGAGACTGACCCAATACAGTGCAGCCGTTCCTGCCTCTAAAAACGGTACCCACCGTGCACGAATATGTGTATCTGTGGCTTAGACAGTATGCCCAAGGCATCTTTAGCACTGCGTCGTTTCGCGGCCATCAGCATCACCAATTTCGGTACTTGCATTCCGCGAAAACGCAACCGAGATTCTACGGTGTCTGTTCAAACTTAGCTGAAAGCATCTAGCTAACTACTGTACAGCGGCCCGGGTTGCGGATTCACGCGAAGCATCGTCGGTCCCTTGCTGCCTCTAGCGTTAGCGCTAGCGGTTGGTAGGTAGCAAGTAACGGGCTTATATGCAAATGCGGCCGGCATGGTTTCAGCGTCATGAGAACGAGCTATCCGAAGTGACGAGTTCCTACCCAAGAGAGCTACAAGAATGAAACAGACAAGAACAAAGACAGAAGGGGGGGGGGGGGATATAGCGCAAAGAAGAAATGCATAGAAACGTTTCTGTCTGGGGAAGAAGCTTCAGGGGGAGTTTCGGAGGCAGTTACTAATCGACGACAGGATAGTGCCTGCCGGTAGGACAGCTCTTTGATGAACAATGTGACGACGCTGGGTGAGATATGTGATGCGATATAGTAGCTATAGCGGTGCTGTGTCTGACCCATGGGCGCGTTTTTTTTTTTGTTTCTGGTCATGAACAAAATCACTACGACGCACACTCACTCATACAAAATGCTAATTTGGCAATGATCGCATACGGACTAGAGGCCAGTACTGATTAGGCTAAAGCGGACACAGTATGCTACAGTCTGGTCCAATTCATCGCTGAGATCTACAGTTTCGTGCAACGGCGATGTCAACTTTGTAATGACAGCATAACTCTCAGTGCAGGAGGGCTTCGGCGGGTCGCCACGGCCACTCACTCGATCTCAGCAATTCATACTGCTACAGCCAACTCGATGAGAGCGACGACAAACGCTCAATTCCTCAGAACAAGACTCTCTTCCCTTTCGGCAGCCGGTAGATCCCGGTTCGGCCGCAACGAAATTACTCTGTGAGAGTACCCTGGTGGCAAACGAATAATAGTCCGTACAACAACAGCGCTAACTGTTCTGTGTGTGGATGGGTGCCGACTGGAACAATCTCACGCTATTGTTTCGAGCTGAAGTACAATAAAAAAGAAAACGAACCGCATTTATCTTCGGGACTGCAACGTTTAAGTGTGCACAGATATTTCCTGCTTTCAGGTGATCCTCCAATAAAATTAAAGGCCAATATCAGGCAATCTGAATAGACTTCAAAAGGTCTAGCCATAGAAGACTGACCCATTAAGATATTCTCGCTCGAGAATATGAAAAGGCTTTTACTTTAGATAGCTTTAGAATGACACAGTGGGCCGATGTCAAACTACGTCGACATTCTGTTTCAAGATGTATGGAACATGGCTGTTTAGTGTGGAAAATGGCGGAGATGACAAGAAAAAAATAACGTCGCTAGTTGTTAGTGTAACAACTGGTCGTTTCGGGATTTATATCCGGTGCTCACTTCACTAAATATTTTCAAGTTTACTAAGCAAACATGTTATTATTACGTCGTTCCTATTGGCTCGAGTCTCCGGGGTAGACAAAGATCTTTGAGGGTGGGTGGCTTACAGCTGAGGTAATTAAGTTATCTGAATATGAAAACATATAACAACAAAGTCTGTTACGAAGTCAGAGTAATAAATAATTTGCAAAAAATATTAACACAATATCCCGTAGGGAATAGGAACGTCAGCGAGCTCTCGTGTGCACAGCTTCTAGAGTCGTTATCATCTTCAAACAGTACAGGTCCCTGAAACATGACGAAGCAGTCTGCACAGCTACATGCTTCACCAAATTCTAATAAAAATAAGTCTCTTTTCGTTCGAGCTAGAATTTTTCATCATATTTCATTCAAATCCTTTGTTGTCTTATCGAGCGATGAAGCTCTTAAAGCAACCGCGACAATAATCATCACCACAACGTAACTCCCCCAGCGGGGCCAACAAAATAAGGCTAAGAATAGGCCTACATATCTGTTAAGATTCCTGGGTCCGCCTTGTAAAGCAGGACGATGGTACTGCAGAATGGATTCTCATTGAAGCATTACTTTCACAGCAGAGACTCCACTCCGAGCAGCCAAGCTACACCGAATCTGTGAGCCTCTTCGGCAAATCTTCATCAGCCCGTTCCTAAATAACGGTTCGGCGCTATATTTTGCCTACCATAAATTCACCTGGCAGACAAAACGTGAATAACAACAACAACAACACTACAAATAACAACAACGATAACGACAATTTCTGTGCCCACTGCTCAGGCTGGCCGATTACTCAATGCGCGTCGGATGCGAAGCACAGCGCCATATCCACAGCGGTGCAGTTACTTCAAGCGGCGGTTAATATTCGAATTTCATTCAACTTGTGCGTTCAACGAAAAAAAAATCTTCCTCATCATCAAAAATCATTCAGTGCGACGACGGGTTACGCCCACGCTACCGTAACTGAACGGGGCTCTATTAACTGAATACTTTTTGCAGATTGCTGTCAATGCTACGACGGCTCGTTTTTTTTTCAGTGATAATTAGGCACATCTACCTACATAGTGAACCACAGACATCATCTAAATAGAAACGTACCACATATGCTTAGTGTTTATATATAATGCTTACGAAATGGTGATCTTGATCATGAGAATAGACAACTTGTGTTCCGAAATATTATTTCGACGTTAAGTTAACGTAAAAATTTCCGACACGTAGTTCCATTCACTTATATGAATACATACGAAGTCTTCAAACGATATTGGTCTATTTGTCGAAAGTAGAATAGAAGATGATCACGATCGATACGTCTAGTAGTGACGATAAATCTATCCTTTCATCAAAATGTACTGAGACATAAATAGGGCCAGTTTACTCAGCTATTTATTTGAACCCTACCTTCTCGGCCTATATCGTCCTCATAGCACCTACTTTGCCAGACCTCTTTTAACCGCAACAGTACTACCAAAGCACCATTTTTCGAACAGTTTACTACTAGTGTGTTGAAGACCTCTGTAGAACTTAGCATGCTAGCAGCTAGAGGTGATTACAACAAAGAAGAATAAGCTTTAGCCTTAATTATACTGGAGGGATCCATTTTAACGGTGATGATAATGGTCTTTGTTATTGAGTAGTCGTTACCCGATTTCAACTGGGGAGTCGTTGTGGAGTTATGGCATTTACGAGCCCTTCCTCGTTCTGGGAGAAAGCGTTTTTGGTCAACATGATTCTTGAGAGAGCTCACAATATATAAATTGCAAAAAAAATTTCTCAAGTATGTGAAGCGTGAAGTTTATCGCCTGCACACTTGTATCATAGATGTAATTGACCCTTGCATATGCCCACGACACAAACTTCAAGTTCGAATGTAACTGCTGCCTTCTCTTTCGTTAGTGTGCTGTCGAAAAGTGAGAATCGAATTGAATAACAATGAGTAAATTGTGGCTCATTGATCAGGTAGGAAATTAATATCGGGTCAACCTAGGACAGCTAGAGACTGCTGATAGGTTGGTTTGCCTTTTTTCTAACATTTAATCAGATAGATATGAACATCCATCTTCAGGATGGGCATGTTGGTAGATAATATGAAGACGGTAATAAAAGATGGCAAATATTTTGCAGGATATGTTAATCTCCATCCCCTGACAAAATCTACATCAGCACAAAACGGAAGTCCTTTGAGAAAAATATCTTTTTCAAAAAACTATTTTTTTTTCCTGTTTGGAGTGAAATTACTTGGCTATGAGTACTGCATTTTGCATCAATATCGTTAAGAGTAATAAATGTTTAAGCGATTTGTCCAAGATGTTTTTGGAAGAAAGGGGGGTTATAGCAGAGCGCTCGCATGATTCATAATGAATATCTTTTAGGCTGTTACAAGCGAATTCGACGAACTTCCGAATTACGCACCTCTGGCAAAGGAAATTTGGCTGGTGAATACTTTAGTCCTTTAGAGACCTGCGAGTAAAAGCCGGTTGACTTTACTCAAAGAAATGAAAATGTCGAAAATCAGCACTCAGTGTTCAAGTTTTTGTTCCGCAAAGGCCACAGTGCTTCGGAAATTTATCGAAGATTGGTGAAGACGTTAGGCAAGGAGCCCTAAGGTGAAAAAACGTACAGTACGTGAACGGTGCAAACGTTTTAATAGTAGAGATCACAGCAACGAAGTGACCAGACGTCATAATTCGAAACATAAGAATGCATTGCTACAATCGAGGAAGCTTTTCACGAAAGCAAAACTTGGAGTCCAAAGTCTCTGTGGGCGAAAACTGGCATTTCACATATGACGTATCCCAGGATTATAACCCAAACACCGTAAATGCCGACTGGAAATGTATGTGGTATATTCCACCATGGACTTTGCAGAATTGTGTAGAAAAAAAACGCGTGGAGCATATGGTCGCCATAGACCAGGAATAGCTCAATGTTTACCACCAGCCAGAACGCAAGACTGCGTCGCAGTAGAGAGAAATGGGCCGTGTTGAGTAAATTTGGACCGAATGCAACGGACATTATGGGCATATGGCACTATGACATACTCTACGAAGATGGCGAGACTCATGGATTCTTAGCATGGCGATCGAAGGCACACATCTGATAGTCTGACATCGCAAGACCTCCTCGTCATACCTTAGTTAACACTCCCCGGCTTGAGCAACTGAATATCCAACGTTGGATTCAACTTGCTTATTCCTTCGATCTAAGTCCGTATGATTACGGGGCTTTCCATGCCCTAAAAAGGGCAAGTGATGGGCAAGCATATCCCATTAATGATTTACTCCGAAAGGCAATAAGTAAAAAAATTGTATAAGAATGACAGGTATATGGCTGTCTAAAAAGCTGAAGCAAGTATTTATAAAGTAAAAATAAATATCCTCTACTTATAGTAAAAAAGCATCATTTTAGCACAACTAAATTAAAGGTAATTGTATTTCAAAGTCCGCTGGATTTTAACAGCCTAAGAAGTTATAGTTTTTCGGGAGAAAAAATGATCTAACCGATTTTACGACTAAGAAATACATGCGCTGGTCGTTGGCACACTTCCTTTACGCTAACTTAGGCAAGTTATGATCGCTTTTTGCATGTTGCATTGGACTATAGTCTTGTGTGGTTTTTCCTGGTAGTCATCATTTTATGGTTCTTCCGTACACATTTCTTTAAACAAACCTATACTCAAACAACCTGTAGTTTATCCAAATGGTTGCAATACAAAAGAACAAGATACATTTTAAGTATCTATCGAAAACATTTAAAGACAGCGAAATTAACAAACTCCGTAAGCGTTTCTCGTGTGCGATGTGTGTATATGCGAACTATATACAGGCATGCAGTTGACAGTCCTAAGCACTCTAATGCTCATACAACACAACTGGAACACACAAATGAGGCTGTAAATAGGCATCAGGCCTCTTTACCACATAGGACAGGTATGACATTAAAAAGTATTAGCAAGCTTCATTGTCTTTATCATTAGCTCTATACGCTGCGTCATGGCGACAGTGTAACAGTCTCAAAACCCAAATGTTTTTGTTGGTTCTGTCCCTGTGTATTTACATTCATAGCGCTTGCTGCTGTTACTTAATGACGGCGACCTGCCATTGGAAGCACGAAATAGGCTACTTTAGAACAATGCGCGTTCGGTTACCTTAGTGCCGGCCACGAGACTGAGTGAATGTTTATCTAAAATGCAACGGGCGTTCGTAGTTCTATTTCAGTTTTTTAAAATGGCAGCGACCATTGGAATAATTGTTAGTTGATGTTTGGTAACATAAAGCTGAAAGCGAGCCCATTGAATGAATCCCAATTTCAGGCTGTGCGGGTGGTCCTTTATTTGAAGCAATAAACCCACAAATGGGTATCACATGCTGTTTTCAATAAGTGCTTATAGCTGACAGCTGCTATATTAGCGCTCATTCCCTAATGGCGGATTGAAATCGAAAGCCTAGCTGTGAAGCTATTTACTCGATAGTTAAGGTTAATTTCTATCCCATGACACTGAAAATACCCAAGTGGGTGTTTCTTATAGGCGCAAGCTTAGAACACGTTACTACGAGGTTACCATAATGTTCAACGAGGTTAACATATGCCATAAGAAATGCTTGTTTGTGCACTCAAGATAAATTAGTTTACATAACTGTCTCCAGTATAAATCCGATCATGCGGTTAGGAATTTCTTTCGAACTCCAGTCCCGAAGCAAACGTGTCCACGTTTTATTTCATAGATCGACTACGCTGTCTCGTGTCCCTCAGCGTGGCCCGCGTGAAAATGAATCCGTTCAATTCAGCTGTTTCGTAGGTTATTTCTAATATGCAAAACCCAGCACGCGGTAAATTCAAAGCAGATTCCTAATAAGCTTTGCTAGAATCATAAAAGAAAATTATCTAATCAAAAACAGCCTTATCTACAATGATCAAATAACTCAACGTAGTTCGTATTCGCGTAGCAGAAAATTTTCGAATAACTGAATACGCTTCAATGCGTCATTATCCTAAGCAACACTCGGCTAACGCACAAACAGTTACGGCTATTTGTCTTCTTGAAGAAACGCGAAGTTCAGTTTTATGCGTCCTACACCAACTTCATAAATGTCAAGCTTTCATTTAGAGATATCGATGATTTCCTCTTCAACTTCGATAGGTACTCAAGGGACAGTATTCGTCTACGTTGATTATCGCCGCACTATCCAACATGGACATATAGTTAGTTTGATGTATAAATGTTCCAGATTGTCTGTATTATTTTGATTGAATCTAATACACTTCCCTACCGCCTGTCAAACTGTTTACTGCCTTGAGCGATATAAAAGTTGTGGTATGACAAAAGCGATGCTTATCTACTAATCGAGAGTACATATGCTACCTGATTCTGGTTTCTCGTCTATTCTGGTCATATGCTTATCGCAGGCAGTCAAAGACCCGTATGGGCATAGGTGCTCTTACTTTCGCACAGTTCGTCCGAGTTAGATTGCTTGAAGGACACTTTTGGTCTGTTCTTAGTGGCGTTGATCTGCCTTAGTCTACATTGTCATCACCCTCCAACCCGCAGACAATGTCCTTTACAGGGTTGGCCTTTCATGTTTATCTCTCGATCCGCCTGTGTCTCTGGTTGGCAGCAGGCTCCTTGGCCTGATCACATAATCCCTACTGACACTGGCTTGAAAACCCCCAAATCGAGTCGGTAATGTTCGAAATAAATGACCCGTAATGACGTGTCATTGTCGAGGGCTCAGTCTGAAACTGAGGACTTACTAAACTGATAAAATGCTAATGCGTATAAGGACATAAGTTGTCCTTTTTTTAAAACTAACTAATCACCTAAAATGTTGATATTTTTTTAAAGTTAATATTTAATAGTTGAACAACTGTAGCGTTGAGCAGGACATTTGAAACTAATTTTCCTATTTTTTTTTTACTGCAGAAACTCTGCCCTACGTATTAATCAAATTTGTATCTTACATTCACTCTTTTTTTATCGATTACACCAAGGCCTCATAGTTAACTTCACATTTTCACCTATCTGAGGCTGTGGAAAAGATCTTTAACAGCCTGAGTGAGTTTTAAGCCGTATAGATCAATCCGCTCCGAAATAACGGATGTTGCTATTACATGCAAATGAACTTCATGAATCCGAAACGTTAAGTTATAAACAATAGACGGATTCGTGAACGTTGTTTCATCAGTTTCATAATACAAATTACGTTTTATAATATCCATATCGCTTCTTCTTCGAAAGCCATGGGCATACAATTAAACTGAACCACAGTCTCAATCATGGAGGATTACCAACATCGTATATCGCGTACATGCGCACATCGCTAGCTGAATGCGGTCAGACTAAGTCCCGGACCGTTAGTGTATTCATCTTTGAGAGTTCTAATTAGTGAAGTGGCCGATGTACAAGCAGACTTCTCGATAGTGAAATTCGACAAGTCACGTCGGTGGTTTTCCATAACACGATGCGTACGGTACCGTTCACTGAGTACCGTTAAATCAGTAGTGGAATCTCGATCAGTCCGCTGATGAGCGTCTGCTCAAAAGCAGCCAAAAAACAAGCCGATAGACAGAAACAAAGAGACCGCGTAGCAGACGATGCGAGCTCTATAGGGCGTTCTGTTTGTGAATAAAGTGAGATTAAACTAGCGATTGGCTTAGCGAGTAAACGAGCATTACCAAAATGACAAGAATAGGTTTAGATGAGATCTCGTGAATCCTTCCACATGACCAGCGGATTGACACACTCGATCATATAGAAGAAATAGTCAGTGATATTGTCATTGTGTAAGAGTGCCGCAGCGAGATTAAAGGGGAATGTGATGGAATAAACAGGCCGCACCATTCATAATCTGGTGGGTGGTGGATCGATCCTCAACTGGGACTTTTAATTTCTTCGGCTAAAAAGTTCTCAGTTACAAGCTCGTTGCCAGTGTCAGGCTGAATGCAGCCTCATGACACGACAGACGAAACGCATTGTTTGATGCGGATGATTTACGCTCACATATAATCGTCGCGTTATACGATTACGTTATAAACAAAATCGATGGACCTTTTTGTGGATTAGGCATAATTTCCTTGTTGGATATCTTCATATAGGTCGCACTGTTGTGTAAATGCAAACAAAAGCTCAAGAACATAACAACCTACTGTAATTTAAAGATTGACAGTTTATCGATATACGAGATATAGCATCATAGCTATTTAGGCTTATGCTGAATTGTTATGATAAAACAGAACAGCTTATTTGGGCACAAATTCGAGTCATTATATATATAAAAAAGTTTATGTTGAAGTTTAGCTATGACAACACACGTAGTCAGCATTGAACATGGTCTGTTTATGGCATGTCGACAAACTGGTTACTTTTTAATTAGAACAGCATATCTAGGCCCTTTAAAAAGAAAAATTCTTTTACGCCGGTGGTGGATCAACCTTTAGTGATTAAATATCAAGCAAAATGCTAGCCTATCGTATCCAATGAGAAATATATGTCTTCTTGTTATCGTTCTTCTTACTACATCCTTAATGCATATAAGTGCCTGTCAATGTTTTCGGCAGAGAAACCACTTCAGCCATTCCATGGAATGAAAAATATTGGTTCCGTATATAATATTACATATCATTGCTAATTATGTGTCGTTCTAGGAAACGCGGATTCCTTTTTGTCTTTATAGATTCGGCCAGGGTGCCGCAAGTCTTTTACTTATTTAAATAAGTTTTATCCTCTATCTCTGATTTAGGCGGTGATATTTCTATTTAGTTTTTGCCGTTATTTTCTTATATTTCAAAGATTAAAACATTTCATATATATATATCATAGTCACATATTATAGTTAAGTGTTTCGTACTCATATATGGTAGTACGAACATGGGTTTGATTTTCTGCGACATTCAGTGACGTGAGAGGTAAAGAAAACGCTCCAACGAGGACTCGTGCCAGTGACTCAGATGAAATCATCAACGTGTATCACCTCAATTCGATAGTTTTCACGGAGAGTTTACATGCATAAAGATCACGCAGAAGGTATCGTCGATGTATTTTTCTACTGTTCATATTGCAGACGAATCATTGATACCATAGATTACTCAAAATGAGTAGAACAACAGTGATACGTTTCGTCTCGATGGGGAAGAGCGATTTTGATATGAACGGAAGCTGCAGTTGACGACTTGCTGTAACTAAGAATGCCAATGGCCTTCAAGATGGCGCCCATTGCGGCCAAGCTAACAAAATACAATATCGCGTTTCGGCCTACAATGCATTGGTCGTCAAACTCAAAAGGGAACGACAAAGCAGTTCTAAAAAATATGACTATATTTCGCCGAGTCATAAGGCCAAGTGTACCTATTGATCATGGTGAAACTTAGAAATGGTCACAACATCTAACGTAAAGTTTATCGTAGTCAGTTATAGCTGAGGCTTGACATCTGAATCTAATCAAAGAAGGATTTGGAATTATACTGTGGACCGCATGCACAAAACACTCAATCCAGAATTTTCGCGATCTTTACTGTAGTTAGCTATATTATAGTATATCCCAAACTAACTCTTATGAAACATTATTTGATTTTTGTTTTCTTAGACAACATGTTACGTTTAACGTCGACGTTTCTAGTTGTGAGTCCCATTCTATCTGCTTAATATCACTGCGGTGTCGCAAAATTGAAACGCCAAAAATAACTATAGATATAAATATTCCATGAATACTGTCGCCTTCCTTCAGCATCGCTGGTTGCCATGCAAAAATACTGATTTATTAATTATAAAGTGTTTTTTTTCCAGTGTACTTGCATATCGATTTCATTAATTCAATTGAGAAGTTAACTTTTGCGCTCCTTCAATAGAGGAATGGGTTTGGGTATCTGCCCGCAAATCCTTTTGAAACAGAGGGGATCCGAGTCCAAATGAGCAAATATGCTGTCTGATTGAAATTACAGGTAAAGGTTTCGTAAAAAATCGAAAATTCTATATTTACTATAATGTGAATAAACGTAGTGCTTGCAGCAATTACGTGCACTGGTACAGAGCATAGAAGGAGTGGCTTTTTTTTGGAAAACATTAACAGCCTTTGACCCCAGTGACTCAGCTGGAGTACTTGATAATATGGATCTTATAAGTTGAAGTTTCATTCAATAGATATTAAAAGCAAATTAAAATTATTCATTATTGGCTATTTAGTGAAAATAAAAATTCCTACAGTATCCGATTTGATCGAAAATGGATCCGGCTTGATTTTTCAACTAAACATAGTTTTTTGTGGTCTATAATTACTAAACGCACACGAGTAATATAGACAATTGTATATTAGATAAATTCTAAATTTATATGACTACTTCAGTATATTTAAGAAATTCCGTACGTCTAACCTAGGTCACGCTTTGTGCTAGGAGTCGAAGCCCGTATATAAGCATATTTATTTCCCTCGATATCTATAGACACTGACTTAAAAAGCAGAGTTTGAATTTGGTGCACCCTGAAATAAAATGGAGGTATCATATTTGGACAAAATACTAACTAAATCGGTCCAAATGTGGAGTTATCGCACGTTTCACGTTAGTCTGTTCAATCTGCCTACCGTTCCTGGCCAATTAATGCTTTAATAGTTACACTCTAAAAGTAGAATTCTTTTTCTCGGCCCACGTTTGGCGTGGCATGTTTGACGATTTTCGCCACTGAACTTCAGTATCACGAACCAGTTGTTCGGGACGCAAACTGAAGGTCTGGCTGATTTAATGAGCTCAAAGATAATTGTCACTTTGCACCGGTACAAATATGAAGGCAACGTAGATCGAACAAAATTCTTAGCCTTTTGTTAGACTATTGCTTATGTTACTGAGCAGCTATTTTCTAGTAAGTGAATATAAGGTTACACATAAATTGTCCAACACGTAGCTAGTGCCAAACAATCGCCGTTCGGAATTGTGTGTAATGTATTCCAAGTTATTAATTAATTAATTAACAAATTTAATATGTTTCGTTAGATTAGAAAATACGTTAAATCGGATTGAAAACATCAAGCGAAAACTGCATACTTTGAACATAGTCTTAACCTAGGTTACATCAGGCCATTGACCGCCAGCTGTGACTCATGTTTGTAGGACGGAGCCTCTAGCTGCCATGTGAAATAATGTTACTTCATTCTATCATTTGAAGACCTGCACATTGAAACTGAATTTAATAGTATCTTGTTGTCTGACCAATGTGCTGGTTTCTGGTACTGTCGTAACTTACATCACTTACCATAACTTACATTACTTACAGCATAGAGCACTCAAAGAAACCAGTTTGGAGGGACCTAACGGAAAGCAAATCATTTCTGATCTTCTTTAACTTATATATATCTAGAGGGCTAAAGTGGGTCCACAGCCAAATTCTAATTGGGGGCAGTTCCGCGCCCCCTTGATTAGATATGTGGCAGATAACAGGAGTAGGATAAGTAAGTAAAAGGTCAGGCGGTCTTATGTTTGGGATTGTCTTTATTCTAGCGTGCAGTGCAACAGCAAATAAATCTGTCTAAACACATCAAATGTTTCAAGATTGCCTTCCGAACTTGCCTTAGCAATATGCTGAAGGGCAAACGTCCATATACGGCCTAATCGTGCCTGTTTACACACAGATTACGATAGTGACAAGAGTATCTGAAGCAACAAATCATTATGTCTGAGCGAACACTAGATCTGAAAGACGCCTACGAGCGCTCTGTCGTCGACTCAGCATTGGAATTACTTTAAACTGTTTGAGAAAAGAAATTGCTTTGTGACTGATTTTTGATCGGATAGTTTCTAGGTATAATTACGCCCACCCCATCCGATGGCGTTCGAAACTTTTACCTATATGAATGATCTCGCTAACATCTAAGACCCCGACTAGGAGACGTATCTTAGCGTAATATTATGGAAAATATTCATTGTAATGCTTCAAAACAGCGCGGCGTTAAGTTTGCATTTGGACATACAAGTTTCAGCCCCTGTAACCTACTGGACAGTTTGCCATATTGGAATCCTTACTAATACGACGCTTCGAGATATATGCGCAGATCAAAGAAGGGAACCAGAGCGTTGCGTCGAAGCTGATCAAAACTAGACGGCGGGACGCTTAGAGATCACTTTCAGGCTCCAAGTGGGTTGACCTTTAAGCAGCTGGGCGGAGTGGTCTGATGCAATATTCTCTCCAGTGTAAACTGCCGCGCGGTGCCTTCGGCGGTGCACTTGTTGCGGGTGGCATTATGCGGCAATATTCGCCTTCTGCAATAGAACAGAAGCATAATGTACACACCTATCGGTTGCACAGGGCTCGTAACGAATAGTTGACTGCTTTGAAGAGGTCAATTAAATGCTGGGAAGCGGTCTGTGCTTCCATATTCATCGATTTCATTTTTCAAACCTCCTTAGAAGCTGTGTAATAAATGGTATGGATTCGGATGTCATGGATCCAATGGCAGTTCAGGCTCATAGTACGTTGAAACACGCTGTCCTATTCTGTGAGTGGTTCAAATCTTAAGTACAACAGAAAACTACACATAAAGCTATTACTTATAATACCTTTGCGGTATAACACGGCCACCTGTGTCCCTTTTATTTGCACAAATACGCGTAGATTTGAGAGGCTTCTTTTTATGAGGAAACTGATGATCCAATATATGACACTTGTATAAATATGTTCATATGTATGAATTTCATTTATAAGCTTCTCATGGCCGCTTTTACATTTCGACTTTTTTGTTCTGCCTCGCCCCCATATAGCGAAATACCCGCCCTTCTACACTGTCCATTTTCGATAATTGATCTCTTTTGATCCCTGGAGAAGTTAATTTCGCTCTTAAAGGTATGAAGGCATTAAATCTATACTAGAAAACTTATATCAAAGCTAACATTTGACTGTAAAACTGGTCACCAGATCCAATTTAAGTTACGCAAGTGTCGGAAGGGAGTGATATAAGTTCAATCGATAGACTGTTTTAAGGCCAATGTTTAGAGATTTAACTAATAGTTTTTCGCTCATAATATTATCACATCAAACCCTGCATCGAAACTTTTGACTGTGTTAAAACTGGATGAGACAGGACGTCGTAGAGACTAACAGAATTAAGCCTTCTTCTGCAAGTGATTTTTAAGCGAATTTTTAGCATTTTTAGTATTCAGTTTTCTTTTTACTTGCGCACCTCGTACCAGAGAAGTATCCTGTGGCAACAAATCAAGCCAAAGAAGGACTTAATAAAAAGGCCCCACCTAAATTAAGGTAACAATACATTTGTAACAAATACAGGCAATTTTTTTTACAAAACATTCTATAAACACATGATAGAACGAAAAAGCTCTATTGTTGACAAATGATGATGATTGAAATGATGAAAAGATCTTATTATAAGTAACTTCTCCTGGCCTTTCCAATTAAACGATGATCCATTAAATATATAATTACCACGTTCTGTTAATGAAAAAAGCCATTCCTATTCCTTATCTCGCATATATTCCATTATTGAAACGAGCTGGAGGAACTTTATTTCGACTACACAAAAATAACACCGAATACCTGCTGATTTTATGCCTAAACACATCATAATATTACGCTGCATAACTTTATTACGCGATATATATATAGAGTTCTACCGATTCACTGCTTTAGTGATAACTTTATAGCCTGCAAGCATCAAAATAGAAGTCCTTGAGCATTTTAGGTACCAACAAAACATCTGCATGAGTACACAGCACTGCATTAGCTTTAACAGGTGTACATATATTTAGCTCGGCATAATTAAAACTGGGACTTGCATTGAGATGTACTAACCAGTTTAGGATCAGTCTAGGTTAAATTTTTAATATACGTTTAATATATAAATTATATATATAAATATAGATATAAAAAAATGTATATATATATATATATATATTTCTCGCCGAACTTAAAATTTACATGTAAATTATGTAAATTTTAAGTTCGGCGAGAAATGTCTCGTCCAGGGATCATCTTTGGGTCGATAGTTTAGCGCATACTAATATAGAAACACGTTATGCTCTTGAACTAGCCCGATCGATCGCAGCTATACTACGTCTATAAAAAATAATTTATTATACAATCTTTGTAAATGGTTTCTAACCTGTCAATAGTAAGCACAGGAAATGGGCAGAAGTTGTTGAATATAATATTTAATTTATTATTGCAAGGTGTTTTTCATTACCTACACACATATCAATACGCCATTATCGAAGTATGAACGTATTTCCTATGAACGTTCAAAAAAATCTCTGTATCTGTGCTAACGATAATAAACGAGATCACATCCATTATACACTAGATAATAAAAATAATCTTTCGGTCATCATTCAGAATCTGGCGCTGCACAAAATCTATATAACACTTTACTTTTTCAACCGTTTCGACTTTTCTAAGTTTCGATAGACGATCCTATAAAGGCCACTTTTGAGGCATTCTATGATATAAAAGTTAAGTACATGAAGGTATCGATTATAGAAAAATGCCACTTTCGAATATTATATACAATATACAGGCTAAAACTACCCTATTACTGCTTATTACCCTATTAGTAAAGGAGATAATACACTGCCATCGGATGTGACACTTGGTTAAATATCTGCATAGTATGTACAGAGTATTGAATGTTCTCGCTAATGATAAATTTTCACAAATGAGTAACGTACAATGTCGCTAGATCGATCGTATAAGCTCGCCTTTGTTCTACGTACAGATAAAACTGAAAACTGATTCATTACGTGCACGCAGTGTTCCTGCTTATCTTATGCATGTATATTTGCGTATAGCAAGTATCGTATGTACATCGACTAGAGGGGACGTGATAGCGGTAATCTTACATGATCTTTTGACGCCTTCAAAAGTGATCTCTACACATGCATTTCGTATGTCTCTCGTGCTCAGAGTTTTTATCGTATGAGCTTCGCACAATACTGTCCATATGCACAAATAACACCCCAGATGATCTGTGTTCATCGTCGTTGTACTAATAGCATTTCTATTACTGGATTTTCTATGGTTGGCGTTTCCAAAGTCGACTCCCAATAGCATCTCAATGTCAACTGAACAGGTCTGGTGATACGATAATGTCCGAAGGGAGTGTTTTATTTTTGCTTGTAAAAAATGTTGCCTATCTTGATCCAACACCAGTTCTTGAGATGGGTGTATCGTTAACGCTAAAAAAAATGGATGCAACTACTGATGAGAACTGATAATGCTCCGCTAACGGCTGCAAGTGACTTCGTGCAGACAGCTGAAGATCGCGATTTCCTCCGTCTCGACCACTGGAAGTCATCGGCGAGGGTTCGCAACTGCAGACCAATCATACGCCACTTATATATATCTTCTTGAAGTCTTTTGCAGGGGCAAGCCGCGTGATCACCCGAACCTAGACGATCTTCACTTCGATCGGATCGGCAAGAGCATAACCACTCGGTACATCTGCAAAGGTAGAATAGACTCGCAAGTTAAGAAAAAAATGAAAATCCAAAACACGATTTAAGAGATTGCGTTTACTAAAAAACACTTCGTGTTGAGTGGAATCAAAACGATTTCAAACATATTATGAGTCGAATGGTTACGTTGGGTCACAGCCCATTCTTATGGAGTTTGTGTCCAACGTTGCGATGAAATAACAATGTGTTTAATAAAACTCAAACTCGAATGAGGGCATTATCAAGCCTTATTAGCAACTTGATTTCTAATGGACACAGTTTTATTAGTACGGTAACACACAATAAAGCAAAGTACATTTTAACATCAGAACGAGTACAGTCTAACCGCTCTCTAATTATCTGGCTAAGAGATATTCGCCTTCAAATAACCCGCGCATATTTAAAAAAAGTCAGCTCTACGAACAAACTATACTTTACGTCAACGACAAATTAAAACTGACCTATTCAGATCGTTCCAGGGCGTCTCGCCTTGTTGATTTGGTAGCTCGGCCTGTGGCGATGAGTTCATCATAACGCAAAGTTTTGAACGGGCGAACGGCTGACTGGGCACGCACATAATATCCTGACGGCCAAAACCACGTTATACCACCAGCAAGATCGAAGTGATTTTTTCCGTCGGAGTAGATAGGAAGGACGCACTAATTAATATATGCGTTCCTACCTCACTTAACAGTAATAATAAGGAAAACGTTTCGTAAGCACTTAAAAACCACAAACTTTTGCTGTTTGTTCAATGCCTTTCTTTTTTCACTTGAAATAGTTCTTTCACTAAATTTTTCGCTATGTTGCCACTACCAATATAATAATAGATCGATTAAGCGTTTCGCGCGCGGTCACTATCTGACGTGTTAGTTATCTCACAACTCGTTGTACCCCGTTGTTTATGACTACATCTACTGAAGATACGGATGAACACCTGAACCTTATAAAGGCGGCCCGTTCTCACCCGATGGGTGATCTCTCCTATAGCCGGGGCTGACCCTCTCCACTTACAGGCGCTCAAGATAAGCGCCGCCCCCCAAAGTCTCAACTCCGAGAGAAAACGTGACACAACAACAACAGGACAATAACAGACAAAACAACAAGGAACAGATGCACACGTAAATCGACGAACAGTTCGGGCAGTCATATCCGAACCGGATAGCGGTACCGATTCGGAACTACCATTCTGCCACCCAATAAGCGACCTATCTGGCGGAACTAAATTTGCCCTAACATGACAGAACAAGACAGGACTTTTCGCCGAATACTGCCAACCAACCTAGGTACCGTCGTGCTTCGCTAGGAAATCCGACCTAGAGCTTTTTGTACCTCAAACCAATTCTGACGACCAATCTGAAATGTGGGAATAATAGTTTTTTCAACAAAATTCCATCTGATGAGTCCGTATGGCAAAAAGTATTCTTAAGTAGGGTACCGGTTGCAAACAAGATTTACCTTCTACGTAACCACAGATGAATGGCAGCCGATGTTTGATAGGAATAGAATATAGCTGATAAAATACTCGTTCTTAAAAAAAGGACGTTTATCTTGATTTCAACGTATATTATATGCTGAGTCAATTTCATTACAGTTAACAACAGGGATAGATCGTTGCCAGTTATATAAAATACGTAGTCTCTGCACGTATCGTGTGATGCTGTCTGTCAAGTCAAGTACGGCCTTTTGCGAATCCTGTTTGCAAAGCGCCATCTTATCTTAATAATTTAGATTACTAGGCGCCCACACATATCGTTGGAACATCGTGAGTGTGGCTGTAAGCTTTCCCGCCATGCCATGTTAACTGGATAATTATCTTTTACGCATTTTAAGACAAAGTATGAAACATCCACAGTGAATCAAACAGCAAATCCTGTGTTGATCTTTTCTCCGAATCGCATATCGCTGGGTTTAAACATTAAGCTCAACTGTCATGAACGTATTGCAGCGTCAGCCCTTTAAGCCCAACAAAAGCCTAGCCCCATGACCGGTTCCATGGACTCTTGAGGGACAGTAACGGTTCGTACATTGAAATAATGGTTTCACGAAATGCGTATCAATGCATGTTTCCGAGCGCATAAAAAGAAAGCAGACGGCTTTCATCAAATCTGACCTCGTTTAATTGCAAGCGAAGGGTTGTTATCCAGAATTTCTGCCATGGGCCTGGCGCTGTTCTATGCAAGATAATTCGGTCCTTTTCCCGGTGCGTGGTTCTGCTTGTGTCGAACGCTCAAACAGTTGATCTCTTTGAGGTCAAAATTGTTTTCTCACATAGTTCGACATTCTTTCAGCTACACATTAGTGATTAATATGAAATGTATAAGGATCTCAAGTCAGTTGCCAGAAGCGCAGGTCTCTCTTTAACATGTGAATCATTAGGAATTTTTTGGTCGATCCTCGACCTGGAGTGCGCCACTATTTTGTCTCTGGGGGGTACTTTGCTTGGTTATTACGGAGGTCGTGAGATGATTACCTTGAACCACATTCGTTCAGATATTCTTCGGATCTAACTATGGACAATTCGGTGCCCAACGTTGCTTCTGGCAATGCAGCCTTTATATATACGTTGTTGTATATGTGCAGCTTCTAGGTAGGGAACATTTCTCCAGTCTAACAAGTAACATAGCATTGTAACCTCCTGTTATCGCGATTGCCTATTAAACTTGAAGACACGTGGCAGGTTAGGTTCCAAACCGGAAAAGGACACATTCAGTTTCGGGCGCGTAGCCAACGGCCTGAAGGAACGCTTCATCCAGACGTAAAGCTAAAAACGTTTACTTCCTGTATTTTCTTGTTAGGACAGACGACGATATTAATAAACCCATTTAAAAGCAATTACTATTGGGAACTTAGGTTAGCACGATCATATAATTTTTTTTGTCCTGTCTTCAAATCGAGTTAGCCACAGTTAAAATGATCACAATCTGCTGGGTAAAAAAGAATTCGTGTACAAGACTGGGTCAGTTTGTATACGCTAACTAGGTTAGACACGGCGACGCTCTGATTCCTAGTTCCCGACGCTACTGCCTAGTTTGTTGCACGACCATCCCGTTAGATACTTTAATGCTGTGAAGATCGCGTTCAGTTGGAGTAGCTGAATACATAACGTTCTGTAGACTTACGTAGTACACATCTTTGAGTAGATACGCTATTTAGCAGACCGATAGTACTAGAGGCACGAGAGATATCCGAACCTATTATATAATCAAAAAAATATAAATGTTGTACGTTATACGATCAGTCACACATGTTTTACAACTAGAAATCGACTAGTATTTCTACTTGTGAGAGTGGCATACAATTCATAGGCAAGATACGTGTCCTACGAACGCATAAATATCGAAATGCGAAATACGTACATGCTTGAAACTGCAAATCTTTGGCTTACTTTTTGCTGATAGTTAGTTCGTGCGTTTCTTCAGGGGGTAGATGATCTACCCCGCGTCTATCATCCCTTACGAACTAACTTGTGGCCGATGCTGTAGACAGATTCCGACGAACCGCACGAAAAAGAAGACTTCGATCGGAAGAAACCAACTACTCCCGGCGATTTCGGCCTGCCGCTCAGCTACGAGCGTTTTCATTTTGTGTAAAATCGCTATCAAACAAGTTAGGACAAGTACTGACCCGTCAGCCATCGGTTGAGAGGTGAACTGTCGCCCCGTTCATTCAGTCTACACACCGAAAGTTGCAAGTGTTTTCATCACCGTATGAAATTGGCTTGTTGACTAAACAAGTGATTCAGGTAATAGCCAATATGATCCACGGCCTAGGTTCGAGTGTATTACGGAAATGCTTTCATTAAACAGAACTGTCACAATCAGACAGATAGAGCTATTTTCAATTTGAAGCCCATTTATTAAATCGTATATAATTGTATGCTACCTAAAGCAATACTTCACGCAGCTGAAGGAAAATAGAACTATTTTTTTTTCCTGGCAACAATAACGGCTAGGAAGCAATGTTGCAGATCTTTGTCAACAGAACCGAATAAAGAGAACACTGTGCGAATATGTTAGAGAACTGGATCTTTCTATGTTTTTTTTGTAAGTAATAGTGGACGAAATAGTACTTGCGTCGTTTGCCTAATTCCTACCTCACTGCATACACCCTTACTTGATCTACGGACGTTTCTAAGGTACGCTGGTTCCTTCAACCAGCTGGTGCGAGATTTATTATGCTCTAGTAGAAACCCTTCTCTTTATCACAAGTTGATGATTATAAGCGTTTCGTGAGAGATAAAGTAATCGGTACGATACGCACCCACACGATCTTAAACAAAGAGTAAAGCTTTCCGGCATAATCTCGTAAGGCGCATTTTTGCGGGAAAACACTAAGAAGTGAACGAGAAACATACTATAGATTTTTTTTTTACGTATACATGAATTCCCACGAATCCAACAATACAAACGAACTCTGCGCGTCGTACTTCCAGAATGCTAGCTCTAACGGCTCTCAAAGGATGGATACGCCAACAGTGATGATCGCTTGCCGTGGTAATCTTCAATCTGCCGAATATCTTCGCGTAAAGACTGTTTGATCTCGTTTAAGTGCATTGGGTACACTGTGGAGCGGGTCTCCTGTGACCCGGTGCACAGCTATGCCGATTACTCTCCTAACTTCAAACCTGAAATGGGCTTTCGTAATAAATATCAGCTCTGAATACATTCTGTGCAATTGTGTTTATAAAAAAATCATTAGCGTAGTATTATTTACTGGGTTACAGCAGCGGTAGAACGGTGTGTAAGCCGTACGCTACCATTTGATCAAGCTTCATTGTGCCCTCTATACGTTGGTTCTTTATAGGATTTTTGCTTGCTCCACACGTGCTCACTTCATGTAGGGTCATGCTCACTTCATGTAAGAAACATTCTATCGTTACGTTGTTCTTATTTAGAATTTTCTTAGAATCTTAATTTAGAATTTTTGTCCTGTTCTTCACAAGGCGACATGTTCACCATGCCGCCTAGACGGCATACTAAGCGATCACCGAACGTTGTGTTGGGACCTAACTTTCTTATTTTTAACCTAGTTGTTCTACTGTTTGTTAGGTCGAAGCCTACTTGTACCAAGATCTATTACTGTAACAGCACCTGAATAAAGGGCGGCGCAAGCTTCAGGAGAGTTGGTCCCGTGAATGTTTTGTCTTGTGTCGCATTACCTATAACAAGTCCTGTTAACATTGCCTATTAAAAAGGAACCACAATCGTAACTTCACCTTATACTATTGTTTCAAACCTGTTTTTCGTGAGTGCGACCTCAACGGAGGTCGTGCGCCGTTTCACAATAGCCTAACAGTAACGGATGACAGATATTCCTAGTTGCAGACCAGCGGTAACACGGATGGCCAAGTATACGCACTTAGTTCCACCGAAGGACATCACTGCTTCGTTGTGCAGGCCGATTTCAATCGGACAAATCTGACCGCTCACGGAAATATTGTATCTATTGACACCAACATAATCAGTAGTCCGTCATAGATAAGTCTGATCGGTCAACTATGCCTAATAGCGTCAATTTTCAGGACATCGAGAAGCGGCACTCTCATAAATATCTTAGGTTATTGTTAGTTCCTGTTTATTTTACCGGCGGCGTTGTCCGCGTATGGACGCTAGGGGTGTTGTCCCTGCAATTTTTTTACTGTGGCCGTTGTCTGGAGCTGTCTGCTTCCACTGCAGCAGCTCTTCTGCCGATATTGGTATCGCCGATGACCTCATAACCTCGTTCGGCAGGTGTTGTTTCTGCTTAGCTTTGCTCGCCTTCGTCTGGTCTCCTCATAGGCAGCATCGACGGAGTAAAATCTCCTTTTCCGCCGTCAAATCGCCAGTGGCCGCCCTGGTGTCTTTCTTAATCGCAGCTCTGGTACCAAGCTACTCTTTGACGACTGAAGATCGGCGTCGATGGCCGCCGGCTGTCGCTGCTACATCGGTCAGAACAGCGTCCCTGTCTATCTACCGACTATGGGACCAAGCTAAACGTCAGCCGGGTACGAAGCACAGCAGCTCGGTAGGGCGGAAGCTTTGGAGCGACAAGCGACGTATCGAAGTATCCGACGAAGAAAACGGCAGATCTCTAAGCTTTCCTGGCCCCGTTCAGTTGTCGATGAATAATGGCGGCAGCCAGTTGGTTCCTCCGTCTGACCTTGTCGCGTAAAGGAGGCGGAGTCGACCGAGCAAATAAGATGGAATTTACACCAATACATCCATATCAACAGTTCAAAGCAAGATAAAATAAATAAAAAGAATATAGGCAGATATGGTTATACAATACGACGTCTTTAGCTGTAGCTGAGTAGTAGGTGCGCCTGAGAGGTAGCCTGAGTAGTAGGCTGAGTAGTAGTAGAAATGCGTAGGTGTTCTATTCGTCAAGGGAAACATCCCATGCGCGGTGCAGCTAAATGGGAAAAATTTACATATACCGAATTGGTTGCATTGAACTGGATTAAAGACCAACTCAATTTTAACTTTTTCCGCCTCGAGTGATTGGTGTAGTGGGTACCGATGAAAAAACGTCTTAGGCCTCGTCTGAGGCGATTTTTCGGACATGTATTCTGTGAGGTGATTCACTTCGGAGCTTTACCTATGCAGGCAGCGTTGAAGTATTAGTATGCAACTTATCGGCTGGCTGTCAGCAGTCACAAATATTATCTACATATTATAATTAGCATACTAAATACGCAGTTTAATGCCATAGTAGAAAAAATTGACCGTCTTACCTCCGGTTGCTTTGCCAACCTAAGATCTAAAACCTTCGCCAATTTTGTTCGCACTATTAAGATGAATGTCCTGTAATAAGCGGTAGGCGTAAGTAATTGAGGGTCCGAACTCGAGTACAGCAGTCCGATGTCAGAGCAGGCGACTCTAGTAATAATTACAGGCAAAAAAAGGTAGATGGTTTTGATGACTTTTCACTTAGGCTACATGCGGCATTTAATTTAGGAGTGGTGACGCAGCGGCTCCCCCCACTCCCGACCTATCATCAGTGTATGTGTGTGTACGTACGTGTATCAAATCGGTGATTTCGAAAACTCATTTATTAATTAACTCACGCTAATTCTATGCATACAAATTCAGCTTTAAGTATAATAATTTGTCTAAAAAGCGACTGTAATCCGAAGAGATAGCAGCCATGCGATCTGAGCCAGTGTCCAGAGCTAACAAACAGCCTTAAACCTTTTAGCCTCTTGTATGGCTTTGGTTAGGGTGTATAATTTAGATAGATATCTATAATAACACCGACAGGCTAATTGCATGAAAAGTCCAGTTAACTCTATCCTCATTTTGCGCAAAAAGGGCAATGTTATCGCCTGCTCAATGTTGTGTTGATAGGGGCACACTCGAACACGACCATGGTACGTTGTACGCTGTTTCATATAAAGCAATGGAAAGTGTGGACTAAATATTGAAACAATAATTTAAAAAGGAGGTTCCGTTCTCCATGTCGGTAAAAATTGATCCAAGCAGATACGAGGTATCCTTGCTTGGCAGGAGCTGAATCGTTGGGAGTCGGATATGACAATATAGCGTTACTTAAAGGCAGCAAACGATATCTGATATCGTATTAGCACAGCTATAATTGATATGATACAGATATTCGTTGATTAAAGTATGTCGATAGGTTCGAGGTTAGTGGAAGAGTTTGTTCGAGCATACGACCAAATAAAGTACGGGGCCGGTTAGAGAAAAGTGTGATGCTGCAACAGTGTAGACCTCTATGTCCTGCAGGCCTAGACAGAATAGACCTGCGATACCTTATCTCGACCAGCACCGTTGGAAGCATAGTACCGTTAGATTACTGTATACATTCCGACAAATGTTGATACGGATTACCTCAATTTGACGAGTACACCCGTCGGAAACCACTGTCCATACGAACACACAATAAACGTGTATATATATAAAGAACGTAAAAAGTTTATTAAAGTTCCTGCAATTTTAGCATAGTTGATTTGTAGTGTCTCGTTTATCCGACATTGATTACGATACAGTCATCCAGTGAATATGTATCATTCACTATATGGTGTCTGTTTTTTCTGTCGCCGTTCGTTACAGCTGGATGGCATAAATTCGAATATAAAGCGCGCTCATAGATCAACTATGTCGGAACTACTCGTACCGTCAAATAAATACAATGTTGCAAAAATAGATCAGCTCGCTGCCGAATAACCAGGGCAGACTTAGTGCCAGCAGTTGCTGTTATAGTAGGTCTGCGCAGGGGCATTTTGCATGCAGTCGGGCTGGGTGGTTAAGGTGAAGAGTTTAAAGGCTCTGAGTGCAAGCATTGGCCGTAGCAATTACTAAAAGGATGGCTGTTGAGGCCGCGATACGCACAACATGCAGAACAGGAGTGAAGTTGGCCCGCGCCTTCGTCGTCGACTAATTGAATTACGACGATGAAGTGGTGCGACGCTTAAACGAAGCGCGCACGCCAGCTGAGCCCCGACAAAGCAGTCGAGATTTTTCAGGGAGTTGTAACCCACCACTAACTACAACCTGACCTTTATTTAAACTAACGTGATAACATGGGCATGTGCTGTATTTGAGTTGTTTACTATTATACGTAACGGATGTAGGCATCGATAGCATCCGGGCAAAATATGTGTGGCGTCAGATGTTTAGCTTAGGGAGACAGCTTACTAACTTAGCTAAGTTAGATATCGAAAGTTATGGAATTATTAATTAATAGTAGGTAGTTTATCGTAGGTAAATGGTATGATTATTGTTTTGAACAACTAGCGTATAATTATCGACATAAGCACCGTGGGATGTTTGTGGGCTATGTTATCGATAAATTTGATTTATCTAATATAGCCGGACAATGGGCGACAGACAGGCACGAAACGACTAGCGAAGGGATTACATCTAATTGTGGGCGTTGAGAAGTCGATTTGCCGTCGTCGAAGCATCTAGCAGAACTAACCGGCCTTAAAATGCGGTTCTTTCAATTTGGCGTATCCTATGACTAGTGGTATTAGGCTTTCTTGGCGCACATTTTGAATTCTGGTCGTTGTGTAGTTGATTCGAAACCACCCATAATGTAACGGGTAATGGGCGGTCTACAGAGCATCCAAGTGGGTTGGCCCTTGAAGGGCAAACTAAGGGGGTGAATACTAGCCTCATAGCTCGTGCTACCGTCATTGAAATGAATCGTGCATAGTACTATAAAGCAAGGGAAATCTAAGATGCGACGACGTTACAGGCTAGAAGTTTGCGAACATTTCCGCGAGCGAATTCAAACCATTAAATAGACAGACACTCTTTAAAGTTTAACTTACGTACAGTATCTTTGTTGTAAGCCTTAACTGTATACTTGATTCGTGCACGTGTCGTGCTCAAAACAACATGAAACTCTAGGTCGATCATTTGCTACGTTCGAACATCATAGTGTGCACATATGCACGTTTATTTAACATGCAACACCATAATTACACGGTTACCGTCGAGTGGGCATGCTAGTCTACCCACTGAGTAACTTTTCCATCTCAATGTCGTATTAAATAGAGTCTTCCTTCATTTACTCGGTGCTGGTCCAATGCTTCTGGAGTTGTTGAACGAGACAAGGAACATTTATCTCAGAACTGCTCAGCCTGTCTTGTTCGACTCGTTCTCGGTATAGTCATCCGTGACAGCAGAGTTTCCAACCAAAAACAGGAACAGCACGAAGAGTAGGCGCTAAGATTCTATTTTTATCGCCACACATCATAAGGGGAGAAAAAACATCTATTCGAATACGGAAAGGCGGATATCGTGTCAAGGATTTGGAAAAGACTACGAAAGGCCAGGCGGTTCTGTGACTGTATCAGAACGGACGTGTAAACCTGTGTATGCCATATATCGCTGATGTTGGGGAGTCAGCAATCGAAAACGATAGCCCTTTTCAGGGGCTAAAGCCCTCTAGGAACTTTTTAGCAGAGGGGTAATGGTCGATTGATGTGCTGAATCAGGGTGCTGGCCGCGATACTTTTGGATAATGCGTGAAAAATACATTACTTTATGCTCTTTGAGTAGCCAAAGGCAGTTTCCCACGCTGCTCTTTAGCGAAGTTTTTCAATAAGAGTTATAGGCTAACGTGTGATAATGTAAACTAATAATTCAATGCAATATCTACACGAACCTTATCGTAACAAGGCTGTTTTCCGTACTGCCGCCGATGAACATCTGAAAGCGTCTATGTAGAACAGGAGTCTGTCTCCTCTTTGATACTGATATGTTAAAGCTTATTCGAAATAGAATCCCAGAAAAACGCATTCCGTGTTTTGATGGCCAGGTGCTTGCTGATAAATTTGCCCCGAGCCCTTTGAACAAAGTGATTAATGTAACAGTATGACAACAGAGTCTTTAATGGCACCATGATTACAACTGAAAGGGATCTCTTTCTTTCAGTTTACCATATGCAAATAATTTAAGCTTTTTTCATATATGCTAACCACTTAGTGCTATTTATATAATACTCCAGTAATAGTTTAGCATCCCTGCGCCATAACTACGTCATAATTTATATCCATAGGAGAACGCCTTGGCTGGCAAAACATTCTTGTTGTATGCGAAGCCCCCCCCTACGAAGCTCGAGAACAGACCCGACAAATCGCGAAACACAGACCGCAGAAACTTTTAGATGGCTTTTTTTTTGCTGTTTCTAAATATCGGTCGAAATCCTAAGCGACGCGTAATATATATCAAGAATCGTCGAAAGGCCCTTAATTTGATGCTGTTATAAAGTCAATATTGCAATACAATATAAGGGAATGGTTAGAATTAAAAATAAACCACTCGGGGAAAACATATCTGTGTTCTTCGTGAAACTTTTATTTAGCTTATGGATACAAGCAAATAGAACTTACATAACTTTTGTTGCCCTCAAGATCACGTTGATATACAGTACTGGTCGGGTTTACATTTCTTTTATAGGTATGCACAGATACCTCTGTTGAACATGCCATAGCGGGAAAGGGTTCCAAGAAAGATAGTCGTTAGAGGAGGCCTTGCTGACAAGCTAGCTTGCTAACGACCTTGCTACCATAAAACGCAAAAAGATGCTTAGGTCTGGTTAAGACGGCCTAAAGAGCGGGGAATTAGGATCATCATCAATTGAATCGTTGAAAAGCCTGTTTATTGGCGTTGAGTGATATTCCTTAGATATACTCGTATCTGAACGGGGAACATGAAGCGCAGGGCAGCTTCATTCATAGCTTGGAGTGAGTGCCTGAAGAGCGAGATCTGCTACTTCGGCATAGAACGATAACTCAGCGAAATCGACGCCATGAGTCGAAAGACGTATCCGATAGATGCTTGCCGTCTTTCCTTGTACATGTGTGGACACGGCGGATACGGCTCTATAGCTGCTCTCGATTCTGTCATCAACGACATTACTCAGCGCACTCGATCGCGACAAAATGATTCTAGTCGATTATTATTCTTCGCTGAGTCTGGCGGCCTGTAAAAAGGTCAACGACATTACTAGGTCGCTTAGGTATGGAAATCGTATTATGTGTATGTTTTTCCTTTATAAATATAGCGCACGGTACGTTTTAAATCGCGTCGAAGGGCCTCTTTGTCGGCTTTTGTATTCATACAGGAAAACCGAATCAAACAATTCAGGTTAATAAAAACAGGTATATCTCCGGTAGAAGAACCCCGGGGTGAGCCGTCCATGGATATGTACTACATGGCTAAATAAATAATCAATAAACTAGTGAAACTGTTGGCCAGCAAATAATAATATTGAAAATAATGTGAAACACGTAGGTGCGGCTCGTTCGAGCTCCTGTGCACTTAATTTTCTCTGACATACAGTATATATGTGATTTCTGGCAGTTTCCTTCACACTGCTTCGTTTTCCACTTCAGCTTTCAATCTACATTGCATCTGTGTCCACTTCCTTACAACATGTTCCTGCAAAACATGTTTCTATTACTAGGTCCAGGGTCAGATATACGGTCAATTAATAGCGGGTTTACAATAATGCCTGATATAGTTCTTCCAGTAAAGGTCGAGCAATGCTCTAGTCTACTAGTATGTATAGATGTCCTTTCGTTGTGCACAAAGCTAATTATAGGACGTCTTAGCAGGCATCCTGTATCGTTATGAGGGATCTCATTGTAACTTTATCCCTCCTCTGAATTGCCGATACGATCGGGTAGCGTGATTGTAGTAAGCGTCAGTCTTGTGTGGTTTCATCAGAAATTTTGGTCGTTCATCATCGATCAGTCGCGTAACTACACTCAGATACGACGCAATCCACTACTGATGGAAGAATCCGCCAGTAAGGGTTAGTTTCAAGTCATGGCCTCTATGGAGATAGCTGAGAGTCGTTGGATAGTTGTTAATCGCAGACGATTGTATCGATGAACGCTAATACTGAACGACACTTGAATGAGACTAATAGACCAGGCTCGATTCACCCGTCTGAATCAGTTGATGAAGCTAAATTAGGATCCAACTAGTGAAAATTTTATTGACCATCTTTATTGTCATGTGGTCTTTACATAGATCGAGTAGTCGATCAGAGTGGTTAGTTGTTCGTACGGCGTCCGAGTGATAATATTCAACCTGCCGGCGTTAAGCCTAACGAGAGTCGTCGAAATTGAACTTCCCGCCATGGAATATTTCGGTCACGAAATTAACTTTTCAAGTACGCTGTATATTTATTTATTGTGTGTGTTTATAAGTGGTTCATATATCGATCAGTTGTGAATTATTTCTTTGTCAATCAACCTATCGATGGTATATTTGAATGCATACAGGGCTTGGGTGAGTTTCTTTGTTTGCCTTTAAAAGTTGAAAGCTCTTACGGGGATCGGGATATTTCTTTTGGGCAACTTATTATATAGCTGTAAATAAAAGAAGTCTACTCCATGCGGACTGGAATTGTAATGTCACATAATACGTGCCGAAAGGATTTGGCAAGATGGCTTAAGCAGATTACTGGTCCATTATGGCAGCCTCTCAGGGGTGGTCCTTTATAGCGAAGGGAGCCTTTTATCAGCTGGAAAGTCTGCCATAATCTTTCCAGATGATCGTGTTCTGGGTAGTCAGGGTCATAAGTTCTGTCGCTTGTTGGGAACAATTAGTACTAATAGAGAGTAATTTTGCCGAGTTCAAAATCGATGAGTTCCCCATATCTATTCAGTTCTCAGCGAGCATTATTAGGAAAGTATTATAGATCGGTAGGTTGAGAAGTTTGTCGAAAAGGGTCTCTTGCGTAATGTGAGAAGAGGCTTCGGTCCTATAGCATTTTTACGTTTATAAAAAGAAACACAAGAGCTACTAAACAAGTATGTTGAACGTGGGGCAGACAAATAGTTCATTATTAGATATAGACAGTAACAGTCAGGCATCGGTCTTGGGCAGTTGAGTTTTAACCTCTAATCGCACAAGACGCTTCTAATATTGTTTTCTTTAGTCTTTTTTGAGGATAGGATTTGGTTAAAAAGTTCCTCTCTGCCCTTCGACTGGTTGCGTATTTATACAGATCGCTACTATAGATGTACAAGTCAAGCTTTTTAGTTTCTCAACTAATAATAATAATTGCTATTGTCAAAATCTTTTCCATGCCGATACCAGCAATGTATCAGGCTCTTCTATTATTGTTTGTATCACTTGGTGGCGGCACGAAATAACAACCCAAAAATCGCCACCCAATCGAAATCGCGGCGCTCGATTCGTGACAGGTTCGGGTCGAACTATTTCACAACTTCACTCTCTGCGCAAATGACGCTCCCCCGAGACGACTGCTCCCTCCAGCTGATGCGCCTTCACCAAGGGGCTACCCGGTGCGGGCGGCCCCGCATTATTGTGCTTTGATATGGTTTCTGTTCCGTTACCTTGATGAATATAAGTGTGTCGCTCGAAGATGTCCCTGCGGCGACGTTCGTGCCCAGACATGGTCCTGCTCGTTCCCGTTCTTCGGCAGAATTCGATGCGTAGAAGTGGGTTGCGGGGTCCTTCTCTGTTCGCCATGTGCCGCCGTTGGAGTAGGTCCTGGGGCGAGAATTGTTCACAAAACAATTATCAAACCTCGGTGCAAATCGGGTCAAGCCACTAGATGAAGCGGTAAATCGGTCAGCCCAAACGAAAAATGTTATTGTTCGCTCGTTATTTCGTTTTTAAGCTTCATCTCTCAAAGTGATTGCTGGCCTGGGGGATGTTTATATGTGAATCAGGGATGCCCTGACGATGATTATTCTAATTTTCGAATCTGTGTGTGCGTGCGAATAGATTCAAATGGGATCGACCGCAGCGTTCCATGCGATTAGTTTTGTTATTGTTGTTAAGAGGCTACTTTATCAAAGTGGCACGTTTTTTTCGTATACAATACCTAATGTAGAATGCTGAGTGGTTTGAGGCTTTACTTTGAGGAACTGTCACCTGACCTGTGAGTTCCTTTGACCGAGTAGACCGATCTACCGTAGCAACAAAAAAGGACCTACGGACTGAATGCAACGAGTGACAAACATCGGTAAACGCCTTATACCTGACTAGCGACTTCTGAAGTCACAATTTGCTACCTAAATTGTGAATGTTCAGTTACTTTATCGAACAATGGCGGTCAACGGAACGTTGCTACGCAAATTAAAATAAAGACGCTTATTAATTTATTTTATTTATATTTGCTAATAGGAATGCTTCGTTCTTCAGCGTTAGGCTTCTTACGTTCGGTCTTGATAGTTCTGTTGTTGATACATATAGAAACAATCCTAGTACCCCCCCATTTACATATTCAGTTTCCGTCACTATGCAGAAAATCCATCGGACAGGACTTGTAAGCTTGCTTTAAGCTGCATAGGAAAACCGTTATCTTTGTTTAATTTAGACTATCTTGTCAGTTTTTTTTGATAATACTCTATAACAATGTTAACTAATCGTCGTTAGTCTGTGCCGGACGATCTCCCGCTCCGACGGTGCGCGCTTGAATGCGACTCATTCCTACTCTATGCATGTACATGATACTAAATTCTGCCTGTAAGGGAAAAAAGTGTTCTTTTTTTTTACCTAACACCTCGTTCGTCGAGCGAATTGGGTTCAGAAAATTTCTAAAAAGGTCTTTACGTGCAATGTCACCTTCACCAAACATACGTAAGGTAGCGTTTTATATCGGCATCAGTAGTGACGGCGTTTCGTCTTGCCTTGCCAGAAATGGTTAGCCATGGGCTATGTAGAATGCGTATTGAGTGTGGGACTCTGCATAGCCCCGGCTGTAATTACTGAAAAATAAATTTTCGAAAACATCGTTTGATATCTTCCTGTCTTCGTTGTATGAACGATGTAGTTTCTGCGTCAAAAGCATTGGTAGCCCAGTTCGCTCCGCTCCGCCACCGTAGTTTGATTATATTCTAACCTCCCTTTGACCGAAGCCCCTTACACACAGCCATCAACTGTGAATGTGATGTCACGCTCTGTTGTGCGTATAACCGCTACGGCCGGCGTCAACTGATCTGGTCTGACAGCGGGCGGATATCCATCTCTGATGCGAGAAGTAAATACACATTCGTTTTGTAGTCGTAGTTAATTCTGAGGCAAGGGAACTATAGACAAAGAGGACTGAGAAAAAAATCCAAGAGTCTTCACTGCATGTCATACCTACGTACGTATCGAGTAATACGGGGACGTTTATGAAACAGCATTGA
This sequence comes from Varroa destructor, assembly GCF_002443255.2. NCBI lineage: Eukaryota > Metazoa > Arthropoda > Arachnida > Mesostigmata > Varroidae > Varroa > Varroa destructor. The sequence continues at coordinate 21,441,657 of NW_019211459.1, forward strand.
TAGGCGAATGATTTAAACGGTGGCACCGGTTGAAATAATCCATATTTGTTGCCAGCTGGTATAGGTCGAAATTAATCGCTACCTCGATTCGTACGTTAGTAATCACAGTTATTCAGAAGGGAAAATTCAAGTGTTTTCTATTTTGCCGAATTGTTGTTTTTGTGACATATGGTATCACTGGGCATTTTTTTGTTAATTATTCTCAGCATATATTTAGCGCGAACGTTAAGATGTACGATGACACACATTACCCATATAATACTAAGTTGCATTTGTTTTCGCAGCTTAAAATGTGTTGGGTATAGAGTGAACGCTGGATTACAGCGTTCTGGATTACTGGAAGGCCCAGTTGTTGGTCCTCATCGGTCCTAAATCAAGTTTTCAAAAAAAGCGCTACTTTAAGGATGATTAACTAATTGTTGTGGTGTATCAGATTCCATCACGGACATTACACCCATATGCATGATAGGCGTGTATGAAAAGCGTGCTCTAGAATTCTGAGAAAGCTGATTTACTTTCAACATTGCGTTCATCGCCATAGAAGAAGGGCTGGGAACTTCTCTGTTTTTTGTCTTGTCCACGTAAATTGAAAAGGAGACATCCACAGCTAGCAACTGTTTACCGGCGGATCTACCCAGGCTTAAGCAAAGAAAGAAGAACAGGGCCGAACGCGACGAAATTGGTTAGTGTCTTTTCGTTCTGACTCATTGGCTCTTACTACAGCTTGACTGAAGTAGAAGCCGCGAGGTTTTGTCGTCTTTCCTTTAAGTGTTAGCGGCCGCCTTGTTGGATCAGGGTCGCTGGCAAACAGGTGTGCAAAGGTTTTTCCAATACACCTATTATATGTACGTGTGTGTCGATTTACGTGGCGCGGGAGCAGGGCCAGACCTAAGACAGCTCTCGTATGACAGATTTTCATAGCTTCTAAGAAGGGTAAGTGGGTCTAACAGTCAGCATGAGCACTTTCCTTCTTGATGATCCTGATGACGTTGTTCATGGGAATAATCTCGTTCGCCCGCTGTCTGATTGGGCTGCTCAGCTGATCAGTTGCCGGATAGTGATCAAAGGACGTCCAATAAGCGACATGTCTATCCACTCCGAGGCTTTCGCTTTTTTCGTTGCTTTACCATCGGGCGCGGGCAAGCCTTTTGATACGATAGCGATAAACCAGAGACCTTACCAGGTCGCAGGCAAAATGTCGGCAGTTAGCAGAATTAAATGACAATGGAGTCGACTGGTTTGCCGAGCAGTATACATGCAGTGCCATCACCCGCCATTGACTCATCCTTCACTTTGAAAAACAGAAGCAAATCAGCCAAGGATAAACACAAGTTCGGCCAAAAGCTGTAAATATTTCACCGTTACAGCGGGCGCTGGTTGGTCATTGACTAGCGATCCGCACAATGGCGCTTCGATGATACGGAAAATCCTCTAGGATTCTCGGTCTCGACGAACGTTTCATTGTTTGCTTGATTTAATATTCATCTTTATAGTAAGAAAAAAAATAAAAGCGATAGATAAGGTGCACCAAAGGCTGCGTTGCAAATATAAAAAAATAACAATGTCCTGTATTCGACTATCCTCAGGATACTTTAAACACTTTGTTTCATACACTCAAAAATTATTGCTGAAAATAGGCCTGTTTTATTGATCGGAGCTAGTAGGACAATAGCTGCACTAGTATTGAAGCATTATTTTGTTAACGTCTAAGATACAAATTGACTCTGAAAATTGTTGGTCCCGAAAACTTAGGAAAAATCGATTCTAGGAAAATCAGCTCAGAAAGAAGACATATTGTTATACATGTGACATATTTTGCTAGAAACAGATCTTCAGTCTATACAATGGCTTTTACCATGTACAAATCAGTAAATCATTGGAAAAAATCTTGGCGTCCTATTGCGTAGGTGAAATTAAATAGTGCAATTGCAGGCCATACAGATCAGTATGAGGTTGCGAGCTAAGCTTGAACCGAAATGTAACTTACCAATAATAAGTATGCTCATCGTTGCCGACAATAAAAACAAGGTGATTCATAAAATATCTGCCTAGTACACTAACTGATCCATCTCTGCAGCCTCTCTGTTATTTCTGATCATATTGTTATATCAAGATCATCCCGCTCCCCAGAGTAGTAGCATCGGCTTTCTGCCGAGCTAATTACCGAAGTGTGACTCGACCATATTCAGTCATCAGAAACCCTCCGGTGAGGGTTCCTCTGAGCCTGATATAATTGGTAGTTAGATGATGACGCCAACATCAAGTGTGACTAAGGCTCAAACTTATATTGATACGTCTATAATATGCGTGTAACTTGTATTTGTTAGATTTGGCCTCAATACGACAATGCTAACTGAAAAAATAAGTTGTCGCCGTAAAAAGCCATCTTGTGGATTATCAGTCTGCGTATGCGCTAACATCACTACGTTTGTACAAAGTATGAAATAGTATGAATAAGGCTGATTTGTGTGATATTTTTTTTAAATCAGAATCGTTTCGCACCCCGTAATGGATTGAGATTTTAGAAAAAACAAGCTGATACCAAGAATCTTGCTTGAAAATACACACCGCCAACAGCATCACTACAGATGTGAAACGTACGGTAGAAGAAATAGAAAGTCTAATTCGCAGCTTTAACTTGTGAGTTTTTATGTATGACACACACACACACACACCTAGCGTTTGTATAAATTGTGTAGTATTTTTCATTAGGATAATTTCTGTATTTTTATTTATCTCATTTATATCTAGAATGCAACATGTACTTGACCGAGTGTATTTTCTGGGCTGTTTTCTAATAATAATTAATCAAAGATGTCCATCTCTAAGATTCCGCAGTTGCGCAGGTTCCGCTCTAATTCAGTTAGTTAAACGTGTCACCCGGAAATGGCAAATTGGGCCTTTTGTTTCTACTCCTCCTTAGCTTTTCATGCTTAAAAAAACAGCATGTGACTTTGCGGACTGACGTAGGAAAAATACTTTTTTTTAATTGGCGTTACCTATATAATGACTGAATAACGAGGAAATCGAACGGAATCCAAACAGGCCAGGATTTTTACCATCATTTTATTAATTATTATCACTAACGTATTAACTATATTTGAATATTACTGAGGCGGCCAGAGTTCTTGACGTTCCTAGGGATGAGTTTTTTCTTCGTTTGTCTATAGGCCAAAACATGCAATAGGCAAACCTGTGCCTAAATGATTCGTGCTGATCAATAGGCCCTATCGATATTATTAGATCATTTGGAAGATAATAAGCCCCAAATCAGTGACGACACTTGTTTGAGTTCATGACTACTAGTCACTGTGATGATTGGGGCGCGCTTCTTTCCGCCTGCAGAGTTACGTCGGACCCGCGCTGTATCATCTACCGAATTAGCGCAGTATTTCGATACATTTCACTTATAGGCGTTCGCCTAATCAATCGCGCGTTAGAGGCTATGTCACAAAGACAAATCGATCAGGACGAACGGTTTCAACAATGCCCAACGATCCATTTTGGCGAGCCGCCACGCATTCTTTCTGACAGCAAACACTTCTACCTACTCCAGATTTCGAAGGTAAATCTCAGAATGGGAATAGTGGAACTGGAACCGTATTATGCATAATCAGACGACAAGAACACGCCTTCCCGCCTCTAGACACATTGTCATGGTGTCGTAACGTGTGGTGAACGATGGCTTTGCGGTATAAACCTTCATTTAATCATTTAGACACAGAGATCTATTGGAGGAGATAATTTAATATTGTATTTATTGGACGTCCTGAATACCTTCTAAGAATTTTGAAAAAAAAAAAAAACTAGTAAAAAAAAAGTAAGTAAACTAGTAAAAAAAAAAAGTTAGTATACTTAAGCCCATTTTGTCACCTTAAAGTAGAGTAACATGGGAGAGCTCATCGCCTTGGTGATTTCTATTTCTTTAATTTATATTAAGCCATTTTTAACGACCGTATGTGCTGACGTTTTGCTGATTCGACCCAACGTTTTACCCTTGTTTATTATGTAATTATTGTTCACATATTGAACCTTTATTCTTCGAGTAGGTAGGCTTGATAATTGACTGTAAATCCCACAGGCCACAGCTGTTTTCTATCTCGCATTTTACAGCCGACACATAATACAAAACCCGCTTTCTATCTATCTATCTCTGAACATTGGAGTTAAGCGGTGGCCACGCGATCCTGCCGCCACTACTCATCATCACGGCCTGGACGATGACACGAGCCCGATCGCCCCAAAGCTAAACCACAACCAACGGTCGACAAACCGAGAGGGCGTTTATTGTTCATTCGACTTAAGCGACTTGTCGCCTGCACCAGAGACGCGAGCCAATTGCGAGCGAATCCCTCCTTTTTGTTCTTTCCTTAAAACTACCGTTTGTGTATGGTGCGTGCTTTGTAACAGTCAGCTCAGCTGTACTAACGGTAGTATGTGTCCGGGGCTGTGACTGGGGGCCACGACCCACTGCTGAGAGGTTGTCGCGCAACTGTCGTAGTGGGAACGAATACAGGTCTCTCTCCCTGCTTTGTCCCTATGTCTACGCTCCCGATGATAAATCTTCTTTGACCGCGCACCGGATCGGAAAACAGGAGAAACTATGGAAGAAAAAGAAAACTAAGAGAATCGTCTTGATTAGAGAAAAGAGATCGGAGTCCGAGAATAGACGTGGCAGAGGCTGTAAGCTTGACACATTGGTGCAAATAAACAAAAGGTAGAGTCAATAGAAGCCAGACCAACGACGACGACGACGACGACGACGACGACGATGACGACAACAACAACTGAAGCAGCAGTAGTTGTAATAAGCCGCAGACTCTTTTATTCAAAAAAACCAATACAAGTCGCAATTCTTTTCTATTTAATTTTACAAATAGATTTATTGAAGGGTACGATACGTGAGGCAAACAAAAAATAATGATATGCGCTAATTCCAAGAGAAAGCCAATATCGGTTAACTTAGACTGCATAGATAAGTTCGACCTAATACTATGTGAGCCTAGGGAAGGAACGTACAGTGAGGCGTCTATCCTGAAAGACTCATTATTCAAAAAGTCATTTAGTGAACGCTGAAGAAAATTCAGGTAATTTTCTTAGTCTCTATATATCTCTGACGCGCATTTTCTGCTCAATTCCAACCAAAAGCTGTCCACACAGGTCGCCAACAGAGAAAGATGGAAATCGATAATCGAAGTTTCGCTGTGTTTAATGATTTGATATAACTCGTCCAAAAAAGGCCGCTTTTGCGGATAACCCACAGGTGTCCGGCCTCTGATCAATAATGTTTCCATCATAAATCTGAAAGGTAGAGTTTTTATGAACCCTCTATTGTGACGGCTTTCACCGAAATGTTACCACATTGTTATGCTTTCCTACTAATAATCGCCAAATAAAATGATACATAAACCAGCTAACCGTACAGGAAATAGTAACACTTTTTCTTCAGGCCAATCATGGGCATATTCGCATGCTTGCTAGCTCGAGTCGTTAGGGCCAATTGTCGCCTCAACCAGCAATAATATTTATTATTCGCAGTATGATTTCTACTGCTAGTCATCCCTTAGAACCGTCAAAGCCAATAAGATAGGCCAATGCCTTAGGAGTTGGAAAATACTCTAGGCAGGCTGGCCGTACGAATGGGTGCGTGAGTGAGGTGGAAGAAAAATGATAAAGCGGGGCCCCACGGAGTCTTGGATTTTGTGGCCATCATCGCCATATCGACAAGCAAGGATATCATCAAACCTACAAGTACGGACTCAAGGTAAGAGATCAGCAGTAATAGAAAGTTTAATTAATTAAAGAAATAAGCAAAGCAAATCGTCACTGAAGTACCGACGTTAATTAGCACTATAGTTATCGGCCTAATAATAACAACGTCATAAGTCATGAGATATCTGAGTCAAGTAGGCAAAAAGAAAACTAGTATCCGGTAGCAAGCGGTAACTTCAGCAGCGAGATCATTGTACAGGCTTATCCACATATAGAACGAGACACAATGCTCGTGACCGATCAATATTGCAGATAATATCAGTGACACCCGTTGCTTATTAAATTAGTCATCCCGCACTTGTATAGAAACATTTTCAAATTGAAATTTAGCGCCATAAAAAAGTTAACTTTTTCTGGCCTAAATAGGCGGAAATCACTTTGGCTTTAATTGTGCTTACAGCAGGTCAACGACACTTGCATGAAAATGGTGTCAAACTTATCATCAAGTTGACCTTTATACGATAAGCGGGCATTACAGGCTTGCTAGGTAATGTATCATACAGATCGACCGTTATATTCAATAGGACGGCCGGAAGCTGGAGATGTTCACATTTAGCGCCGCCAAGGTCAGATTAAAGCAACGTAACCTAAACAGTCAACAATGCCTGAGCATCGTTATGGCTGTGGCACTAGCCATTTTTGTCTATAGATTCATCATCTATTACGAACGTAAACATTGTTCCGTTCACCGAAGCACTATTTTACTATACATACAGAAATCTACGATGATATATAAGAACGGCGCTGTATCCTATAGGCACAGATGCTCACGTAATCTTTCATCTCTGTTGATAAGCGCTAACCAGTTTATCCCATAGTCGGGCATTAATATCAGCGTGGCATAAAAAGATTATAAGAAAACGTCACTTTATTAGACACAAATGCATATAACGCTTGACGTAAATTCGGACTGTACCACAAGTCTTTGATTAGACTGGGGACGACCGTGTGCATCAAAAGATTGCATCGAACTGATATACAAAAAAATATCCAGAGAGAATAGTAAACATGAAATCGACTTTGTTATCGACCGGAAGAAGCATCTTCGAGAAGAGAACGAACGCGAGAAAGAAGATCCAAAGTTGTCAGACTTTAAAACCGTTATACTGCCTTAATAGAGCCCGGACGATCAAATAATGGTACAATAAACTCCTTCGATGGGTGCGACATAACTATCCGATCCATCTGAGCAAATTGTTTATCAGCTGAAACCCACAAGCTGTGTCTTAAATAGGCATTACAAAATCTATTTTTACTACTACTTCGTATGATCACTGCTCATCGGGATTGCCATCCCGGTGCAACATCCATCGCTAGCTGCGTAAACAACTTATCTCTTAAGACAGAAACATATGGTATCTAGGCAAACATAGTGATAATAACTTTTCCTCTTAGAACCAAGGTAGCGCTCCTCGCATTACACTCCGACCAACGTCAAGAAGCGGCCACCTGTTTCGATCTGTTTTTTGCTCGATCAAGCTCGATCAGCCGATTGCTTTGCCGTCAACACTCAACGGCTGGACTCGCGCACAGCAGCTAAACGCCTGAGAGTAGATACAGGGTTGGGGGTAAAACATGTATAGATCACCGCGCCATCGTATAACCGTTTCGTCTAGCACGCTGTCACCCGCGTACATCGTCCTTTCTTGTTGGCAATTACCACCGATGGACGCTTTGAAGAAGGCGGAGGGGGCGGTTACGGGAGTGGCTGGCCTCTGACGCGAGTTCTGCAGAGCTTTCGTCGTTCTTTTCCAACATCTCACCAACAAGACGGCAGCATCGAGGCGATCTGAGTCCTCTTCGCTTTCTCGTTTGTGTCTGTTTGTCTGTCTGGTAAACACAGTAGATTCAATGCGGACGTCAACATCGATGTGATGGTGCACAGGCTTCCTTCGATGTCTACAATGTACCGTACGGTTTTCATCCGCGAACGCTGTACCAGCATACCGCTATATAAAATAGATGAACAACATGATCTAACAAGGACAGCAGCGCTCGCTAACAACAACAACGACAACAATGGCAGCAACACCTGTTAGTGTTACCAAGTCACGTTGCCAAATCATTTCTGACTTTTCGTACCCCCTCCTCCCGCCGCTCTCTCCGGTATCTTCCCCGTTCTAGCTAGCCGGCCGCCTTTCGCTGACTTGACAAGCTCAACGCAATGGTCTTTTCGCAGTCCTAAAGCTCAGAGCTAAAGTAAAAAAAAGTAACGTAGGCCGGCGTCAATACGCGACAACAAGAAGCAGAACAAAACAAGACATAGCAGCAGACGCAGTTGTAGCAAAACGATGGCTCTTTACCACACCTGGGGCAAAAACGGCCAACAGCTCTGGCTAGATGCAGGCCGCAAACTCGGACGGCTGGACCGCAGCGCGGGGATAGTGAAACAAGTAACCGAATATAGCAGCAGTAGAAGTGAAGTGCCGGCAGCGGTAGCAGCCGGGGCGATAGCGAGAGCCAGGAATAAGAACAGAGCAGAAGTAGGAAAGAAGAAAAATATCGCCGAAAAGCAGAACAAAATTAAGCCGAAGGAGTCAACGACGAGATGAGAGCGACTCGACGAGAGAATCGAACAACAACAGCAACAACGACAACAATAAATTGCGAATAACAGGGAACATTATCGCCATCATGACCAGCAGCATCATCGAAAGCAAACGAGGCAGAGTAGTTGACTAAAGTGAAGACGGAGCGACGTAGCAAAAAGTGGCAACAACCAAGATGATGATAATAATAATAATGATGAGCAAAAAGTGGAAAGAAAAGAACAAGCGTCACGTGCTGCCGAGACGAGCCTGGGAAAGATGATGACTTTAACCTCTCCTGAGGTAGCTTCTGCTGCTACGGTGGCGCACGACGCCATCGACGATCGTAGCACTGCTTCTGAAGGTGCAAAACAGCGGCGACGGTAGCGGAGACTGTTCTCGCAGTGAAGTAGCAAACGAAGAAGCACTGAGGATAAAGTACTTTACTTTTATTGACTATTACCGGTTTGCTTCTGCCGATGTTGTTGCCCCTAATGCTGGCAGTCCACCCCCAACAGTGGACGCCCACGCCCCTAGTGGACGGCAGAGTGTAATGGGGATGAAGGTGAACCGAGGACTCAGTAATCACATTTGAGCCAAGACTGAAGTGAAATAAGCAGGGAGCGGCCGACAACGAAGGCCGTCAGACACGAAATGAACCAGCAAACGAGGTACAATTCAACGGGAAAATTTTACGGACCGAAAGTGTGGACGCATAAAGAAGGATAGCAAACCAGTACTAGCTCATACGTGGTAGCTTATGTGCTGAGAAGTTGATCACGAAGTGAAGTAACCCCACCACTGCGAATGTATACCCCGTGCGACTAAATCTTTCTCGCCTTAGTGACACGCCGCTTAAGCACAGTTGCTGATCGTGCACACGTCGCACATCAACCGACGACGACGACGACGACGACAATGATGATGATGATGGTGATGATGACGACGGCGACGATACCAATAATGACGACGACATTAAGAAAAAATTTTAAATTAATTTTCGACATCTATCAAGCAGCCTGGACAATTACCGGATCAAAACTTATTACCTATTAATTACTTAAGTGTTGGTTACTAAGCGTATCAAAGAGCATGGTAGTTTTTCGGGCTACTGATGGCCACAGTGTGGTGAAAAGCCCACGATCGAAGGCACCGATAGGCGGCCAATGTAAAATAGCACCATACTTTGCTGCGCTCCTTAATAAAGAACTGCTAAAACGAATTTCTTTATATACAAAAATACTATGAGCTTTCACATATTATGATAGCAATCGTACATTAACACAATGTTCCAACGGTCATTTTTTGCTGAATGTTTAGCGATGTTGGAATTATTTGAGGTTGTTAGTATATGATACAACTTGTAGAAAGTAAAGCTGCACACGTTTCAAGTGAGGTCTTGGCTGAATTTTTTCATTCAAGCACAAAGTGGCTAATATGTAGCTTCATCGTAGAATAAAATTAGTGAGTAACAAGCTCGGCTACTGATGCCTGTTATTATTGTTGTCGTATTGATTGTCTAGTTCCATGTTGAAATGAACCTTTGTATTCGGTTGTCACCCTATCGCTTGACAGACGGGTGCGTGTTGTCGCAGGGAGCGTTTGTCTGATGGTTCCGAACGCATTCGCTTGTGAAATTGAATCTGTCGAGTTAGCGGCGAAACACGTGATCGGTCCTTAAACGTAGAGCGCAAGCAATACAGAAAGCATCGATTCTGATAACTTCCTCGACCTGCCCACGTTCCAGCAGCTCGGGGTTAGATAGAGTCACTTGGCTCGAATTATAGCCAAGAATAAACGGTCAAAAGAAAACGACTAGTAACTACATAGATTAAACACTGTTCTCTGACTTCTATTATTCTATATAGAATTCAAAAAGTTCAGATTCAGTATGCAAATGTAGATAGTAACTAACTTTTGCATACAAAATCCACTTACTAAAGTGATAAGACGACAGAAGCAACTGAACAATAAAGGCTTTATTCGAACTATGGAAGCTCGCAAGTGTACGACATGACATGGTTCCATATTCGACCAAAAAGTAAAAAAGTAAGCTCTCAACTTAACTGAAGTTAACTTAGTTCAAAATATCATGGTCTTAGGTGAGAAAAAGCACGTCGAAGCGTTGCACTCAGAACAGCGAGCTATTTTGTAGTAACCCACTTGTATCGTTATAACACAGGTCAAGATAGAACCTTGACGCCTCGCCGCGGTTAGACCTATAAAACGGATAGTGGTCAGATAGATACCTTTACCCATCTACTTGTGCTCGGTACGTTAGTCATCATCAAGTTGAATCCAGGTACAACATTAATAGATAAACGAATCGTTCGCTCCAAGGTGTAAGTGTGCCGAGACATTTTTAAAGCGCCAACCTTTTCATAGGAGGACAACGTTCTCGAAGAAATGGTAATTTCAAATAGCGATGACAGCCTTCGTATATATATATAGACCCGAACCTGCTCTTTGTTTTAGTGGCGGTTTCAGAGGAACGTCGCGTTGGTTTCCTTTCGACATTATGACAACAGTGCACAGGGTTGCTGAAAATTGTTCGGCCGTATAGCCTCCTTTTAGCATTGTTTCTTGACAAAAACCTTCCTATTTTTCAGACGTCCACCTAACGATCGTCTGAGTAACAAGCGACACTACTAGCCCTTAGCTGAGAAAATCCATTGTATATGATCATAGGGTTCTAGACAACTGTATTAGGAACTCTACTCGAAAGTATATCACTCGTCGTATGCCTGCCGCTACCTTACCAAGCCTCTATTAATTCTGTCTGATTGTCTGTTGCTATGCTTACTTAATTAAAGTAGAGGAAGACGAACATGATTTCAAAAGAGAAATGGACAACCGGGAAGGCCAAGTGTCTGTGACTATGGTTTCGTAAGCCTCCAAATGATAGCTGCGGATATTAGGCGCTGTTCTGCCGTCTTGAAGAGAACAGATCTGCAGTCAAGAAACAGAAAGTGACAGTACCGAGGACAGCTATTGACAATGGTTTAAACCGCAGGTAGAAACTCCCGCGCTTAAACTGTCGCTAGTAATATACAAATATTATTTCCTTGCTGAAAATTTGCTATATATATTACTGGAAAATATAGGACATTGTTTGGCGCTCAAGCTGTTTTTTTTTTGTCATATAAACATCGGTATAGTACGGCGAAACGTCATGCGCACTTTGTCACATCGTAGGACCTAGCTACAATTATGGAAGCCAAACGGTAGACGAAAGTCAGTGGCGGGCATTTTGAAAGTTGGGTTATCCGGACCCTGGGATCAGCCAACCCATTCGATTTAGTTGTTCAGCAGTATTTTTTTTCTAAAGCAACAGCACACTACGTGTAATCAGCGTAACAGACTTCTTTATATGTCTGAGTTAAAAATATACTATTTAAGACAAGCCGTAAATGAATTCTGGTTAAATTAGCAAATATCAATTGATGTGTCAACCAGGAACGCTGATGTAAATTGCCACCATTATCCCTTAAAATAGAGGAAAACATAATATTTTTAAACTGCTCATGCGAGCAGAACGGCACACTTTAACCTATCGTTCAACTACTCAAAAGAATTGTTCGAAAATACCAGTGCCAGATTCTCTCTCTAAAACTAGAATCAATTTTATAGCTTGTGGACTGGATCGAAAGACAAGTAAGTTACAACTTGTTCGCATGCACATGCTGAGTAACAAAAGCTTTATCTTGACTTAGTTTTTTGTAGAACATTGCCCCTCTTGTTTCTAGTTGTATTCGATGTATGTATGATTCGATCCTTAAATGAAACCGTTAGCGGTTAAGTCGCCAACATCAAACCGCACGAAATAATTTCGAAAATGATCTTCTATATATAATTGGATCGAGTAAGTTGAAACTCTTTCATATTGACAATTTTTGCAGGAAACACCTTTCTACTTACAAGTAACTGTTAAGGACTGCACGGTCCATTCAAATACAATGCTTAATAGCCGCCGCATAGACTGTGTGAAATGTGGAAAAAAAACATCGATTACATTCACCGTGAAAATATACACCGTATAGATACGTAGGCAACATAACTTATAAAGACGTATTTTATGTCCTAACGCAGATCAACACCACGAAAAGGTGTTTCAAACGTGTAAAGCCAGTAAATAATATGGAGTCTCAATTGACACACTCGGCAGTTTATGTCAAACTAATAAGAACGTCATTATTGATCTTTTGAATAAAGTGCGCGTATTAAAATAATTATTAATTATAACTATTATGATCATGCAGAGCATGCTGAAGCTTCCTCCTCGGCGCTTGTGCTGGCCCAAGCGTGCCCTTCGATCACGAATCATCGAGCTTTCATCGTACGTCAAGCGTGTAGCACGAAACAGAGAACAGACAGTACTTCGGGTCGACACCTTCTGAGTTCATGCCTTAACCTTCAACCCATCTGACCCGTCCTCTACGTAAATCATGATGAAGCACCTGCGACTAGTTTTTGGGGCGAGTTCGACACGGCATGACGCCACTCTCTCAACCGTGCACACTAAGTAGCCCTGGTGCATTAATCTTACACGTGCTTCTAGGAAAAAACGTTAGTGCAAAACGTTAACGTATTTAAAAGCCGTGATCTATATGTTGACGAAATTTGCATATATTCATTGTTTTAAGTAGCATTTACATCGACACTTCACCCTTGATTTTGCACGCGTTTTTTGGTTGGTAAGCAAGGGCAATCATTAGGGTCGCCATGTTTAGCAGCAGCGACCATTCTCTCTAATGCTGTTTACAATTTTAACTGACTAGTGAACGCTGTCAATACTGAGTAAATCTGAGGTCCGCCGGTGACGTTTACAAAACTATAATACTTCAACAAGCATTCTCTACTTCTCCTGCTTCGCCATAAGGCTTTGGCACATGACAGAAGGGTGCAACCCATATTTGTTCGACACATGTCTGATTTGGCTCCGGTGGTCTAAGAAATCATGCGGTAGCAAAATGAAGCTGAGTTCGCAGCGAACGAAAGGGAGAAGTCCTCTGTACCTCATCGTGTACCTCCATGGGGTTAACCTTCAATGCGGGCTCGCTTTGCGCGGGAGGACCTCCGTCCTTCGCGCTCCATATCAGTGTCGGGTTGAAAGGAGGGGGCATGAGCGCTATAGAGGCACCTGCCTAAAAAATCCACTTCTGGTGCATAGTCAGGAGCTGTCGTTCTCCCGGCGGAGAGCACTTCGGCTCGCGTGCGAGCGCAGTACAACGAATAAAAAATACACGCTTTAGCTAAAAGCAGAAGCAAACCCATCACTTTGTCGTCACTAACCCCGTCCTGAACTTCTGCTTGGTTAGGATAGTCCTGCTTTGTGGGATACAAACGGTAGCGAGGGGTGAGGGTCAAATAGAAAAAGTACTATCACACCAGTTCCTTCCTTGTCTTCTAAAGCTTCGCCTTTTCATAGCTTTCTGGCAAAGCGCGGCTACTTTGCAGCTAGCCTTCACTGGGTTCCAATTGAATAGCTTCCAACCGAGAGTGGAACCGAGCGGTGAGCTGAACCCCACATTGAAAATGCGCGAATATACAAGAGTAGAATAGGAAAAGTAAAATATTGAGTATATATTTAGTATGGAAAGATCAACACTTGGTTTATTTCGCAAATAATAGTATGTTAAGTTTTCATGGTTGCAACACCTCATTGCAGCTAAAAATTAGTCAGAATGAGTAGCTGGCCGTATTGTCTATCAAAGGTTTTTTTTTCTAAAAAAAAAAAGGCTTTCATGCTGAGCTAGGTAATTGCGGTATATGCTATATATATATATATATATATATATAGAGCATAGAGTGGAAAATTACTTGAATAGTAGTTAGTTCAACTCTCCCGCACCAAATGAAAATCACAGTATTTGATTCTGTTTTTTGAACTAGAGGGGACTTGCATCTTTGTTTTTCCCCAGATCGAACTTGAGGCGTGCTATGGTCTACAGCTATCGAATACAACGACATTATGGTGTGTTTATCTCTTCTATCGAGCAGCTCGTCCGCCTCACTTAGTACGCACGCATACAAGAGCTACAGTTGTAAAGCATAAGAGACAAACCCGATTCGATTAGCTAGGACGGATTTACAAGCGTGAATCGAATTTCCTGCCATTTTCTCTACTCGCGTCGCTCCTCGTTTCGCTCTTCTTTCTCAGGTTGCCGATTTACCACCACCTAAAAAATCAATTTCTTCTTTGTTGAACTATTTACGGGTCTATGGTTTCGCACTGATGATACTAGGTAGTCTTCTGCCACCGAACAGGCTTTTAGCGGCCCTATTGAAGTTCCTAGTTTTATTCGCCCTACTCATTATACGTTGTATATGTACGTTTCTATGGCTCAATGCCGCCGAGACGAGTGGGTGGAGGATTTGGAATAGGCTGGCATAGCTAGTTTTGGCCCCCCTAACTCTTTTAGCTTGTTTAGGAGGCCACACCATAACGGACAAGAACGCTCGGTGCACGATGCCTTCCTTCTATTCAGGCTGTGTTTCGCCGACCTTCTGCTTCGCTTCTACGTCCGAGTGGATTGTCTTAGGCGTCTTGTTGTTCGATGGATAGAACTAAAAGCTGTCTCGTCTCTTCTGCGTACTGCCTGCGCGAACATACTCACTGGTCAAAGCGATAGAGGGAGTCTCCGTGTTAATACGATAACGGTCTTTTTTTTTGGTTTTGCAGAGTATAAAGTATACAGTCATTCTTGTATGTTGAACAATGGAGCCATCATCGAGGTCACAGTGCAATAAGATATGCAAATGTAGAGCTTCCGAGAGATCGAACGCTGAAGTTGAACATAAGTATCTTGTATGAATCGACAAAAAACTGAAGAAATAAAAAAAAAAAAGGCGATATAGCATTGTAGCTGTCGCTCGAATGTGTTGTTTTTCTTTCGCAAACAAACGATTTAATTTTGACTCTTTTGCAAGAACCCAATCGTTTTCAGGGAGAGCAGAGATGATTGGAGATAAGGTCAACGAACAGAAAATTAGGCAGAAGATGAACGAGAACGAACTCCCCGCTCGTTGGCATACGGTTTGACTTTTGTCCGGCTACGCAAACATATAGAAAAGAACGTTCCTAATGAATCTTACAACGGAGTCCTTAATATTTTATGTGTTCTAAGTTTTGGTGGCATAACCGCCAAACGTCACTCACCGTAAGAATACCCAATAGTGTCGAGAAATTTGGTAAGAGTCGTTAACGAAGAAAAGCCTGAAATATTTCATTAAATGCCCACCCTTAATTATAATGTGTAGCGATGCCCTCCTATACGATCAGATATATGCATATCAGAGTTAGCGCGATAAATAATGAAGTACCCATTTTGTTGAATTTTTGTAATTTAACCATCGGCGATCATCTTTATACGAGTTCTCAAGGATCGGAATTTTACAGTCGCTTCGGTAAACTGCCCTCGGGCATGATCATGAATGAGGGCATGAAAGTCAGTGTGCCCTTTTTTCTGCATTCTACCGTATTTGTTTCAGCTTAGTGACCTGACACTCGTGCGCTTTCACTGCTTTTTTGTCATTGGCAGCAATAGAAGCAGACACATCCGATGTGTTATGTATGGCCTATATGCGTATTTCTGTTCGCACAGGTCGATGTGTTGTTGTCGATGTTGCGTTGGTGGACGAGGACGAAGCCCTCGTTCTTTTTGTGCAGCAGGTACCCCTCAATTGAGCACCTACTTCGAAACGGATCTGAGTGCTGAAGAACACATTCTAGTGTCGTCACCAACGAACTGATCTACGCTGCCAGTTCATTTTAAGCTCAACCCGCATTTTTCTTCCTGTTTCAAACCGCCTACGGGCGCAACGACTTGAGGCTTTCCGCCCGTTCTTTTTTTCTCTGTCCTCTGCGACAGTTTTCTCGACGAGTCCTTAGTTGGACTGCAAAATCAACCTCTTTCAATTGATTCTAGTCGTCGAACTGCCTCTGGGGGGTATGGCGTATCTATTACGGTCCAGCAAAATGAGTCCACGCGAAGCATTCGACGAAGAGGATGAGGAGCACCCGTCGGGAGGCGACCTCGGCAATCTCGTCGTGGTCGAGCCTTCATAAGAGTTCGTTTCGTCGTTGGCGTAAGGGGCCCTCGATAACCAGGCAAAACGATCGGGCGAACAGATGGTAAAGTCCCCCGCAATAACCTGACCCTTAACAATCTCAACCTTCGTCAACCTTAAGCTTCAAGAAAGGAGCCGTTCTAAAATGACATCACGTCTAGCCCCTCCAACCACCCCCCCCTCGAACAGTTAAATCTTCTCCTTCGCAGTTAATGTAGTGCCTTTAACTTTCGGGTAACACCCGACCGAGGGGCCAATGCAAATGTGAGGAGCACGAAGAGCCAGAAAGGGCGAGGTGTCGACTCTTTGAAGCCAGCCATTGCTGCAGTACTCGAAATCTGTTTTTTTTTTTATCAGTGCGCAGCCTTTCTAACAATAGCACAAGCGGCGTGAAGAGCCGATGGGTAGAGGATTGTTTCAGCGATTCCTGATCAAGTTCACCTGGGCGAGAATTATGTCACCGTACCTGGACCATCGTTCAAGGGTGACTACTTCGCGCTAACTTGGAAGGCTGAGTGAGACGAATAGGACAATACCCAACGAACTCGAACAATTGCTAAGAATTTTGTGAGTGTTTTGTGCATTTGATATGTCTAAACTGAATCCTTCCGGTAGCTTTGTATGGTTCGAAGTAATTTTGTCGGCAAATTTCTGGAGCTTGACTCGAGTGCTGACTAATCATGTGAAACACACGAAGTAGGAAATTATTCACAAAGCAAACTTATTTCCCATGATGAAATAGTTAACAAATACAATATTTGCTATAAAATAGCCATGTTCCTTGGTAGCTTAATTAGCGGTCTTTTAGATTTAGGCAGGACAGCTAAACAATGCAATGATTATATTTTTAGAAGCCTTATGCTCGTCCGACTCTGCGAAATATGCAGAAGATGACAACACTGCCCTAGCCAGCTTCCAAGTTATGAGTGCCGCATCAGTTTCGCACTGACCTCTGTAGGCACATTGTACCGCCGACTTCGTCAGAGATCCCTTTTCTGATAACGCCTAAATAAGTGTTATCCTTATACGAAGAAGGGACATTGTACATCGACCGCGGGCTTTTAAATGTTGGCGGTTGTGGCGGCGCCGTTGAAATTCTCAAACAAAATCTCGTCTATTGATATACCACCTGCAGGAGACAGCAGACGGCGCTCGTGAGCAAAGCAGACTGAAGGATTTAAGAACGTACATTGGGACTGTTATTCCTAGCAACGGTAGATATTCAGCGCGGTGGTCGCGTTATCGTCAACACAATCTTCAGTAGCGCGGGCACGATATCTGTTCTCTGCTTAAGATCCTCATCGAGCGAACGTATTTTAGTAAAACATAAATAAATACAGGACACTAATTGTTAAGGGAACAAGTAGATATAGAGGTCTGCTTCTTGAGAAAAGGGTCACATTACTAAGTGGCAAGTATATATTTGTTTCTTTCAAATGATTTCCCCTTATATATTAGGTCCAGGAAGGTACGTAACGCATTTCAAGTTATTATCATTACATAATAACATTATCTGATAATACAATACATAACATTATCTGAAAACTGCTGAAACTATAGTCTATATAGCTCCGATAATTAATTTTTCAGCTAACTATGTTTTTTTTTCTAATACAGTGTAAGTAGGTGTACTTTGTTTTCGAATAGGCGCCTTCATTAGACCACCAGCTGAGTAAGGGTCTATTTAGAGTCGAAATGTTTATGCCATGATTTTTTTTTAAACTTCTTTTGCCAAGAAGTAATTTCTATGTTGTAGAATCCTATGAAATTCAATCTACCCCGTCAACGCAGCGATAAAGTGGACGCCTGTAAACACTATAGACATAATTAGAGACACTTAAAACTTGTCGTTGGTAATAAACTAGTTACACTCTGATAACTGTTACAATCTTATCATATCTTCTCATGTATGAATATAATATCGGTCTATTGGTACTATGATTTAAGCATGCTGTACTTCTTATAGTTGACGCGATAGAAATGTATGTTTTGTTACTCTATCCCAAGACGATCCAGCAGGTCTTTGACAATATGCGCTCTTTCTCTCCAATATCTCCCTGATTCCTCCGTTTTGTCGTAAATTACAGCATAACGACTCGAAACTCTTTATTAATCAGATCTGTGATCCCGACAACGCTAGAAAGGGCGCCGAGTTGCGAACCGGCGCAGTAGCGTCTCGGTGTCACCTGAAGTGATTGTTTTCACCGTTTATATCTACGAAGTTCTCTATTCCTACATAACTTCTTTTGCGTGAGAATAAGCTACCATGTCTATCTAGCGCATCAGTGAAGATACAGAGAACTGTGCGAAGATACTTTTCGGAGAAGTCACTAGTTCGGGCAATGCTCGAAACTTAGCGTCATTTAGCGAGTTATAACTTGCTAAAGCGACGATGTCAAACTGTGCAAGAACTCAAGTGAAGCGATCGAGCATTCCTATTTAAGTTGGATTCGTGTTAACCCCTCGTAGATAACGTTCCTTTTGCATATCAGCGAGATCTCGTCACCTATTTCCTCGCCCCCTCCCTGTAGTGAAGCATGCCCATCCTATATATATATATATATATATATATATATGGTGTACATGCTTGAACAAAGTGAGGTACTGTTGCGCAAAAAAGAAATAGTCTTCACGAATAGTTTCAAGCAATTGAAGTGTATGTCCTGACTTCACTTCCTACGCTGATAAAAAAAATAACTGACAAACAATGTGTTCATTGCATTGCTTCAAGGACAAATTTTAGACAATACGTGTCAAAGCTCTTTTACGTTTGGTATTTAAGCTATAAGGTATTATTTCAGACGGGTCTTACCGAGCAGAGCCTTCCTTCAACAGATCAATGAAGAACAAGATGCCGCAGTAACGTTTTGCAAACGATGCGGTTTAAGTCAGCCATGGCTACACTCTCACAGTTACCATGATGCCACACCGATAGAGATGCGCATTAGCATCTATACCACACCCCCCTCTTGTTTCAACAGGCGTCCTAAAGTTTGAATAGCCCAAAAAGACGCTGCAGCTTTGCTTTATCAAATCGATTAATAATTTTTTAATAATAAAAATAGCCCTGCATTACCATTTCTAGTACCTAATCAACCTTGAAATCGACGCAATTGGCAGTTTAGCTTTATTTTTATAGCTATGTTTACTCATATTTCTACCTTATCTATCTACTGTAACATTAAGAGCATATAAATTTCATCTTCTGATTCTGCTCCTAGATAATGTTACGTCTTTGAATTGAAACGTATTCGAATTACGAGTAACAGCAAAAGCACGGTTGGCATCCCGTAACTGCCAACTCTACCAGTCTTCGACGACCATATACAAACGTCTCTAGCATTTTAATAAGAAATATTGTAAGAGACGTTCAGAGGATCAAGTATATGGCGCCTTGCCATATCATGCCAGATGCTGCATATTTTTTGTCTGCTAAAGTAGACAATTATATATCGAGATTACCGATGTTTTACGATAAAGTGGCCATCCATCAATTTTTTCCCGGATATTGTTTACTTAAAGTATCTTTGAAGTAAAATTTTAAAGTGCTTTACCCATATTGAGTGAAAAGAAAACTATAATTGTCTTAACGGACGACACGACTTCTCATAAGAGAGGATTTAACTTAGCCCCTGGGGGGACGATTTTTTAACACATTCAAAGTTGCAACGATAGTAATAATGACAATGGTAATTAAAAGTAAAATTGTTTTGTTCGGTAGGTCTCAGTCAGTAGTCATTTCAAGCGTTGTAAAAGTCATTAGGCATTTTTCCTAGGGAGTTTAGGCTCATCTGACATTTATAAGTTGTGTTTGTCTCCATGATGGCGGCAGTATACGTATAAGATTCGATCTCAAACCCGCGTGATTTCAAGCATAGTTCAAGCAAATGCCCTTCATCTTTTTATGCCACTTCTTAGAAGAAACCAGCACGAAAGTAACAAATAATTTTAGTATTCTAGTGTACAAAATTATCTGAACTTGACATTTGTCCGTCTGCCACGTTTTCCACCGAGTGAAAGACAACCACAATCCAACCAGGAAGTCTCAAGGTAAAAACAGAGTCATATGTTCCATTACCGATGCTTCTGAGGGGCCACAATAGAACATTGGTTATACCAAGTTTACATTTCCAATAAAACGCAGCTTTATCCTATTCAGGGAGATTATGGCTACGTGATTTTAGGCTGACTACTGAAATTTTCGTAGGATAGAATACCATCCTTCACGAAGGCAATACCTGGTGTTGTCAGTGCCTTTGTGCGGTTTACTCCTCAAAAAGCAGACAAATCCATACCTGGGAACTGAACGTTTAACATGCATTTGAATGTATCCAGATAGCTATTCAAACGACTTTTAGATAAATTAAAAGTATCCGCCATATAAATGTTTTCTGAGTCGGTCTACTCAGGATCGCCGGACTGGATCGAATCGTCATAAATAATAGTGAATAGACTGAAGTAGTCAGGCGCCGGAGCTTGATGTCCATCGAGCAAGAGCGCAGGGAACAATCTTGTTTTTTTCATCCGTAGCTATATCAACATTTATGTGGGTTACACCCAGTTCACAAAAACAAGCGACAGAAGTCGACACCGTTCCTTTGCCCCGCTACAATTCAAATTTCAAATCGGATCCACGTGCCACTTCCGCTTTCGAAGAGTTTTCGCTCAGCTCTTCGATACCTTCACAGAAGCGGCTCTAGTGTTTGCGCAGTGGAGGCTGCGGAGACAGTTCGAAATCCTAACGACACGGACGTTTCACCGCTTAAACGGTCCTATGCTGCAGTGTCCCGGTAAGGCCATCTTGCTAACATAGGAAATCCCCCACTGGCAGCACACTGCGCTACAACTGTTTCGAGCAGCTTTCAGCCAGGACCAGAAAAGCTTTCGAAACTTAGCACGCTAGACGCATCCTACGATGCATTTGAAATATCATTTATTGCCGGCTACTCACAAGAGCCTGAGGCAAAGCAGGTTTTGTCGGCCACCCTGATCCAAGTCTAGCTATCTGGGACTAGTGATTTCAAGTACCCGTAACAGAAACGAAACACAAAATTGTCAGCAACTAGAGCGTTGTCATTATTTCTATACCAAATCAGGACCGACAGCTTAGCCAACGAGGCGTACAGTTGTGTCTAGTCTATCTGCCTGTAATAGTCGCTCGATGGGAAAATAGTGTCTTCCTTTGGGGGCGGACTCTATGATTGTTTTAATTGTTTGCTATAATATGTCTACCATGACCTAGCCTCGTAAATGCCTAGATCTGGGCGTCGGGTTTCTTTTGAGATTCTTAACCGTTATATAGATGACAATTAACCCAAAGCAAATCATATCGAAGCAAAGGTATTGCACATGTGTGCTGTCCATATAGCACATCCCTTTTCCTATCGCAAACACATAATTTTTCGCTGATGAAATTAATGTATTAAAAATGAATCGTAGGTTTAGCGCTACATTATGGTGCTACGATGTAATGGGCACGGCGAGCACGTTGAACATCTATAGCTTACACAGTATTCGATAGCGGGAACGGGTTCGACGGTCTCACCTGTCTACTGCTGCTGATTTTGTCTCGACGATATTTTTCGTACGCAAGCGTTTTCTTCATGTATCGCTTTGGTTTAGAAATTCATAACTGCTACACACTAATGGGCAATAATAACTTGTATTGCATGGATGACTAAGCTGTTGAACACAACGTATAATAGGAGAGCAACGGGACATTTCGATCCATATTACTATTGAAGGTGCCCATATAAATACACGCACTTGTCTTTGATGCCACTTCATTTCGTGGTAATGAGCAAGTTATTCAGAAAGTTGCTACGAAAACGTGTAGATATCGGCCTGGTAGTTTACGTCCATTTGTATGTACCTTTGGGGTAGGTTACCCGAAAAGCAGGCTAGATGAAGGACATCAACGATGAATCCGAGGGCTACTGCCGATTGGGTGGAGCCGCCTTTTTTCAGCGCCATCGAAGAACTAAAGGCAGCTCTTCGTATCGTCAACATGGGCTGTGCCGTGTGGCGAGTATTCGCTTTTCGCCATGTTTGGCGCAAATGCCTCCTACGCAATCGCTAGTCAGCTGCTGCTGCTGGGCCAGATTCGACGTAAGCCTGCTCTGCTCGACAATCCGTTGGTTTAAACACAGGAAAAAAGGACCTAGACTGTGAACATAGTTAATCTGTGAATAATACTATGTTGTGCCTTTGAGTTTGGCGTACACACCTTGTACGGCAGGATAACCCCCATTGTATCAAGTTGTTATCTACATAATTGTGTTCGATATATCTACAGTTCGTTTAAAACTTGTGCTAAGTTTGTGAGTATAAGAATGGATATTTTATCACCGAATTTCAGTGAGTATGATCAACGTTAACGTACCCCAGTTCCCAAAAATAGTTAATATAAATATACACAGTAACAACATTTTGTTTGTCCCAATGTAATGGTGTTTGTTTGGTAACGGGCTTTGTTTGAGCGCAACTGGTTTCTTAATACATACAGACTGTCTTAGACTATTCTCAAATGAAAATTTGGCTGCTAGATAGAATAGTAAGATTGAGTTGCAATTTAAATTGAAACGAAGTTGAAATGTTCCTATTCTATAAGACAAAGGCCTTAAAGAGATCAAAGTTTATCACCATCTGCATAGATCTTTCAAAACAATACTCCTTAAAGGAACACGAAAATGGAACACGAAAAAACACCGAATGACACGCTGTAGAGGATTGCCGATATCTATAGATCTGTATAAATACAAGAACTATCATAAAACTTAATTCTATCGCGGCAGGTATGTATCACTTTAGCGTGACGCTGGTCGTCGCCTTGAGTGCTATGAGTGTTTCGCCACAAAGTTCATCAGGAAGTTCTGAGAATCTTTGTAACGGACTGGACATTGCAACTGCGGAAAAAGCCTCCAAGGTAATCGTGTCAGCGACTGTTGACCGGTAAGAGGAACTTTAAATGGCAATGTTTAAAAAAACTGACACTACCATTTAGGTGCGACTTTATTCTGCGCTTTTGTATTTTTCTTTGTTTTTTTTTTCAAATACGAACCGTTGTTTTAAAAACGTTTCATGCATACGTATATAGAACATGAGATGCGCATGCGTGCAACCGATCTTCTCTTGATAATCATCCCTAAAACTTTCAGCGTTCAGGATGAGAATTCCGTTCAGGTGGCTATCCGCCGGGTTATGAAAGGCAGTTCGGACCTTGCAGGCTCCATCATGATTGTCAAGGCATGTAGGAAAAATTAAAAGGAGATTCGTATATATTATATTACCGTTTTTAAGCTCTTTCTCAAGCCGATAACCGTAATACTCGCGCAAGCCGGATAGCAAAGTGGTGCAATGGCAGTAGGATATACGCGCGCTGTGTCTGAGGGGCCATGTACATTGGCAACGCTTTCAGACGTCGGTGCTCGAAAACCAAGACATCACTGATGAGTCTAAGATGGCTTGTTTATTTTAGTAAAATGTAATCACCTTGGATTCGTCTATTCTAACAATTAATCAGTAAATATGAAGTTTTGCTCGGTTTGAAATTTCTCTATTTCAAATTTTTTTTTTCGCACTTACCTTTATGATACTTTGCCAGGGTCTCCATGCCGAATGTGAGCTCTTGCGTATTGGTGATATCCGCTACTTCTTTTTAAACTCAGTGCGGCCCGGCGTCATGGTATCGGTGAGACCTCCACTTACAGTGACTCTCGACCATATCGATCGGTTAAATGCAGCTATTGCTGCACAACTGCCACCGCGTCGACCTACCGTTAGCGACCGTAAGTTCCTAAACGAGTTCATCACCTTAACGTTTGCGCCTAATCTTTTTGGAACCGCATCCATTATTGTTGTCTGCTACATTAAAAGAATAACCGAGTAACGTACTCAAACACTCCTGAAGCTGTAAAAAATCAAAATACGAAAGCCTTTTTGAATCATTGGGCTTTCGCATCAGATTAAAAGCAGGTTAACCGTCTACAACGTATTTGTTGTTCGATAAAAAGTTACCTACGATATAAGTTAATAACAACTGGACTGCACAACTGTAACTATGCCATTAAGAAAATATGTTACAGCGGCGCACACAAGCGTGTTCTTTTTGCTTCTAGACCTTCTAAACCTACCAGATGATCCACCTGTGGCTTTCAGTGCCGTGCGAAACCAAATATTGCCCAAACAATCAGGAGTGTCACGAACACCAAGGCCAGGCCTCTTGCAGATGTCCTGACTCGTGCCCGTATGATCCGAACGCACGTCCGGTGAGCATATTTGCATTGTGTTTATTTTTGTTAACTGAATGCGTACCGCTCAACAAATGGTCACATTATTTATAGATAGATGCTATTATCAGTGGAAATATGCTACGTAGCATTGCAATATCAATACGTCGATATTGATCTTTTAACTTATCACTTTCATATATGTAGGTGTGTGGTTCCAACAACTCGACGTTTACTTCTCATTGTCGGTTACGAGTGGATTCGTGCAGACGTTCAGAGCGCGTCTGGGTTCGCTGGGCAGGATCATGCGATACGCCTAAGGATCGCCACATTCATCCGTTCGAGATGCCCCTGACATCGTATTAGAGAAGCTCCAAACTTAGCGCCAACAACTATAGATTTTCGCTGCCTGAGACGTCCAGTGAAAAAGGACATTCGTCTTGTTAATAAAAAGGCAAAATAGATTTAAATAGATGCCGTTTATATTTCAGTGGCATTTTCTTTTATAGCTACGTCTCACAGAAAATGATTGAGTTACTAAGGGTTTACGGTTACGCAGTTTTCATTGAATAGCTCAATTGTTTATTGCATCTATAAACAAGAGATAAATGCTCTCAATAAGTTGAGCATCCTTGCGGCTTTTTATCAACTGTTCTCATTGAAAATTTTTGGACGATGGTACATTAATACATAGACTTGTAACTGTAATGATATACACTATGTATAATATACAAATGCATTAAATAAAGACAGATATAGTGAGCTAAGTGCAAAACATGTATCGTTTATTTACACCTACATTGTTTCAGCTTCAGCTGTTTTATAAATCATTCCTAGTTTTTTGTACAGACTCCGGCTGGTCGGTCGGTCGGTCGTGGTATAATTTATAAAACTGTCATCAGTCATAATATTGTGGTTCACACTCGCATCCATCATGTTCATATACACTGTTGATCACTCCCTATCACGCCACGTCCATTTATCATTTTCTCTGATTCTTGACTTACGAACCATTTCGTCCAGTATCAAGAGTTTGCCTGTTAATTTGGCCTGAAGAAAAAACCGGAGTGGTTTTCTCGTAAACGCTGGGTCGAAGTCATGTCGATATGCCTTCAATGTGATTCTAACGAGAGTGCTCGCACTTTCGAGATGAGAATCGAGACCTATTTTAATTGAAATATTTTAATCCGTATTGTTATCTGAAGGCGAAAAATGATGTGTTGTTATCCAAGCATTTCTAATAAGGGCCGTCTGAATCTGTTTGCATTTGCCTGTAACTCACGAACGGGGGTCAAGGTTAAATTATGAGTTTGACAAAAATTTGCCATTGATAAAAATTGTTAAGCACTGTATGATGAATTTCATACTCAATCTGTCAACGTAAAAACTTCTAGTCCATTTGTTGTCACTTATCGCCGAGCCGAGAAGGGGCGCATACTTGGCTACCCTTACCTCAGATAAAATCACCCACTCGTTAACAAAATTCTCATATCACTCATACGTAGACTATGTCAGGTTGCGAAATGCAGCACCGTATAACCTATTTCTATAAATTCATCATCCGTCGTAATTCAGCCTTGGTAGTCCCACCCATTGATACATTGATAGCCATGTAAAACTCTCTACTCGTTGACGTTACGCAAAAACAAATCTAGAAAGCACCTTGTTCATCCCCGATCTCGGCCATAATTTCGAGTTGCTAATGGAATAATTAGCAAAGTGCAGTGTGCGTGACTCTATAGGGTTTGTCTGCAAAGCGTGTTTCTTGAGCATGGCTATCTCAGTTGGCCGTTCAACTGTTACCGGGAATTAGGCTTAGCGAATCGACCGCTTGACAGAACAAAGCAAGCTATGACAACTTACTATCTTAGAGCCATTCAATTAGCTTCATATTGTATAGGTAGATTACCTACAGTCTTCAATAATTCGATTGAATTCTAATTGGAACCAATCCACAAGCATTGCCTGTATCGATCCTTTCGATATATTGTCTAGCACGTACCCCTAGCTAAGCAGGAAACTACAAAATTCGATGCATCCCTTGTTGGATATCGTTTCCCTGTCGGCGGCTTTTACCATGTGTGTAACACATGTTGCGGATTTTGCCCTATTCTGACATGTTAACTGCACTTGATACAATGGGCTCTTGCTTTAGCGGACGCGTACTCAGAAATAGCAGAGCGCTGGGCTATTACCTGCTTTGGTCAAGATTTGCCCCGTTGTCAAACAATAGAAGCATAATGTGAAATACGTTTTTAGCCACTTTTCTGTTACGGTGAAGCTCAAGTTCATTTGAAATTAATCAAGCGCTGTAGAAAGTGGAAGATGGTTGTCAGTTTCTACGAACCTCTCGCATTGTGCCTACAAATACGTACACAAACATTGGGACAAACGAATGTATGTACGCAGTCTATTAGAGTACTTACAGGCCCTGCTTATATGACAGACTTACAATGTCGTGTAGAAAGTAAA
This sequence comes from Varroa destructor, assembly GCF_002443255.2. Classification (NCBI taxonomy): domain Eukaryota; kingdom Metazoa; phylum Arthropoda; class Arachnida; order Mesostigmata; family Varroidae; genus Varroa; species Varroa destructor. The sequence goes on from NW_019211459.1 coordinate 21,468,727, forward strand.
AAACTGAAAAAACGCGTACTATAATTATGAAAAGGATCAATTTACAAGACCTTACTGCCATGTGATCTCTGCGGGTGGATAGTCCGGTCATTTTCCATGTAAACGCTTTAACGTAATATATTTACTGTATCTTTTTCTATATAATAGCAGTATATTCACACGTGACTGAGTCTTATATATAATATATATATATATATATATATATATATATATATATTATATATAATATATATATGTACGCATACTTGGGTTTTGTTTTTTGTTGCTTGTTTGCGTCAGGTGTTTCTTCGTGTGTCGCTTCGTCATCCCATCACGTTTGTAAGCAGACGAAATTCGAAGAAGTTTTTTTCACAAGCAGCATTTGTGCTTCATTCGTTTGTTGCCCTATTAATTATAGTGACGGTGTCTCCTTGTTGTTGGCTAGGTCGTCCCTCATCAATTATTTCCAGTTTTACTCTGGGGGTAATCCTCTGAGCGATCTAAGATTGCCCACTTGAGGGCCCGGCTCCTGTTCCGTCATTATTCGATTTCTTCTCCATTGGACAAGTTTCACAGCCTATTTTGTGAGATGCACTCGCGCTGCTTCTTGCTGCTTGATATTTTTGTGCTTTCCACTCCATGATCTTTGCCTTGAGATCCGTAGCTGAAATGAAGCATAGGTCTTATATTCAGTGTTAATACAAGTATATGGCAGCGTTTAAAGCTGAAGAAAATACAACTATACTTATACAGCAATAGGAAAATGAAGAAATATAACGCTCCAATCCTCTTGCCCTGAAAATATAGAAGATATATAACTTGGTCAATGTTACGCACATAAATAAGGTGACTGTCACCATCTTCCTAGTGCATAATAATGATAACGAACTAGAACGAACGTTAATTAAGGCTCAGTGAAGATAATACGACAAATCGAGAACTATCTACGTTTTAGAACAGCTACCTACCTGAGGTAAGCATGTCCTCCTGAAGAGGTTGCCGGTTGAAGGGGTCCGTAGCAGAGTTAAGTAGGTGTCGCACGATGGTGGCTCGATCGATGGTGTGGCCAGACGGCAACAATACAGGATCCTCCATAAGTGTGTCCATGAGCGGGTCGCGGAACTCTTCGGGAGCGTCGGAGAAGTCTATCTCACGTCGTTCCTGAATGAGAGTGTATTAGTTACGTAATGAGCATATAAAAAATCTTGGTTGAAATATAATCAATGTCTTAACACGATAAGTCTAATAGATTTATTATCATAATCACCTTGAGCACCCGGTGGACGCGAGCCGCTAGGTCCTGGAACTGCTTGATTTGACTATCACTCTTAAGCATCGCCTTGTTGATTCTTGACACTGCATCTTCGAAAAGTTCAGGCCTGCAAGATTAATATAAGAAACTAATTTGAAAGTACACGTCTTCTACGTAGACACCTGCACAAGGCTACACGCTGTATGTATCTAAATCGTATATATAGCCTAGATGAATATGTGTTTCAGTTGTCACCTAGAGGAGCTGGATATATGTAAATAGATTATGCAGTGAACAGCAAACCCTGCGAGCCATCAGGCCACCTAAAACTCCATACAAATCCTCCTGTGGAAAATAGCTTTGACACACTATACCACATAACATTGAATTAGGTAAGACAATACTTATCTGATAGCCTGGCTCGCTAACAAACCGAAGAATACGTTTAGATTTATTGTGCCAAGTTACTATCATCAGTTTATTTATCTGGTTGAATAAAGTGTTTAAACGAAAACAGAAATGAATAAATGAGTTTGATTGATCGAACAGTTTGCCTAAAGCAGGGAACAGCTACCTACCTGTATGAGCGTTCATCGTTAGCGATGGCCTGCTCGAACTTATCACAGTCAAGATGCAGGTAGATATCAACCAACTGATTTAGTAGTCGGCGCGGTTCCCAGCCATATTTATCGCCATTTTTAACCTTGAGATTCTTACACTTAGGCCCGCACAGCTGTTGCAAATTGAAGTTGAGCATTGCTGCCAAACGGTCAGCAAGCTCGGGCCTTGTGAACGGCTCCTTGATGTCCTGGCTGAGATAATGCAGCATGTCGACGCTCTCTCGCGCCAAAGTCAGATAGGATCGACACTGCCGTTCATCCGTGGCAAGTTGCGCGGCCCGTGACTGTTGAACTTCACGTGGCTGGGAAGTCCACGCTGCCTGATCCTTCATCGCTTCCTGCAGCTCGTGAATTCTTTTCAATGACTGTAGGCTTTCGTCAAGTAGAAACGTCGTGTCGTTCATGAGCATGTTAATAAATCTGCAGGATGAACACATGGTCATAAAAGTAAAAGCAGAAAATAAAAGCTTAAATTGAATAAACCGAATATCAAGAAAAATCGGAAAACAATTTTATACTTTCAGTTTCGATTTCAAAACGTATAATGGATCATACTTGACAAATTGTTTCCCGTTTGATGATTCCTCGATCACCTGGTGTCGATGATTCTGGTTTTCCCATAACAACTTGAACACGATGGAAGTGTGGTAGCGAATCGTAAACTTATCATAGAACTCGCTCGATGCGCCCGTCGTTTCGATATCGGCATAAAATTTCATTAGAGACACGATCAGATGCTGTTCCGCAATCGGATTTGTCCGAATCTGCAGGTAGAGCTTTTCGGTGAACTTCTGAACGCCTGGCGACAGCAGGAACATAACTTCGATAAGTTTCGCTGTCAGATAAGGGTTCGAAACATAGTGTGGGGCGCATACAAGCAACACGAGAAGGTGTACCAAAGCCGCCGAATTCAATTCGCTGACGTATCGAGGCTTATGCTGGATGACAAACAGAATGAAGTCGGCAATGTCTTCGATAAACCAGGCGGGCATCGCGGAGAACAGCTTTGACACAGGCGGTATCATACTGCTACTGCTTGTTTGCGTAACGGGCGTGCCTAGTATATGCAGAAGAAGCTGAGCGAGATTGTCGTAGAAGTCGAGACAACGTAGTACCAACGACCGGTCAAAGAGGACCACATCAGCTGACTGTTTACTGATGTGCAGTTTCTTAAGTTGACTGCGCCATTTTGCTAAGCTCCGACTGTTTTGATTGTTTAGGTGAGGGATAACTTTCCATAGGCTTTCGGTTCCTTCCAACTCAGTGACAGCACGTTGCAGCTCACGAATATAGCGTAACCGTCGTACGTATCGTTGAACACACGGAACGATGGAGAGATGGTGGACGTAAACGCTAAGAAACATACATTCAGTTGTGAACTTCGTCTCCTTTTGTTGCCACGACGGATTAGCCTTAAGCTCGGCCCGAAATTCAATCAACTCCTGTTCTGTCATTCGAAGGCACGTGTCCTTGCTGACGCTATACTGGTGCTCGCCCAGCTGACTGGTCGGGTGGAACAAATAGTACGGGTCCACCTATGATAAAATTGATAGTAACGATACAAGCTACTCGTATGCTTGACACAAACGGAACTATATAGTAATACTAGTAGAATAGTAATACTATATAAGAGAGGACAATTTCTAATTATGAAACTAGGCTCTACGTATTCGACTAGCCCAAATTCCTAACAAACTGTATAGCATAAAAACGAACAAACCGGTAAGAATAATCCTTGTAAACTTGTCAAAACGTTTCATTGTTCTATTCTATATGTATATACATCGATTATTAGGGCGTACCTTATCAGCGCGGACTTTGAGGCTTAATTGTTGCATTACGACCATAAGATTGATCATGAAGCCATCTGTCGCCACGACCATATCATCAGGGCGTAATTGAGATCGTTTATCATTCGCTTTCACGACGGATACTAGCCATGAAAGCATAATCGCCCGTGATGATGGGTTCACTAGAATAGCGTGAACAATATCGCAGAGTAACTGCCTGCTGAGGTGCATCATATCTTGTAACACGCTGGCCTCTGTTTGATTACTACGCCCAACTAGCGATACACCATTGGGCGATATCGAGTGATCTCCACCGAAGAAAGCCGAAACAACCTGTCACATGAGCCAGTTGATTCAGAATTTTATATTACTTGCATATAAAATCGTTTAAATTTGCTTTCTCCCAACCCGAAATAGTACCTAAAAAGCAGTGATAAATTGTGACAAAATTTCTTCTGTAATAAAGAGCTCATTAAAAATGATAACGAGAGTAAAAACCAAAGAATGGTCAGGTCATATTATACAAATATTGAGCACGGGAATAGTGGATTTCTTAAACTACTATACAGATATATTTCATACAAAAACCATTACGCTTACCTCCGGGTTGTCCTGAGCAAATAAGCTCAGTGAAAGGAACGGCCCAAGCAGTGATCGATGCATTACCTCAAGGCCTGCGTATGGGCTATCTAGAACTTCGAGTGGTAGGAAGGCTTCGTTAGAAACCAGTAAATCGCAAAACGGCCGAACGTTGCTCGAAGCGTACTTCACAGTGCAAAGTTCCCGTAAAAGCTTCAGGTACTCGCGATAGCCCTGATGTGCGTAGGAAGCACCTCCCATACCAATGTATAACATTTTGATTACCGGATTGAAAATACTAGCAAATTCCTGCTCATAAAAAGAAGATCAAGGTGTTTCTATTTAATAGCAGCAACAAAGGACTATCTGTAATTTTATTAAAATGCCTCAAAAGCACACTAAGATAAACTTTTCATGTACTTAAGAGGTAAACGAATAGACAGTCCTGTATTTTCCAACCGATAAAAAGCGCATATATACTTTTCTTGCCTATTCTAAAATATTATTAAATTCGGGTCGAATTTAACTATTTTTTCTATTTTTTCTAAGCACTCGTTTAGTTAACTCTTCATAAAACCGTAATAGTCTATAGTTTAATTAGAAACTGTAATAGAGAAACCAGCAGATATTTAAGGACCGGAATCTCAAGAAAGTAATCCTTTATCGTATTAAATTACTATTCGTACTCTACAGCCACTAAGCAGGCAAGCATTAGACGATTAATAAAACTTCAATCACAAAACCACTACCACACCTCATGACTGCAGCCCAATATGAGATCGACGACAAAATTCGGCGGGAATTTCTCTTGGAGCATTGAGTTGAAGAACTCTTCGTGCAGCTCATGTAAACTCGAAGAGCCGCGGCCATCAGGGGCCGAGCACTCTGATCGACTTTTAGCCTCTAACCACCGGCAGGTAATCGCTCCAGACAAAAGTAATCGGCTGTATGCTAGACACTGGACTCTTATTTCTGTCAGCACCTCTTGTATGGGACATCCCTCACTTCGTCGAAGGAGCTCCTTCTCCAGGACAAAAGTTCTCTCGTAGCAGCCTGCCAGATAGCTAACTGGATTGTCGGATTCAGCAGGGACAGGCAATGAGGCTGCTCCAGATGTGAAGGCGCTCGTAGGCCCAGAAGCTTTGGGTCTTGACACCTCATTTTCTGCTTCTCTGTACATGGCAATACATTTAGCTACAACCTATAACCACAATAGGAGTTAATAACAAACAAACATACACACAGAACGCATGAAGAGAAATTCTTGGAAAAGTCGAATCGTCAAAACCCATTGCATGGGTTTAAATTGCACTCGTTGAACACTACTGATTATCAACGGGATATATATATGTTTTGAAAGAGAGAGAAATAAATGATATTTTATTTCTCTCTCTCACAGCGATGATTTAGATAAAAAGAAACGAGAATTTGCACAATATGTTAAATGGTGTTGAAGGCTCTAACCGTCACGTTGTTCATCATAACACACACCACATCCTATCGTATGTAAAACGATTGCTAATACTAACAATGTGAGCGACGCCTGTGAAATCTGTACTACGGTTTATGCTTGCACCAACTTCAAGCAAGACTGGATTAGCTTTTTCAGGGAGTAGGATTTTGCGAATAGTGTCCTGCATTCTGGTGAAGTTTGGGTCACTTTCGGTCAACGAAATTTTTGCTGCGACATCTGCGCTCCCTATCGTCCCTCCTATTGTGGGTTCCATCCGGTTCATTGTTGTCGTCGTTGTCGTCGTCGTCGAACTCGTTTGGGTTGTGCTGACTATCGACGTGCACGCAACGAACGCACGTGCATGTTGTGCTTGGACAACTGCACCGGCCGTTGCTGAGGGTATCGTTGTTGCAGTTGTGCTTCTATCGAAGCTCGGTTCATCTACCTCCATCGCTTCAGCGTCGCTGTCAGGTGTCGACCTAATCCACAGAACGGGCATGATCAGCGACGCGCGTTTAGAAAAAGAGTAGCAATAATTTGTTGAATGAATTCAAATGGAAGACTATTAATCGGACAGCTGACAACTAGGCTTGAAAAGCCTTGCGATTCATCCAGTGCAGAAGCTATGTATCTGCATTGGTGCGCTGTATTAATTACGTAATGCTACAACAGATAGTGGCCTGTCTGGTCGCATTGTACTGTCAAGATATATGGCTCAAGATATATGGGAGATATATGGCTCAATTGGAAGTTTTTAGTGCGAGAATTGCACATTAATCTTCAGTTGAAGCTAACTGTTCAGTAGTTTCAACACTAAACACTAACCGCTTCGGAGGAGGTGCAGTACTTGGGTCGTACGCGTGTACTCCGGGAACTCTGGTTAGCTCCGTGCCCTGTAATGACTTCTGTCTTTTACAGGATTCGACTGGTAGGCCAGCCGGTCCGCCTTTCTTCGATCCGGCATGATGAGCGCCCGCATGGCTATGACTTACGCTGTGGTTCGTAGACTCGTCCAACTCCATGCCAGTCGCATCTTCTGAAGATTTGCGAGCTGTTGCTGCTGAAACAACAGTCGATAAATCATCTGCGAAGAGAATATAATAAAACAAAATCGAAAATTGTCTCTAAGAAGTTACACACACCATTAGGTTTACTAGGAATTGGTGACAGAGTTACCGAAAGTTACGTTAGTTTAACCGATACTATTAATAAATACAGTGGTGCAATTGCAGGTGAATCTAGGACCCGAACCTGTTATTGACAGTAGAATACCGAGCGTTTGCCTAGTGCTGTTCGTCTGAAATTGTTTTACATTTTTTCCACTACATTAATTTGAGTTCGAAAAAAACGTACGTCTAATTTTAACCACTGATTTAAAACGAAACCATTGTGCGAATGTGACTAAAAATAAGCTTGAAAACACTGCAGATTCACTGCAAAAGCACGGTGTAATCTATTTCATAAGTTCAATTTGCTCTGGAGGGTATCCATGGAAAAGAAACGGATCGCTTGCCCCGTGAAAACTGTGTTCTTTTTGCTTACCTATATCCTTTTTGCTTCCATGCACACTGGAAGTGGACGGTGTCGTGGTTATTGTGGAACCAGGGGGTCCATGGGGGGATGCCGTAGGAACAGCTGGACTCACAGGGGCGGTCACTATTGGAGCAGCGCCACCAGTGACTGCAGGCGTAGCCTCTACTGGAGGCGTTGCTAGCCGAGCCAGGCGTTTCTTCCTCAACTACGGAAAAAAGTTTGTAACAAAAAAAATCACTCAACGCGATATGCAGAAAAAAACTAGGCACATAATTTTCAATCTACAGTCACCCTTGGCAGGTCAAACACGTGTACGAGATACCCTTCCTGAACATATACAACCCCTAGTCGAAAATTTAAGCAGCACGTATAGGGTTCTTGCTTGACTCAAGTAATGCAGCATATTTTTAATCTCAAATATTTTCAAATGTGCGTGTCGTCTACTTTCGTTTGGATAGGTTTTTTTTATTTGTCTATATTGCTGCAATCTCTTATAGTGTCCTTGGAGAGCGATAATAGCATGTGGCGCGTTTACAGTTTGTGTGGCCTGAGGCGCAACCAAATGAGCCTGCCACAAGTGAGCAAAACATCTTAAGAAATATCCACGTAAGGTTGTAGTTAAGCAGATATGGACCAAACTCTGTATGCAGCAGATGTACCCCACATGTACGATTCTGAATCAGCAGCTTCAATGATAGTACCCCACTTACAACTTAAAATGTTTAAATAATCGCGGGAGCTTTGCGGTGTTTAGCTACACCGAAACCATAATTCAACGCAGTAAGGAACATTAACTACACATTTTCATTGCCCGACTATGTTGTAACCTGGACAAAAACTTACCCGGTATTTCTAAACGACGAATAAAAGGCGTCATAAAAAATTGTTAGCTGTTAATTCAACATAGTCTCGTGGCCCTAAACCAAGGAATTCCTTTCTGTACACTCAATGCTGAACTGCATGTCCCACGATACGAACCTCTTCAGCAGTCAGCTGATCGCCCATGACTGCAATCCAGTAGGATCAAGAATTATTCGATGCTCTTCCCGTCTTCGTCGTCGTTTTGTCTGCTGGTCCTTACGCTGTCCTGCTCGATAACAAAAAGTCTTGACCTGGACTTTATTGCCGATTTTCTGCACTTTCGCTATCGCTGTTACGGTAGGTTTTGTGTATCCTTTTCTATTAAGTGCTTGTCAGTTGATCGTTGGGAAAACAGCGATGGGAGAGAGTCGTGTTTCGCTTCTTGGTCTAGCCGGCAGCGGAGGCTTTCGAATTTGCGTGACTATTCGATAAGTCTGGCAAGAACCGTGACCACCAATGACCGGACAAGCACTACTTATTCCGAAGGCAATCCACAGTCGTTTGCTCCGATAGAGAAATAATGCTACGCTCCCATATACACCGTTCTTCAATGGCATAGACCTTCGCGCAAGACTAAATCCTCTATTTTTCTTCTACCAGCATCGCCTTTTACCACCTACCAAATCAGTCCAACAGCGCCAGTCAGAATCCGAGTCGCTGGACAATACAGTTATGTTTTCTTTTTGCTTTGTTCTTTAGAGGGGGGCCCAGCCAACACTTTTCGCCTGCTGATTGCGACGCTCGTTTGACGCGAACGTCGGCTGGGCTAGAAGCAGCAGCAAAATGACCGCAATCAGCTTAAGCACTTCTGATATAATAAAATACAAAGCAGCAAATACGTCGGAGTTGTTAGGTCAAGATCGGCTAGCTTTTTCCACTAAGTGATTGAACTCTATTTCACTAATAAATCGTACGTTATCGGTCGTTATAACGATGTTAGCGCTGACATGAGGGCTTCCGTCCTTACAAAAAATAATAAACTGGGGTTACTAGGATACGCTAACCGGTTGAATTTTGGCGACGAAAAAATTGTCTCTCTAACTGAACTTTTTATTTACTAACCAATTTCCGTATTCTTTTAGCCCCCTTTAATTTTTCTTTTTTTTTAGGTTGACGCTCCTCATGAAATACTACAACGCTTGTTTGTTAAACCTGTTCAACGATGACGTGAATCGCCTTTGTTACCTTTTTTTTCCTAGCTAAGCAACGGGTGCAGTAAATCTTTTCTTTCTCAGCTGCAAGACACCAGCGTCATCATCGTTGCTAACAGCAACTACTCTTAGAGCGGCAGCACCACCACCGGTAACGTCACGTCAACACCCTCTACGTACGACCGATCCAATCGTATTCCATTCTGGCATCAGCTGTATTGAGGCTACATTACCAGCTACCGATTGATGACAACGAAATGAATCGAGAACGACAAATACATCAACGAATCCGGCAATAATCTTCTCAGGAGAACAGCAGTGTTCTATTTGGCAGTAGCAATATCTGTTGTTATAGCATTTCAGTAGCCCTGCTTCAGGTCAGTTGAATAGACAGCTGATCCTGAATCGGTACGGGCAGGCGTACATCCACGTCGAGCGCTAGCATTAACAGTTAAATATACAAGGTAGCTGATTAATTTCCAATCAGCTGGTGAGTAGGTAAGCCACGAGTTTCGAATAGCTAGATGTAGTCCCAAATAGAAAGAAAACAAGCAGTGTTGTCTATACAATCCGGTAAGTGTTCTATTTTTTTAGTCACTGGTTCGCCTTCCTTGCAAATGATGAACGCGAACAGTAGGTCAGTCGTCGAAATATCTGAGACGATTCCGGTAATAGCTTGTTTGAAAAGAAGATTTGTTTTTTAATCTAGCCTCGATTTTTGCGCTCTTCCGACAAACTTAGCAGAGAGGAACAATCTCATTCCTGTGCAGTTATGGACGTCTGGCTCTTTCTGCCAATCAGACGACAAGAAATAGCATAGATCGCAAGGTTGGTTCGACATAGGACGACGTACACGAAAATGAGATTATATGGAGACACATCCGCATACGCACACACGACATAATACGACAACAAACTCAACAATAATTACATGCAGTTCTACATATGCATCCAAAAGGGTAATGTAGGGACACTCTTTTCCACGATTGACCGACTGATCGAAAAATGTCTGCCCTGCCACTGCAATAGTTGCTGAGTCCTAGACAATCGGCGTTTGTGCAGCGGATCTCCTGCAGTAAGAATTTCGCTTGTCGAAAGTTTTTTCCAATTTCTCCGTTCGAAAACGCAGAACCTAACGAAAATCACAATCAACTTCACTGGTATCAACTGTCCCCGCGGTTAAACCGCAGTTCTATTCCGGCTTCTACTGATGGCAGGTCGCTGTTGCAGCCCAACTGGAGTACGGCTGGTCCTGGCCGGATGGGCAGATCCGCGAACCGGCCGTTCCACTGCACTTTTCCTGCTGAAATCCTTCTTCGGCCAGTAACATAAATGGTAATCACGCAGCTCTAGCAGAAATTCTACTACTGCTAGTTTTCTGTAGAACTTGGTGATTGGCCTCTGTGCCACTACCGTAGCGGCAGACTCAGCGGTTCGCTCGTTTTCGCTCACCCAGCTAGCCAGACAGGCTGCTGTCCTATCTGCTCGGTCCTTTTTTTTACTTTGCTGCCCCACCACTTTCGACACTTACTATCTAGATTCTATCTAGGTAGCGGCCGCACCATCGAATTAACTGTCTGCCTCTCTCGTTAATAGACGGGATGACATCGACCGAACGCGATGCAAACGAACAGCGGTAAAACGACGGAATTATAACGAACCAATCGGCGGCGAGTCTCCTTCTGGTAGTGTAGACATGATGGAGACGGAACAAAGCATAGAAGGCTCGGTGAGATGGTCCGATAGGCCCAACATTCTGGACAAGATGCGTGGTATTTTCTTAAAGTTATGTAACTGTTTCAGTGTCGATAGACGCTTCTCGTAAATATAGGGAAACTTTAGAACAGAAACTGTATATTTTGCGCATGCTATATATTTTGTTCAAAATACTCTACCGTAGCGGATCTATGCATAGTTGGGTAGCAAAAAAAAAACAAAAAAAGATCATTAAAAAACATGAGAAACAGCAATAATTAGGCTAGAATAGGTAAAAAATTATATTTCGAGTGGCTTGTAGAATTGCAATTGATCGCCTGCCGGGGGCTCAGAGGGTCAGGTGACCACCTTTTCAACGAACTATTCTGAGAAATATTCGAGGCTTGATAATCTTGGAGTATAACTTTCTTAGGTATCTCATAGGGTAGAGAAAGGTACTCACCAACTCTCACTGCATATCCGAGTAATGGACCATACGGCCACACAAGTCACAATTTATCTTGCTGTAATGTATCATAAAGAAGAATGATTTCGGCGACGTAAACCATCTGTTATGGTTGCAAAAAGTAACGATAAAAATATTTCTAAGTAATATATTCTAGGATACATTTGCACATGGAAAAAATTAATTAAAATATGGTAATTGGAAATTTCTTTCTAGACAAATTTATCAATATCTACATTGAAATTTATTACTACATATAACTACAGACATGTACAAATAGTGTAGACTATTATGGAAGGATTTCTTTTGTAGACTGCTTTATCAGATAACTAGTCAGTGAAATATTTACAAATATTACTCAACATACATGATAGCGACTTATCTGTAACAGCATGTGAAATAGAAAGAAATAACCGCACGTGCAGTAAAATCCTTAGGCGGCCTAAACCTATAAGATGCGCACGAAAGGTTCCTATCTATATGAGACCCGTATCAGTCTCAAGATAACTGTACCTTTGTGTAGCGTCTAGACCAGAATATCCATTAGATATACCATATCTAAAATGTACACCAATCTAGTGTCGACGCTTAACAAATTGTTAATCATAATTTTGCATTCTCTGAACTGTTAGATATATATATATATATATGTATAATATATATATATGTATAATATTTCAATTGAAACAGTTATTATCTAAATAAGTCAACAGTCGGAAGGTGAAATAGGACAAAGTCCGGTCGTCGTGTTAAGATCAAAGCCTTCCGCCATTGGAAAGAGCAAAATGGTTGCTTGTCAGATGTTGACTGCACAGCTGACAGTCAGCTATTCCCGCCGCCTCTCTGAGCTGGCGTCTGAGCTCAGTCTCCATAGCAACTGTGTCAGAAATTCGATAAATGCTAACAATCGCTTAACTAGGCATCAAGCAGTGAGATGACAAAAGGCTCGACTATCCATTGAGCTGGTTACACTGTAAGGACACTAATCTGTTGAAGAAACATCTCAGTTATTAGCGTCGGTGAAGAGCGCCTTATAAATGGATCCCGCTTGGATGATGTGGTGTTTCAATATGCTTGCGTTATTGTTGGACCTGTCGTCGTAGAAAGTGTAGCGTTATCGTTGGAGGCGCTGGAGCAATCGAGAGTCGACTAGTCTTTTGATGATTTCAGTATGGCCACTGCTTGGCTTCACAGGCCACTCTTGAACGAAAGGCAGCTCAGAAGCCCCTTAGCACTCTCCACATTTTATTTCCCACGATTTTAGACACTGTTGGGCCAGAAAAAAACCTGTAATAGGAAGACTGGTAGCATGAGGAGACGCTGTAGCTAATCCAAGCAACGGTTCGTGTGCATAGGCAAATTGCAGGGCTAGTTGTGTGAGTGGCACATATTAGACTGGTTTTTAATTTTTTTAATTTTTAATTTTTCGGCGTACAGTGAGAAGAGCTCGGAGAAATGTTTCAGTTTGCAATCGATCGTGGGGGCACGTTCACTGATGTATGTGCTCGATGCCCTAATGGGAAAATTCGTGTCCTAAAGCTACTATCCGAAGATCCTTCTAACTACGCGGATGCCCCGACTGAGGGAATTCGACGAATCTTAAGCGACGAAGGCTGTCACACGTTACCTTCTCGAGAACCGATCAATGCTGCCAACATCGAATGGATTCGAATGGGGACTACAGTTGCTACAAATGCCCTTCTCGAACGAAAAGGTGAACGTATGGCACTGGCAACAACAGCCGGATTTCGGGATCTGTTGTTTATTGGTAATCAAGCGAGGCCGAACATATTCGATCTTCAAGTGCGATGTCCCGACGTGCTCTACGAAGATGTTGTTGAGGTCAACGAGCGGGTTGTCCTGAAAAATGAACGTTGTCAAATGAACTGGAGAGGGATCGAAAGTCGCAATGGTATCACCGGAGAACAGGTGTTAGTTATGAAACCTCTAGATGAAATCCAACTCCGTCAGGATTTATTGATCGTAAAAGGTAAAGGTATCTCAAGTTTAGCCGTAGTGCTACTTCATTCGTTCGCATTTCCAGATCATGAGCAGCGTGTAAAACAAATCGCTGAAGAAGTTGGTTTCATGCACGTCTCAGTTTCATCCGAGGTCATGCCGATGGTGCGGGCAGTGCCCCGCGGCTTTACGGCAGCGCTTGATGCATACCTCACACCGTGTATCACGAAGTACCTCAAGGGTTTCTGTCGCGGGTTCGATGAAAGTCTCACGCAGAATAAAGTGCTGTTTATGCAATCAAACGGTGGACTTACTCGAATGGATCGTTTCTGTGGTTCCCGCTCCATCCTGTCTGGTCCTGCAGGTGGCGTTGTTGGTTACGCTCGAACAACCGCCTCAACGCCAGTTATCGGCTTTGACATGGGCGGAACATCGACCGACGTAAGTCGATACGACGGTACGTTTGATTTCACATACGAATCAACGATCTCAGGGGTAGTGGTCCAGTCACCCCAGTTGGATATCCATACGGTGGCAGCAGGTGGTGGTTCGATGTTATTTTTTCGAGCTGGCCTCTTTGTCACGGGCCCAGAATCTGCCGGTGCTCACCCTGGTCCTGTTTGCTACAAAAAAGGTGGCCCGTTAACAGTTACAGACGCGAACTTGTGCCTTGGACGAATTTTGCCGGAATATTTCCCAACAATTTTTGGCCAAAGTGAGAACGAACCACTGGATAAAGAGAGATCAATGCTGGCTATGGAGAAACTTACTGGCGAGGTAAATACATTTTTAAAATCATCTGGACAAAAACCGATGTGTGTACAGGAGATAGCTCTCGGCTTCATTAAAGTTGCAAACGAGACAATGTGTCGAGCGATTCGATCGATAACGCAATCAAAGGGTTTTGAACCGAAGAAACACGTCCTGGCATGTTTCGGGGGCGCGGGAGGCCAACATGCCTGCGCTGTTGCCAAAAATCTCTCCATTTCTAAAATTTTTATTCACCGATATTCGGGCATCTTGTCCGCATATGGACTTGCGTTGGCTGACGTCATTCAGGAACGTCAGCTTCCCACGGCTGTCGCGTATACGCCAGAGTCGTTCATAGAGATCGAATCAAAAGTTGAGCAATTGCTTCAAGAATGCGATAAGCCTCTTCTCGACGACGGATTCCGTAAAGACCGTATCAGACACGAGGTTTACCTTAACATGCGTTATGAGAAGACCGATTGTGCCTTGATGTGCCAGGCCATGACTGTAAATAAGCCAGATAAACAATTTACGAAGTACGGCGATTTTCTGACATGCTTTCACAATAGATACGAAGCTGAATTCGGTTTCGTTTTGCCCGATCGGCAGGTCATAGTCGACGATATCCGGGTCAGAGCAATTGGGATGTCTGATTTTTACGTAGATAGTCCATCGCACGTGCCAAAAAAGGTTGTGCCTACACCTGAAAAAAAAATGTCATGCTTCTTTGAAGAAGGTTTCCTAGATACTTCTATATTCGTTTTGGAAAAACTCGCGCCCGGCTCAGTGATCACAGGACCTGCGATCATTATCGACAAAATTGGAACCATTATTGTGGAGCCAAACTGCGAGGCGAGAATCACAGCTCAAGGCGATGTTGAGATCTTTATTGAGTACACAACATCTTCTCGTAAACAGTTAACTGCAACGTTGGACAATATCCAGTTGTCAATCTTTTCTCACCGGTTTATGAGCATCGCAGAACAGATGGGCAAAGTTTTGCAACGGACATCGATTTCGACTAACATTAAGGAGCGGTTAGATTTTTCTTGTGCGCTTTTTGGTCCTGACGGTGGATTGGTGTCCAATGCTCCACATATACCTGTACATCTTGGAGCTATGCAGGTGGCGGTACAGTTCCAACTTGAAGCACTTAGGGGTGATCTGCACCCAGGCGATGTGATTCTCACAAATCATCCAAAAGCAGGGGGCAGCCATTTGCCTGACTTAACAGTTATAACGCCGGTGTTCTTTAAGGACCGACTGAAACCTGTGTTTTTCGTTGCAAATCGAGGCCACCACGCAGATATTGGTGGGATCACGCCAGGCTCTATGCCCACAACTTCGCAAAATCTCGATCAAGAGGGTGCAATTTTTGTTAGCTTCAAGATTGTCGATCGTGGCGTATTTCAAGAGAAGGCACTCATCGATAAGCTCATGGCGCCGGCGCGTGTAGAGAACTCGTCGGGAGCACGAAACGTGCGCGAGAATATTGCAGACTTGCAAGCGCAAATAGCAGCCAATAATAAGGGTACATACAGTAATGTTTATGGTGCAGTTTTTAATTTTAAATCTGTTCGAGAACGGTTTAGTTAGTGTAATGTTTACGCATATCAAATAGCAATAGTGTTTCTCTGTAATTTGCCAGATTCTAGTCCCCTTCTTTGCGGAAAAAAAAACTTCACAACAGCACATCTTGGTTATATTGAATAATTTCATGATGCTTGAATATCTATACTTGTTCTGTATAGGAATCGGCCTCGTGAAGGGACTTATAGAAGAATTTGGTCTTGATGGTGTACAAGCTTACATGCATCACATTCAAGAGAACGCTGAGCTCGCTGTTACTACGCTTTTGAAAGATATCGGAAAGCGTTTAGGAGGCAAAGGCCAAACCAAGGTATCGAAACAAACAGTTAGAAGTAGGCATTGCTTAGAGATGGATAGGCTCGCACTTCCCCTGAGATCCCGTGAGTTTCCCGTGAGAGAAAACACGAACTTACTGGTCGGGGGCTTACAAGGTCCATATCGAAGTGTGGACCGTTAGATCAGGGTATATAATCTTTGAACGTGCTAATGAAGTCGTAATGAATAGTTTTCCCCACAGCGCATTATACTACATAAATACAAACATTGCCACCATTGAGTTGAGCTTGACTTTTCATTTATGCAAGATTAAACGTAATTGACATTACCTTTCTTGACTTGAAAAAATTCGACAGGTCTGCTTGTCTGCTGTTGACTCTATGGATGATGGCAGCGAAATTAAGCTGAAGGTGGAAATTGATTGTTTGACCGGAAAGGCTGTGTTTGATTTCACCGGCACCGCCATTGAGGTACGTGTTCCTACTCAAAAGGACGATAAATACAGTGTACCGCGACTGGGATTAAACACATAAAATTCTAACACGAAATGATAAGTATGTAATGTAACTGAATCAAAATATAAATTGGGTTATATAGAGGTCGATGCAGAGAAACCACGTTACTCGCCGAAGAAGCACACTTGTAAAATCCATTATTTGTAATCTGCTTCGACACTGTTTTTAAATGTATAAAGAAAATGTTATTTTTCTAAATTGGCTGTGGCCGTTTTTAAGCCTAGAACTAAATCCAAGCCAATAAAAAAGTTAATCTCGATCTCGATCGAGGCCTCTCCCAATATTTCAGGACTTCACCTTTGTTCTTCATTATAAATCATACAAACTCCTATATACCATTTTCGTTGATATTACGTTATATACAAGAATACCTGCTGGTGAACATTGACTCATTCAATAATGCCGAATACCATATTTTTTTTTTTATCTTTTTCAAGGTCTATAGTAACTATAACGCGCCGTTTGCCGTTACACACTCGGCTATTATTTACTGCCTTCGATCCATGGTAGGTCACGATATACCGTTGAATCAGGGTTGTCTATCCTCAATTATGATCATCATTCCGCCACGATCTCTACTGCGTCCGTCAGATGAAGCAGCTGTTGTAGGTGGAAATGTACTCACATCTCAACGGTTGTGCGATGTCATTCTGAAGGCATTTGAAGTCTGTGCCGCCTCGCAGGTATCCACCTAATTTCGTATATGAGTTCGTCTAACATAGTGGCTCAAGTAATACATTTATGCATAGAGTAAATTTTATGCATTTTAGGCGTATAACAGATTTTCATGTGGTCTTCCTACTTTCTTCCCATCTAATTGGTGACCTATTTCCAAATGCAGCGTATGATGCAACATACGTATAATGAATGGCATCGTAGCGTTTCACTCTTTTTTTTCTACATCACTTCGATACGTGACGTCCAGTTGATATCGCTCTCTTCATTGTCGTTCAGGGCTGCATGAACAATGTTACATTTGGCGACGAAACGTGTGGATATTACGAGACTATTGGCGGAGGTACTGGAGCCGGCCCAAATTGGAATGGTCGTTCTGCAGTACATTCGCATATGACGAATACCCGAATTACCGATGTTGAAATTCTCGAACGGAGATACCCTGTTATAGTGAATCGTTTCCACGTCAGAAACAACACTGGTAACTGGATTTTAGTTTTTTTTTTTTTTCTAATTGAGCCTAGTTTATTGTCTTAATGACAAGCAGAAGCTCACCAATAAGTACCATTTTATATACGTTATCCGAAATCGCACTTTGCAAGTTCCATCCCAACATACTGGGCCGACGCCCATAGCGCGTAAGATTAAAGTCTTAGGTAATTATGGGTATGACTTTTGGTAGATAGTACAAATTTGTAGTCCATTACTGAGTCCTTGCTCAACGTACAGGTCACAAATAGAAGAGGACAGCTTGACGCGATCCTCTGAACTGTAACATGAAGCTAATAAGCACAAACCTAAGTTCAGAACGTTATGGTTAGCAAAGCTTTTTCCATACTGGCGAACGCCATAAGAAATAACTGAAAAGAAGAACCGTTTTGCTATGAGTTAGAGGAAGATGCTTTTTTAATTGAACCTTTTCGTGTTGCTTATTTAGGCGGAGCAGGTCGCCACTGTGGTGGCAACGGTATCGTTCGAGAGTTGATGTTCCGTAAGAACTTCACCTTGTCAGTGCTAACTGAACGCAGAGTGTTTGCCCCTTACGGCATGGAAGGTGGACGGGATGGAATCAAGGGTCGAAACACCCTTATCATGGCTAACGGTCGTGAGGTAAATAACTTCATAGATAAAACGTTCCAAACAGATATTCTGCAATCAACAACAATGTGTCTTATGCTTCTAATGTGTTTAGCTAATGTAAAGTTTTTGCTTTTCTTTTATGTTACATGAGAGTGAACACTTCAGTTAGCTCATACACATGTTTGGATTTCCTTTGTCGGCATCTTCCTGTTTTCTGGCAATATTGAAGAAAAACATCAGCCTCTGTGTACGTTGCGGGACATTACAGGTAAACCTTGGTTCGAAAAACACACTTTACGTAAAATGCAATGATATTCTTCGCGTGGAAACTCCCGGTGGAGGAGGTTACGGAAATCCGTCTGATTGCATACCTTCGGATACTGAAGGCCTATGTTAATACAGACCTAATGTAAAGGCTGCTTTCTACCAGAGAGTACAAAATCACAGAGCTTATTGTTAAATGGCCACAGGTATAAGTTAAAATATATGATTGAGCATTGAATAAACTCATAGCGTTGCAGAGTAAGTTGTTACTACATTTACATTCATTTAATAGGAACCTGCCGAGATAAGTAGATTGAACTTGTTATTGATGTTATTATTATTCGCTGATTTATTCTCTTCGGAGCTCTGACGCAAGCTTCAATCTAGTCTATGATTTAGTAAATCATTTTGATGTGGTCTGCTGATGATTGTTTAGAATGTTTACTTTGTGCTGAGAAGCATTTTAGCATGTAACTAGCTGTGGATAGTTGTTTGAATGGAAACAAACAAGTTCAGGATACTCCAAGCTCATCATCACCACTCATTAGGGTACATTTTATCTAAATAAAAGGATTTTTTCCATCTTAGCTAAGCTTTTTATTTTATTTGTGACGGCTAGAACTACTGAGCGCTGTCACTTATTCAGTACGCAATAACGGGATAATAACGGTATAATAGGGGTTAATTAAAGCAGAGTCCCGCGAGCAGGAAGTGTCATTGCGTTGACGCTAATCAAAGTTCAATGGCAAGCCGAAATTGGGTATTTTACTAATTTGAAGGAAACTTTGAATTTTAGAAGGGGTACTGGACGCGAGATCCCACAGTGGTTGCAAATGGACCGCCTTCTTCATCTGCCGCCGCGCAATAGTTACTAACTTGTTAAACAAGATCATGAGTTTAATTTAATTAAGTAATGATAAGACGCCTTAGCAACGCATAGCTTTTCCTCGAATCTGTTTTTAAGAACGTACCTAATGCAGTGTCCATATACGTACAAGATAGCTAAATAAATTTCTTTGAACTTCGTAAACTTGCGGTAGCAAGTTTGCATTTGTTTTTATAATCGTCGAGCTGACCAAGCGCACACGGATCATACTATAGGCAGCTTCCGTTACCTTGCCGGGCCTGTCGGTAATATGGTCATTGAATTGTGGCAAACACAGTTCGATAAATATCTGTCATTACAATCTTGTATAATTGTCTCTCTATTAAAATATATCTGTCAATAATTACATTAAGAGGTGCTTACATTTGCACCGAAATCAGTATTGACGCTAAAGGCACATTTATCGATATATAAAACATGGCTATGTTCCTCCTTCCTACATATTTTTATATAACATAGTATAGCGAGTTGTCATTATCGCGTTCAAAATTATACAAGGCCTTGCGCCTTCAGAGCTTTTCAACTGTCCTGCTTAAACGATTAGTAATTAGTACTTACTAAAGGAAAGCGATAAAATGTAAGGATCTAAGTATTCTGCTGAGCTGAGTAGTAAACCGGTTGGTTTCTAGAGATTTTAGCCCCGTGCAAAAAGCTTACGTAGATATAATTCTGCATACATAAATCTAGATGTAGCAGATTATGTCATGTAGCTGCGGATAGACATGACCGTGTCCTATTTTTATCGCTTACTCTAGTTTAATTTGTTGACAAATTTCAAAATAGAAAGAATGTAATTGAGTACCCTTACCATTGATTTGAAATATGTTACAAATTATTGTGACCAGGCTAGGAATTAACATTTTTTTAGCTAGATACAGGCTTATTTGGTGCAAGAGTTTATTTTATATCAGCGATTGTTTCCTAAACAGAAATCTGGTCGGCTAAAGGAATTCCAAGAGAAGCAGACTCGCGAACGGAAGGCAAACGATACCCGCATACCATTCAAGAATCTGTTTGTTATGATTACCAACATCGGACGATGTCTAGCTACAGAAGGTTTCGTCAAGTTGGCATTTCCCCTTAAACCAAAGATACATCAGCCGGTTATACGGATGCTTCATAAAATCACTGTCAGCTGGGTCCCGATCCGGAAGGGGTATGAGGCGACGGAATTTACCGCGATTTATGTGTTCGTTGAAGGCTAATATAAGCGCCTCCTTTGTGTCGTCCTCCCAGCAGGTGGCACAAAGTGCGCAAAGTTCAGATGAACGGCAATTGCCATCACCAGCACAATCGGCCACACATTGTCCTGGATACACGACAAGGTCCTGATCGGACACGACCATCCCGGAGTGACCCTGATGGAATGATGAACGAGGAGTCGATATCCCGGTCACAGACAGCATATTATAGATGACTTGTTCGTACAGACGAGCATTTTGCTTGAAGTGTGCCGAACTCAGATTGGGGGACATGTTTGCCTCAAGCAGATGTACGTTTAGTTGGCTGTCAACCAGAAAATCAAAGCGGACCATCTCGAAGAAGGGCGTAGTCGATAAAAAGCGCCTCGAAGCTTTTTCAATGTCTCGTTGCTTTTCGAAATACACACTTGACACAGCTTCACGAATCTGATTCCAAATCTTATCAGGATTTAGACCACTCTGACGCAAGTGCATGTTTAAACTGTCTTTCATTGAAAACCTATGTTTTGTGAAGAACGCTTTCAGAGACGGTACTTCCCAAATAGGTAAATAGTTATCTCCTACCACGTATGTGTCCGGGTCGCGAGAAAGCTTATAGGACTTCGAACAAAAACGTAGCAGAATATCACCCTCGAAAATGTACACTCGGAGAGGCTTCACCGATGTCATGACCACATACACTCCTATGTCAAATTTGTGACCATCGATAAGTAGCGGATTTTTTATAAACTCTTGTACGAAGGTATCCTCAAGATGAAAATCGACCTCATCTGCAGTCTTGACCACTATACCGCGATGACTGTTTGATTTCTGTACCCAGAGAGTCTTCGGATTGTTCTTAGCGTAAGTAAGAAAGTCTTGTTTCTGGCGGGGTAATTTAAATGCAATGGGTATATGCTTCGTCGTGCTTCCTGTAGCCAGACTGACCTTATTAGTGATATACCCCGTTCCGGGGATATGATTGACCCTCTGGCCAGGCGTTAGATTATTAATTTCATAACCAAGATCGCCAAAGGGGTATTCATGAGACCATAGGACATCCCATTTGGAAGGTTTACGTGTCTCTACCCGATATCCAGCACGTTGGAACCCATCGATTACGTGACGGAGATGCCCGCTTTCAAGGCCCTTACCATGTAACCACGCAACTGGACTTGACCCACAGTGCTCTAATCCCGCGTAGCTGGCTGCCTGATTCACTGTGATATTCTTGATCTGTTTGAACTCGTCAATATTAATCGCGCGTATGTCAACATTGACATAGAGCAGTGTGATAGAGCAGGCAAATGTTAATGACAAAAGCGCCCAGACACCCTTCGGTACTTCGACGTGTACAAAGGGCTTGTTGTCTCTACCGAACGATAATCTCGACGTTGATGATCCAGTTCCGGAAGCCCTGGCGCCTGACGATGGCGTCATCGTTATGTCGTCATATATCGGCTCCTCGTCGCCTGGGAAGCGACGGCGCACGACCGTTGACACTGACATTCCGTTACCGCATAGGATAAAAGACGCTAAAACTTTTGGTGACCTACAACACCAGTTGTATTGGCAACGATTGTAATAACTGGTTTCCCAGTTGTAAAACACCGAACGCGGTTCACTTTTTGTCAACCTTACTCACCCGCTAAAGTCATATTGATAATTAAGTCGATACCGGTGTTTGGCAGTAGTAGGGCATATGGTATAAATTAACACGCGTTTCTCTAATGAGCACGTATGCGTTATAGTTTTTTACTCACTTTGTTTTTCGAAAAACACTGATAGCGCGTTACGTGCATGCTCGGTGTTACAGTCCGCTCGGTCCTACTACAAATCAGCGATATAGACCTCCGCGGCACGCACAGTCAGACAGTTAGTTATTTATGTGCATGTACATACGCTTCTCTCAGACTATGAGCATGCTGGTTGTATCTATGCTTTGTTAGTGCTAGCAGTTCGTCAGATGTTGACCTCGTGGGTGACACAAACTCGAAACCTCTAAATGCACGTCGCTATTCGAGCACAGGGCAACAGCCGGCCATAACTAAGTAATCTTTCACAAACGAACACCTCAGAAACTCTGTGTTCTCACTCCTTTGACGGCTGCTGCGCACTGCGGCCGTTCAACGGGCCGCTGTAGCAGCATCTACGTATAGTTTCCTTTCTCTGCATCACACAGTTGGGCAATGGAAGAGTCAGTCGAGCGACTGATTGACGGACGGACCGACCCGCCTACGGGCTGACGGCTGCAGTGGCCCTTTCCGATTTCGAGGGTGAGGGTCCCTTACAGCTGATCGACAGCGAAGAGAAGGTTTGGCTTGAAAGCAGTGGCAAGCGTTTTTCGGGGATATATTAGTAGGAAATATATTTGTGTGCTAATATTAGGAACACATTGTGGTTTAGGTTGAAACCTTGACATAGGCAGACTTCGTTTCGTGAGCCATGGGAGACAGCTGTCTGATGGAATTCCTAGCCACGTTATCGCAAACTAAGCGCAAAACTTAAAACATTGTGGGCTTCATAGACGTCTCCAAGGTTTTTTGTAATGGTGAAGTGGTAACGTGTTCACGCGCGAACTCCGGGACACGCGGGGTGGTATAAATTCAAAGCCGCTACGTGCTGGAAAAGACAAGTCGTTCAAGGTACTATTTACCTAAGGCACCAGTCGATGTGAAGATCAAAACACTTGTAATGGTCATAAGTTTTCTTCTTTAACTTCTGCAAGAGAACAGGATGGCTCTAACTATGGTCGTAGACGGTGGCATTCAAAAAATGGTTACGGCGTCGTGATGATATTTAATCAATGTTTCGATCATCTCATCTCATAAAAATGATGTGGAGAGGTAAAAATAAGATTCTGACATGTAAGTCCTCTATTCCATTGTGCTACTGTAGCCGAAGTGAAAGATAGGGAAAAGGTCATCCCTAGGTAAGACTAGTAGCTTTGGACTACGGAGTAACCCAGGGCGAGTAAAAATTAATATGCTAGTTTTCTAACAGAATTGTGCTCTATCCATTCATCAGAAAAAGAACTTTCTGCAATCTCATAAATACTCTTATCCGAATCGAATGTAGCTGGTAATCAATCATTTGTATTCAGCAAGTACTTGCATTATTTTGAACATTATATTTAATTGTCAATCAATGATTACAGTAGCAGCAGTGATTACTCACATTACCAGTAGGATTAATCAAGTCTTTATTTTGTCATTTTATTAAGTTAGTAAATTGGAGAAGTCACATAAATAGTTGTCCTTTTACAACTATAATGTAAAGATCACCCCCAAACATTTCAGCTCTAACAACTATGATAAATTTAGTAGTACATCAAGAGCGTTTGGACGGCGAAAACTTCCCAGGTCTTTACAATTCAGCAAACCGACGTCCATCAGTACCGTTTATGTAGATCTGTCATCCTCTGTCGGCAAACACCCCTGGATGACATAATATTTAATGTAGTGTAGGGTTTAGAGGAGACATATGGTGCCGTAGACGCAAATTACGAGTTTGTGGATCCCGGTAACGCTTGAACTGGCAAAAGCGGCTGATATGGTCTAGAGGCATTCCTCTAGACAGCAGTGGAATTCCTGATAAACAAGCATGTGTAAATCGTGAAAAGGCACCGGGCAGATACCGGATCAAGTCTCTGTTCAGAGTACCTCGTGCATACTTTGCGGGTATCCGACTAGTCCTTACGTCGAGCCCTGCGGACCGAGTATTTGGGGAAAACTGTGAATACCGTCCGCTTAGGTTTCTTCGAATGTATCTTTCAGATGCGATATCATTCCGGAGATCCCTCCCTGGTGAGAAGTGGCCTTCGTCGAGCGTGACTGAATCTCTGCTGAGAGTTCGTGCGTATCGTTTCGATGCGATATCGTCCCAGAAGCCTGGTCCCATTGAAAAGGAAGTTTCACTTACCGCTTGTAGACTTGGACCTTCGTTCAGAGCTTGTTGTGCGTATGTTTCTGATGCGATATCATTCCAAAGGTCTTTCTTTGTTAAGGGACGGGTTTGGCTTGGTGCAAACCGAGTTGAGCCTCTGCCTAGTGTTCTTCGCGTGTATCTTTCAGACGCAAGGGTACCCTGAGGACCCTTCCATGCTGAGAATACATTTCGTGAACATGGAGTCCAAAGTCTTTCGGGATCTCCTTTTGCAAACCTGCGAGCTGCAAGCTTTATTTTCCCCGAGGTTTTTCGTGAGAGCGGTGCCAAGGGCTTTCCCATAAATCTTCGTGATCTAAGGCTATCTGGATTATCTTTCCACGCCGACCGTGCAATTCGCGATAATGAAGTAGAAGGTTTTGCTATGTCTTTGTTCAAGAATCTACCAGATGCGAGCTCTCTTAGGGTACTCTTCGACGCTAAGGAGGCATCTCGCGGTGGGGTTGACCGTCCTCCAAAAGCTTTTCCTGTAAATTTCCTCGATTTAAGACTATCTATACCACTCCTCCCTGCCGAAAAGACATTTTGCAAAGATGAAGCTTCAAGTTTTCCTTTATAGGCACTTTCTGCGATTTTCTTAGGTGCGAGGTTACCCAAAGTATCCTTCCACGCTGAAAAAGCACTTCCCGAGAACCCGGTCAAGGGTGCTCCGGGGGCATTTTTCGCGCAACCTCCGGATGCAAATTTTCCTCGACGGTTCCACGTAGAGAAGGCATTTTGTGAGAACCCCGTCGAAGGTAGTCTGAAACTATTTCCCGTAAAGTTTTCTGATGCTAGGTTATCTCGGGAGTTCCGCGCGGAGAAAGAATTTCTGAAGGCTTGAGTGGATGGCATCGTTGTGCCTGATGGAAACGTGGTAGGCATTTGGGAAGGATAGAAAGGACTTAAGTAAGTAGGGGGTAGGTTGTCAGCACGCTGCATACACACACAGTCAGCCTCAGGGAATCTTACGGTTTCCGGCTGACTTGTGACACCCCATCCTACTGAGGATCTGTTGAGCTTCTTTAAGCCATCGTGGTCCAATTTAGTCGAGTAACCTCCTCGTGATGCTGGTTCCGCTTCGGTCAACAAGCAAGAGTTTTGTAACCAAGGTTGCATAAATGATGTATCAGCAAAAACGTTGTGCACTCCTGTGGGACACTGGCTGCATGAAGAGGGAAGCGTGATTCCAGGATGCGTTCGACGACTCTTGGCTCCGTTATATGTATCGTCCTCACAATTGAATTCGAGATTAATTGGGGGTCCGTTTGAATTGCCTATAGGCACCGAACATCGTAACTCGAAGAATTTGCCTTTAAAAGTTTCATTCATCATAATTATATTTTCCAGGAAAACAGTTCTTTGAGCGGACCCTCCTCCGCTACGGAGGGTTAAATCGCCATTATCGGTCTTGGTTCCGTCAACGGTTCGCTTACAGTTGCTTTCCTCGTCACCGACTAGATTTTCGATACTTGGTTTCTTACAGTTTTCGAGACAACTGACGCAAAGGGTTAAATTCATTCCGCCCACGCTTTCATTCTTTTCAACCTTTAACACTAAACTCACATTCCTAAAATCGTCTTTGCTTTCCTGCACCACACCGGCCAGTTTAGTGGTACTCTTAGGAGTATCAATTTGATTACGGCGTTTTTCCTCTAACTGTACAACGCTGTCTTCACTGATAGATTTTTTTACTTTTCTCTTGGGTGTTCGACCAACATCGGGCTGCCCCAATAATCGGAAGGTGTCTTTCTTGCTTGATTGTTCAGGGCTGAACTTTGCCTTATCTATTTCACTACTCTCGCCCTGACCGGGCGACTTATCCGCAGCTGCAGAGATTTGCTTGTCCTTGATGGCAGTGTGAGAGCTACCGGAAAAACCCGAATCAGGCTCGGCTTCATCGAACAAACCCTGCACGTTGTGTCTTCTTTCATGGTTGTCATCTTGAACGCTTTTCTGAGCTTCCTGACCTATTTTACTGCTTTGGTTTTTTTGATTTCCCTGTCTGCCTGCACTCGCCCGATTACCCCGACTACTCCGACTTTCCCGATTGTCTCGACTACTCCGACTTTCCCGATTATCCCGACTACTTCGACTTCCCCGTTTGCTTCGACTTTCTTTAGTGCTTTGACGGCTGTCGGGCCACCATCGTGTACTTCTCCGGTCGCTAATAGAATGGCTTATCGATTGAGAGCCTTGACGTTTTTCTCGTCGTCTATTGCTATTGCCGCCATGCAAACCTGTACCACTCTCTTGAGTCTGAATTACTGGCCCTTCATTATTGAAGTCGTCATTGGTCAGATGTCGCATCGGACTAGCATAATAGCTTGCACCGTCGTCTACGCTGTTGAAATATGCTTTATCCTCAATGTCAGTATCTTGGCTAGGGTTATCGAAGCTCTTCATTGTTATCAAAATATTTGTGTTATCACGCTTATCTCGTTCACGTCCTCAAAACTATTGGACGGTTTCCTTTTGAAATGAGGCCTATAATCGATAAGCATATTTCACCTTCTACTACTATATAATTATGTGTCACTAGCTACCTTTGCTTACTGATATGAAGAAAAATATTTTTTTGTATATCTGTATGTAAGAATCACATGAACCTGGATGGACCGAATACACGGTTTATAAGACTTTCATTAAAATCATTTTTAATACAATAAATTATATATACATATTATCGCTCCAAGCTGTTTACAGAAACGAGGGTGTTTTTTTATAGTACGCGGACTTTCTTAATCTCATACCTTTCAGGGTGTGAAGATTGTTTCGCCATTGGTTGACCCTCAATCTAGAATATTTCACAACTTTTCTTGAGTTCTATTAGATTCTACTAGGAACGTCGTGAACATGCTGTATATACATACACATATATAGCAAGCACGAGGTTTATATATGTATATATATATGTCTATATGTAACATCGCACCTGACCTGCGCAACATTAACTGGATGATAGCCTTTTTTCAGGTTAGTTTGGGCTAATTAGTCGTCTTCTTAAAGTTCGCCTTTTTTTTTGCAGGATTTTCTAGATGCACGTCTACAAGAAAATTGTATAGGCTAAGATGGGCTATTTTTAAATAGAATTTTTATTGGAAGAGTGTTCCTATTGGCAAAATGTTTCTGTTGGCCGAATGTTTACATGGATATCTATGTGGGGAGAGGAGGGAAGGGAGGTCGTTCTTGATACCGGTCGAAAAAAATCGATAAGCTTAATCGGAGCGCGATAGCTAAATCTTAATTCTAGGATCGAAAATGCCGCTTAAAAGGTAAAGATGAAAAAAAAAAGGGGGAAAAATGGTATTCTATGTAAGGGTAGTTTTTCTTGACGCTTACCAATGAGTGACGACGAGTGAATACAAATGCAGCACCTATTTCTTTACGTACAATGGATACTTTTAAGACTGCTGAATGATAAAAGGTGCAATTGATCGTATTGGTTTTGTAACAATGGGGTTAAAACGTATCTCGAGTGATTATTTGAATGAATTTCTCAATGTCAATTGGTAAGTTCAATTTTAATAAAAAATTAACATCATGTTAAGTCTTTATTCATTGAAAGAATCTAAAATTCATTGAAAGAATCTAAAAAAAATAACGAAATTTGAACAATTTCAAGGTTTAGTGACATTTCTGAAAGAGAACAACTATATCAATCATATTTGTGTCATCATTCAATGTAACCACCTATTGAAGAAAAGATAAAAAAAAAACCTCTAGGCCTTGGTGTTGTCCCATAAATCCATTAAACGAGACATTAATATGTCTCGTTTATTTGTATGCTAGGCCTTTACAAGCAAATACAACTTTTGAAGCGCGTGCCGTCAACAGAGGAAATTTCAGCTGTTAAATACTTTGTGAATGAAAACCAACGAATCATTCACGAAGAGGAATTACTTCAAAAGAAACAGTATATTCACGTTCCGAAATGAAGATTTATTAGTGAAGTTTTTGTCCTTCGAAGGCCACAACGCTGCGAAAATTCACTGAAAATTAGTAAATACGTTCGGCGAGGAGACTTTGAGCGAAAACACAGCACTATGTAAATAATGCAGCAATCATTTCAAGAACAGAGATTGGACTTCTAAAAACTGGCGATGAAGTAACAAAATGCTGGAACTCGCAGACCAAGAACACATAGTCGCAATTGAAGAGGCATACTACGAAAGCACAGCTTAGAGTCTACGGGCTGTGTCGGCCAAAGCTAGAATTATAAATGAGATACTTAAAATACGGCAATTCAGTTAAAATGGGTGGATTGACCGGTGGATTGACTTTTGGCCAGTTGTATATGGATGTGGTGTACTCCATGTGAAATTTGCGGAGCTCTAATCGACAAAAAACTTGCTTGGAGCATACGTTAACAACAGAAGAAGTATGGCTCAACTTCTGTTGCCAGCCAGATGCGGACAAGGCGAAATGATGGTATTGTTCTCGTGAGATAATCGAGCTGGACGACTATGCCGACTAGGATCTAAGGTAAAAACTCAATTCATATACATGTTTGACAGATTTTTTTTAAAAATAGAAAGCGTTTTTATAATGCGAAAATTTTGTTATTTGAGCAGGCCACTGAGTACGGCTACGCCGCACGACGATAACAAGCCTATTCGCATTTTTTACGGACTAATTGCTGTACATAGTCGCTATGTTACGTTTGCGTTTCAGCGCGCCTATGAAGCTATTGTTTTGGTGACATACAGAAGCCCTATAGTGTTTCTTGTATCGGCTGCTTCTCAAGTACTTTCTACATCTAGTTCCGCCATCGGAAACAATGTGGAGTGAAATGTCAGAAATTGATCGTATCATTCTTGGCCTCCGCCGGTGCAGGCGTCGGGGTGAAACTTTGTGGCACAAGCTTGTTTATTTCACTCGACTGAACGACAAACTTAAATACGATACGATGAAAAAATAAATATAAAAAAGACACGATAAGCTAAAACCTGATGAACTAGTAGGTGGAGCCGATATCATAGATATTTGAAGGGATCAAATTAAGCTGTATGGCTATATTGAGATAGTTATTTGCTTAATCCGTAACGTATAGCTTCTTCTGTTAAGTTCTTTTTTTTTTTTTAATTACTTCTTCTTACTTTATTTGAATGTTGAAACTGAAATAGGCGCCGAAAGTCGACAGAATCGGCCCAACAAACAAAAAAAAAAAGCATATATTGTACCTGCCTTTTATAAAAAAAAAAAAATAAATAAACAAATAAGGTAGGTTAAATTGTGTCGTGCTTGTAGGATGTTCTACAAAATTGATACCTAAACTAATTTCATGTAAATACACAAACTGGGCCTTTAACAACAAAAAAGTGTGGCCGGCGCGGTGGTGTTTTTGGAGGAGATGAAGCACAAAAATTCATCCTGAACCAACAGCCCAGACGGATAACCTGATCTGTTTGCTGCGATTGATGAGGTCTTGAATTCATAGCAGTAAAAAATCACTATAATCCCGTTGGCTGGATTATAATGCCAAGGACTGATAAGATCTTCGGAGCATCGCATAACGGACGCTATGAGCGGTGCCGGGTTCAACCAGTAGTATTCTGCTGTCATCGTATTAAGTCCGTACCCGTAGTGGATAATGGAACAAACCAGTGGCCCATTTGTGAATTCCTTTTCGATCAAAAAATGTTGAAGATAGATGTAAAGACGTAACATAGATTTCGAGTTTTGAAGACTAGGGCCCATTGCTTCTTTTCCTATGAAAGGACCGCACTCGGACGGACGAGGTTAACTACCGAAAATGAGACGCGATAGACGAGAAACATTTGTTTAACGAACTAAAAAAAAAAACAAAAAAATGAACTATTAATTACTAATTTTATAAAGACTATAATTAGCGATCATGATTGTCAAAACTCGTTAGAAAGCTTGTTCGCAAAGCATTCGTTCTTGTTTACAGGTCACATAATACGAAGATAAACAGGATTTACGTTAGAATGATGCGCCTAGGAGGCCTTAAAAAAGGGTCGTTTCAAGACGAGATTTTGTTAACATCTGCAGCTTTTATGCAGAAGACAAAAAAGTGCCCATTTCTCTCGCGGAAAACACTTACCTGAAGCTACATTAAAATTATGAGAAACAATCTCAAAAAAAAAAGGATTTTGCAAATAACCTATAAAATTGTTTTTGCATTACTTCAATACTCTAGCTAGTATAGTAATAATATCTATATTACATCATTTTTGCCCGTGGCTCGAAATGTTGTCAGATCGCTTCATGTGGCAATTGAGCACCAGTGAGAAAACATGAAGCGATCTGACAACATTTCGAGCCATGGGCAAAAATGATGCGAAAAAAATTAAGATATGCTAAATAAAAAGAGTGCCTGCTTCAACAATATTGACGACAATTATTGATCACAACAATAATTTTTTACTAAAAGGTGGTTATATTAAGTATATCAGTTCTAACTTAAGGCACACCTTCATCTCATAGTGTAGTCATAAACCTGATAAGACTATCTTCCGATAGAGCTTCAAACAATCGAATAAACTTCTACCCTTATAGCTATAGTACAACGGTAGCGTAATAACCAAAGTTCGGATCCGCTAGCAGCCGAAACAACATTCGATAAATATGGCCATGCCAGATACAAAAGCAGATCTTATTCCTTCCCAAGATGGGATGTCATTTAGAAAGCGGAACGTCCACATCATATACTGCCTAAACCTTTGAGAGCGGGTAAACGTTTTTTTTTTTTTTATTTTATAACGCACCTACTATGAGCCAAATGAATTTATATCTAACTAAGCAGATACAATCGGATCATGCGCACTTTATCCGAACTATTGTTGAGTGTAGAACAACAATATAACAACATGCGTATACATTACTTTGCTATAAGAGCGCCTTGTGTTAGATGTTATACCTGGCCATACACCGTCCTGTAGTCTATGAGTTATTATAATGATGCAGGGTTTCTTTATATTACTGATCCGTTGGCACGGGGTGCGTCCAAATGATTCTTGCCCTCGACCACAGCGTGTGTGTTGGCGGGTCGTAGGTCCTTTTAGCATTTTTAGTTTATAGAGCATATCGCATAGCGGCAAGTCGGCTTTAATGTCTGGTACGGGATGCCCCCGGTGGCTAGATCGGCCTTAACTGATACAAATAAAAACAAACAGGAATAGTTCGTTTGGCGATTTGAAAGCGTGCTTAAGCGAATAATGTCTGCAAATCGACGGTAACAACAAACTTTTTGCCACCTAGCGCCCATTTACGAAAATAAATGCGACTGTGAACAAATGCCCCGGGAAACCCTCATACATTTCCTTGTACACACATCGTTGTTTACATACATTTTTCTATATCAGCAGTTATCAGGCTATATATGTCGCACCCAAACTTAAACTAACAAGCGACTTGTCTTGACTATGAGCCCATATTATCCTCCTTTCAACTAAGTGCTTTAAAATGGTAAGCCTCCTCTTTCTTTCCCGCTCTCCGCGATGAGAGCTCGGTGATTTGTCTAGTCATTAATTTTATCCAAACTAAATATACAAATTCTACCTGGGTCGCCCGATTAGGAATGCTCTTTTTGAACGTTAACCTTCATTTTTTCGAAAAAAAACGTATTGCAATCAATACGTTAAAACATTTGTAAACTTGTTTCTCTGGCGCCCGATCGACCATCGGATTCACAGCTCCTCATTAACCCTGTCCTTGCTTCCTGAGCGATTTCCAGCTCTTGCTGCACATCGTGTACTAGTAATAAAAACTGAAGGTGTTAAACAGTCGTCGATCATTGTATCGGCCTTGGGATTGATCAAGGTTGCCTTCTGTTTTTGCAGTGAACCTGAAAAGGTGCGTTAAGCATTACCGTAGCAGACACGAAAAGTAATATTGGGGCGGACGTAGAGGTAAGGGCGTGCTTCGGAGTTGTGCAACTTCTTTAATTTCGAAAAATTAACAGTACAGTAAACAGGGCAAAGGAAACAAACCTGCGTCATATATTTACATTCGTAGAGAGCCGATCTGAGAAGACTCGGTTGACTGCTTAGTGTGGCCGACATTATAGCGCTGCTGGAACCTTAATATCCAGTAGCAACGGGGCTTCTCAGATCGAGCCTTGCAAACGTCGCGGACAAATCTAAGCATAACTGTAGAGGGAAAAGTCCGTGCGGATATTTTCCACTAAGTGAAACGTGCATATATCGAACTCGAGAAGAAAGGTAAACATCGTCCACTGCAGGCTTTGAGGGCAAATTTTGGTAGGGACGTAAAACAGTACTTGTCTAAGTGTAACGCTAGTGTTCGACGGAGCTTCCGATAGAATTTCAGTACGTGATCCGATAATTCCTTTCGTCTGTTTCATATAATACGTTGTAATTGACGGGGCGTCTATAACCTAACTAATGAAAGATACTTGAGGTCCTTGAAGTGACGTTTCATGCGTCGTAGCTTTTAGCAGCGAACGAATACCCGCATGACTGGCACGGAAGTTCAAGTGTTCGGCAATTGTCTGGACCCCCATGTCATCTAAATGCGGCACCAAAATCGTACGAGGCTTCGTCTAAATGACCTTGGCCTAGCATGTTTCTGCAAAAACGCACAGAATGCTTTTGTAGTTAGTTAGGGGTCATGCATTGGAATAGCAGCTTACGAGAGCACAGAGTATATGACTATTATCTTCCCTAACAGAGGATAATTTGATCTATAGCTGAATTGCAGTCTCCAGATTGTGCAGAATTCGCTGCCGACACCCTGCCCGCTAAAGCAACACTTTGCCCGAACCGTCTATTTGGAAAATGATTACTACATTATTTCTCGGTAATAATAACGATATCATTTCTATATGTTCCTACATAAAGGCGACGTACCAACCGAGCGTGTGCAACTACTTGCTCCTTTCGAAGAGAACCAAAATGAGCAGTTATAAAAGTTTTTGTCTTAAGCAGACAAACGGGATCGGGTAATCGAGTTGCTTCTTCTAGGCCATCCCTTGCCTTTATGACTCGACTTGGCTTGGCTTGGCTTTTCTGGCTTCGTTACACATCGAATTATCCTGCTCACAATGAAAGATGTCCTTGGACTCCCTCTCAGATTGTAGTCCTACAGGCTGGAATTGCTATGATCAGCCCTTGATGGTAATAATGGCTGCTGTCTTATCGCCTTCTCCAGTTGAGAATCCTTTATATCAGTAGTAAGACTGTGACATCTGTTTGAACTAATTCGATGTAATAACGATAACCAATAATAATGCCATATAGTCTATAATATCGATTGTGGTAAAGGTTTCTGTCAAAAGAGGCTCACCTCTGCTTGCCGAGAGTACTAATATATATTCATAAGTAGTTGTAAGAAATATCTCCCACAAACAGTAGGTAATAACTACATACTATTTCTCATAAGGACCACATTAATAAAATATAACGTCATATTGACTAACCTTATCCTTTTAAGGTTGGCTATATGGGGCCTGGATGGCATGCGCTGACGACCGCTGACGAATCTGCCTAATACAGAGAGCCGTTCTGCTTATGTCTCAATGCGAAACATTTGCTAATTGTAGCTTGAATAGTTCCACTGTAAATAGCGTTTAAGCCTGCGACGTGTCATTTTTACGGGATTATCTAGACTTGAAAGCAGGATGACCACTTATAATGAATATATTGGACACATAATATATAACCGAATTCTTTTTTTTTTTTATATATAGATCGGCTCTATTTACAAACGCGTAATTCTTTAAAATAGCTATAGAATTTTATCATTCAGTTTGTTTGAGAGGTCCGCTATGTCTTCGTCCTCTGGATAATTTCCCTCTTCCTTGCCATACATTATATTTGACCTTTCACCCTAAACAATTCGATTCACGTTAAACCTACCGATGCTTCTCGAATATTTATCCCGGTCGTATAACCAATCCTTTCAAATACTATTGTCTTCCTAATTAAACGCAGATCTTCAGCTGCGTAAAGTCCAATGATGATGGGATAACGCTTAGATGCGTGAACTTACAAGCGGCCAAATTAGCCGCTAGTGGCAAGTTGTGTCACCTAGCTTGCTATTTTATTATAACTATGATTATTGAATTTTGAGTTCTACAAATTTGCATGTATTCCCCTGTGAAGCTCTTGCAATTTTACTACTAGTTAAGGAACACTTAATACTGGATCTTCAGATACGGCCGTGGTAGGTTGGCCTACTTGCCTGCCAGCGTCACTCATCAAACATCGTTCCAATTTGCTTCTAAGTGTTTTCAATCTACCTGATAAAAAGCTATGTTCCATTCTACTCAAATCTAAATACCGCTACACCGTGTAGCTGCTGGAGCAATTTTCTTTTTTCACTAAGAAAATATCTTATTTTCTCAGATTTTTATAGGTGCATAGTTTTTATAGGTTTAGCTTTTGCACGATAACGAATACAAACCTTATAAAGGCGTAAAGTGGAATAACCGGCTTGAGTCTATTCAGTTTGAGTTTCATCCAAAGACGAACCAACGACGTTTTATGTAGTACGCCTTAGTACGCGTAATACGATGGCGAGAGTGTCCCGTAGACGTCTGATCTAATTTATTGCGCTAGATATAGACAGTGAAGCCGCACGACTGATTTGGCCGTTGGTCTGGCCAGATGATTCTGTGTAAGCTACTATTTGTCAGACCCTTTCGAGCGTACCCTTTCGAGTAACGACTTCTGGTGAGAGTTGTAAGCTGTCGTTCCATCCAGAACTATCCAAATCATAAAGAAAAATCCAAATATTCGATGGCCAAGGAGCTCAAACTTAATTCGAAAAGCTGATAAACACGTGGTAACTGCAAGTCTCAATGTAGACATTTCCTCGAAACCCATCGGACACACAAATTGTGTCAATTGATTGTCACGGCTTTTCCTTGTAAAAAGCAACAAAGCAATCTTTTTTTAAGTTTTACACGAGGAACACGATTTATGAGGAACCTAAAACTCGACTGCCGACAGACCGATTCTACTTCGCGGCACATTGTTACAAAAACTACATTTAACTTGCAGAAGTTACATTAATAGCCATTACAGCGGAACTGCCATCGATTTCACGAAGAAAGCCTTAGTAGTTGATTAGACTAATATGTCCCACATTGGGCATTGGGCATTGGGCATCGTAGCCGTGATACTTTACGTCCCATCGAACTGTTTCCTGATTCTTGTTCACGGAGCTCTCGGAAGAGAAGTAGTAGAACAGCTTCTCAGCTTATTATGATGTAAATGCGTTACTGTCGACTATATATATGTACGTAATGGTTACTTAAAGGAAAATTATAGTATTGCATGAATAGTTTTGCTTGATACCCAAGTGGAAAATAGGAGCTTTAGATCTTCCGACTGAGATTTCAAATCATATTGTTCATCGAAGGCCTGTGTATGAGGGGCATTATATAAGATGAGGCGCTTACTCCGAAATCATGTAACTCCAATTTTGCTCACTTCGAATTTAAACTTTTGGTTAAAACAATTGACTCCTCTGCAAAGTCACGATGGTAATGAATAGCCAGTAACTTTTGAGAAGACGCTGAGAGACCTCGGCTTTTACAAGAAATGCTACTACTACTACTCTTCCAGGAATAAATAATGCTAGAAAATGATAAGTGCTACTTTCTTTGCAAGTTATTCCTTCCGGTGCTATGATTTATACACATTACAATCTTCCGCCAAACTGTGAGGTTGTTATCTGTGCCTTGCCATTGTACAAACGTAAAAGTTGACTAAAAATATTAGAAAACTATAGAAATCAAATCGCAGATGCATTCATTGTTCGCCCACTAGCAATAAGCCTATTGGTAGTTAAATGTATGCTAGCTTTGTGCCATTTGTATATTCGTTCACGGGGCATTAAAGTTCACGTAAAAAATACCCCTAGCATCACTGCTTGTGATACATTTGTCTAACTAGCTGTTATGTGAAAAATGTGTGCTCTCGTTCTACTGTTTAAGCTGAACGTAATGTCTAAAACTAACCCGCATACCTAAGACAAAAACACATTCGTCTTCATTGTTACCTGACCAGTACTTCATTTACTACGGATTTCCTGTTATTATCGATGCTTTTGTTGTTGGTGTTGTCATGTATATATTAATATCGTTATTTTTGTTTCCCTTTTCAGCTTGTCATTAATTATACTACTATTATTCATTAGATCACTAATGTTATCTATAATCACTCAGTTCTGCTATACATGCGGACGGTACGTCGATGGTTCCTATCGATGATTTTGTAGATAGGATCCTGTGGGCACTCGCTCAATATGCTAAGCCCACCAAGGGCAAAACCACATTCATACTGTCATTCGTACTGAAGTTTCTGATCAGTTCAACTGCTTCGTAAGGCAACAAATACACCATGGCCTGTTTCTCCTTTCTCAGTATCCCTTGATGTATTATAGTCATACACGTTTGTTAGATGTTCGACCACATGTGGGACAGAAATGGAAATACGCCCAACTCAGCATCCGGGGAGCCTAGATAGGTCGATCAGCACCGATTGCGTTTTAGCGGACCTGAACAGAAGGTACTGACGCTAGCTGAAACGGTACAGCATATTGATGGGAACAGAGTATAGCATGTCGTAAATAACTTGAAATGAAATTGGTCTCGTAGACTATGTGGATACTTTAATGGGGATTTCGATGACGCCTAACGGCTCTCGATAAGCCTCTTTGCCATCACAGCCGCAGAAAAGGTTCTATCGCGTTGCCATCGCGTATCAAATGGCATACTCCTTCTTGTTCTGAGTATGTTTTAGTAGCGAGCAATCTACCACAGATAGCCGATCTCATGTCTGCGGCGGCGTCGTCCATCAATTTAAGATGAGCGACAGCTGTTAATAACTCACAAGTCAGTCTCCAATATTAATAAACAATGAGCAAAGTTTATATCGTTAATTACACTAGCGTCAACATTTGCTTTCTAATCACTGTTCCTAGGCAGCTCAAGCACTGGCGTTTGTCAGCCATCCGCAAACTTTGCCTAACTTCCAACGTATGTGTACCTATTATTAACTACTTATTGCAGTTGTAACTTTACCGCTAGTGTGAACTGATAATAACTAATCATACGATCATATTATGCCATTTTAACACAGTTAACAGATGCTCATTCCTTATGAGTTTCCCTATATACGGCACTCTCCTATGTTCTCTTAATGTTGTTGTTGTTGTTGTTGTTGTTGTTGTTGTGATTTCTGCTTAACGGTGTTATTTGTCAACTCTTTCGAACTCGTGTCACCTGCGCGTGAACGTGCGACCCACACAGCTTCCCAACGCATTTCTTTTGAAGGAAATAGCACCTCTGCTTCACACGATGTATTTATATGCTGAATCATTACCGAATAAAAAATAATCGGGCCACGTTAGATTTCTGGTTTGATGCCGGGCGCCTCAGATCCGCGTTTGATTATCAAGCATAGTACCAAACAGTCGTGTCATCGGCGTACGTCTAACAAATACGACACACAACACACACACGGTAGCACGTTTCGAGAAAACATCGAAATGCTATAGTACAAAGTGTACTAACAAGCAAGGTAATGATTTCATTGAGAAAGAGATGTATAGCTTGAATTGGCGTTCGGAGTACACAGTTTATCTCGCTCTTTGTCTAATGTCTCTAGTAGTAATGAACCGTTCAGGGTCCAACAGGGCAGTTATACAAAAGGCTATATATATTCGTTATATAGTATATTGCATGAATTAATGAATGAATAGAGCCTCTCTTCGGTTGTTCAAGCCGATCACGATTTTCAAGGTAAACGAAATGTCGGGCGCGAATACATGTCGAACCCATATGCTGACCCACATACGCAATGACCCGGACCCTGCACAGTGGCATCATGTGAAGTGAGTGGCAACTTCAGCAATGTTGCATTCAGCTCCAAACTAATCATGCGCCAACAAGAAACGACCAGTTCGATGAAGGCTGCTATTGAATATATATTCTAATAGTAACGAGATTTTAGTAAATGATTCCAATGATATGATAATAATATTAGGCACCCGACATGGCTCAACGCTAGGTGCAACTATCTGCTTAAAAAGATCGCACTTAACCATCGACGATATCCTATTTAGGTTTTCATGCGAACGGGCAGGCGGAGTTCCGTTTCGAAATTGTGCATCCGTTCAAAATTCACTCCATCTTCTTGCACAGTATAAATTGTCGGCTAGTGAGCACCGACAGTCGTCATGTCCGTTCGTTCAGTTGAAACAAGTTCTCAGTAAGATTCACTCAAAATATCTCCGGTCTTTCGTTATCTACGCTGCAAAGCTAAAATTATTCGAAACTTGATTATATGCCAGTACTCAAACGGTCAGCATGGCTGTGGCGTTTAAGATTTCGTAACCTTTCAAGGTCCTTTTGGGCATTTGCTGGGACGGTCCGTTTGGCATTTGGCGATCGGGTGCCATTTGTTGGTGCGAAGTTCCAAGTTAATGGTGAGTCGCCATAAAACCTATTGCATTATTATTGCATTAGTATTACATCTTGCAACGTTAAGACTATGCGAAACTATAGCCTCGTTCGTCTTCCCGCTTCAAAGATTGGGAAAGTATGCAGTTTCCTTGTAAAGATTATGACAGTATTAGTAGTATTAACGCCTCGTCAGTGTCATATTTTGTGTTCCCATAGCGTTTAGCTGTCCGCCGGGTCCTCCTCGGCCTTGTAAGCCCTGCTCAATGTTGATATACTGCCGCACAAGGCGTGAGATTTCGTGAGCTTGCTCAGTTTGAATCCGCGTGATTTTCTGCTGCATTAGATTGCCGCACTTCATATCCAAAAACAGGGTTCCATCCTCCGCTTGAACTTTTCGGGTCGAGATCACCTCCGAAAATGGCTGCATCCAAACAGTATTCTGCATCGCATGCCGAAAACAGAGAAAAAGTAAGTGTTAGTTAAGTTTTTAAGTTAGAAAAAAAAAAAGGACATAGCAACAGAACTATGAATGCATCCCAAACGGATCCAGAAATGAACGTCAACGAGACTCACACGTTGTCGTACTAGCAATGGGCAAAAATAATAGAAATAATAGACCGTGTTCGTGTGAGGCTTTTGTGCCTACTTTCCATGTTTTTGTTAGTTAGACCATTCGTCAAAGCAGGTACAAAGTTCCAGGCGCAAAGGTGCTTACATGCGTCTGCACATCGAGAAAATGGATACCCTCACGGTTGAGGGCTAGTACTTGCTCGTTAGCTGTACTCTCACTGCGCATCCACTTCACATTGAAGAAGCATGAACCGAACAATGGCCATTGTTGTAGTATAGCGAGGCATTCGGCCTAGAGATAATCATAACGCAGAGATAGCACAAATAAACACTGCTTAAACCTATGGCAATCAACTCATTGTGATGAAGATGTCGTATAGTACACATCTGTTCATTTAAAGCTCTATAGAATCGCCTCTCATTACGTAGAGCCTACCTTAGCTTCAGTTGTTGTGGCCGTGAGGGCCTGGGGCCAATGCTGCTGAACGGACTCAACCCATTGTGGTGGCTTGATGTCCTTCATTGGCAGTACAGGCTTCGGCAGGAGATACTTAACTTCATCTCTGAGAAACAACAAAGAACAACACCGCGATGTAGAAACAAGTCTAATCTCTAATAACGATCCATTCTCTGGCCAGCAAGCCTTTACTTCAGCTCGATTTAGACAGGCTTTGCTAGAATTAGTCAACCTGTACAGTGGGCTGCTGGGTCAATAAGTTGTTTGATCCCAGATCACTAGGGAGAAATGGCGAATAGCAGTTTTCCGTTTAATAGAAACACTTTTAGCCAATGCTCGGTCTAATTTGAGTAATTTCCAAAAGGAATGAATCACGTACTTTGTCGGCGTATGTTGCATGTTGGCCGCACGATGTAACAGCGCGGCAATTCGGGCGATGTCTTGAACGGCGCCTTCAGGTAACTCATCACCCTCAGTAACGAGTAGAAGACCTTCTAGGTAATCTGGTGCGACCTGGTTGAAGATTACCTCGATGTAAAGTTGATTGTCGAGTCTAAAAAAAAGAAATTGTTCAGTAATATAGCGTGAGCGTCATGGATACGAGGCTGAATTTGAATGTATGAAACGGGCAAGTCTCAAAGATAAATGTTGTTTCTCTACGGAGATCAACTCACATCCGGGTAGCGGATAAACTGTGTATTTATACATGGTTTTTATGCATGGTCTATTTGTACAAAATCGTGAATGCGAACGATAAATTTTCCAGTTACATTTTGAAGCCCGAATTCGGGTTTATAAAACAGAGATTTTCGTTCTTTTCAACCTACATATAGACAATCGATAGAATAACTATTTCTATCAGTGGTACCCTTTGTCGGTGACGTGAACCTACCTCAGATTATAATACCAGACGGAACGGCAGAAGATTAAGTAGAAGACGTGATCATTCTTTAGCAGTTCCGTGGTAACGTCCAGAATGTACTCATCACGACTCAGTGGCATCGTGAATGGATCTGATATCAACAGGATGTCATTTCAACACCGTTATTATTAGAATGATAAAGGGCGCATCATTGCTTGCTACTAGAATTGGGGTTCTAACGTATACGTGCAACATTTGTCCGGACGTACTAGATGTGCAGCTATCGAGCAATGATTTATGCTGCGAGATCTGAACCTGTCCATATTCCCGGTACGGCGATTAAATACGTTGCACTTACCGCCTTCTACAATACAGTACAACGAGAATTCTTCCATCTCAAGGGGAT
This sequence comes from Varroa destructor, assembly GCF_002443255.2. Lineage (NCBI taxonomy): Eukaryota > Metazoa > Arthropoda > Arachnida > Mesostigmata > Varroidae > Varroa > Varroa destructor. The sequence goes on from NW_019211459.1 coordinate 21,509,899, forward strand.
CTGTAACACCGAGCACGGAACAGATGTCTTCAATAATATCGTCAACAACTGTTGTCGATCTCGTGTTAATAACCCTTTCTGTGCCACCTGGCAGGCGGTACATCTGACGCTTCGAGTTTCGCCCAGCCGAAATCGCAGCGATTTCTTCAATTGAAGGGACATTCTTGCGGCCTCCGTAGCGGAACGTCTTGCGCAGATTATGCAGGCACACCTACACAGGCGTTACACACAGTAGACCAGTTTATTCGTTACGGTACTGAATAATAACAACAACAATAGCAGCACCCTTCTTCCGCCCATGTCGCTTCCTAACCTGTATCTAGCCAGAGTTATAACTATAACATTTTACTAGCTGATTTACTTTGTGAACCCTTCTAATCTAACGTCTAGAGTTTAAACTGAACAGTTAACCGAAGTTTCTCATATTCATCGTACCATCGCTGTTCCATGGAACGCTCGTCGATTATCAAACGCGGCGGTCTCGAGGAAATGGAAAAGATACGGTCGAAGGTTATCACTGCAATCGAAATACGCGGTCACTATGGATAGCAGTCGCCAGCCCTTCTGGCATGAATCAAGCTTCGAGCTTTTGTTCGAGGTGCATTGTTTGATGAGCTGGCAGTAAACTTCGTCATGGAGCATGGGGTACTTGTGCAACGTGCTAAGTATCGAATACACGCAGTCTACCTCGAGAAGGCCTTTCGCCATCGGGTAATCGCCCATGTAACGCATAATTTGTATGAAACAGTCTACGGCCACCTGCATGGAGTTTAACTTCAGATGTAAGTCTATACATATATAACGTCTATAAATAAAATTTTATAATAAGATATATTCCGGTATAATAGGGTAGACGTTAGTTTTCCTTTCATCTACGTAGAAAAAAAATCTATGGTTCGAACGGCTATTCTATTAATATATCGCATAATTGAATACTAATGTTTGTTACCTTGTTCAATTCGGTTGACTCTAAGGGCAAAAGGGATTTGTGGAGTGGCGATTTGCTGAACTTGACAAGTTCCGTAAGCTCGCTCCATGTCCAATCCGAGTCCTCCTCTGCTTTCTTTTTGCTCTTTTTCTTGCCCTAAAGATATAACAGGATGACGAAGCATTCTAATTATGGACAGAACTTCACAGGAAGTTTAGTTCAATAGATATAAAAACTTCAGCTCACAGATTACACACGTTTTCTTAGGGAAAGTAGCTCCAGCAGCTTCAGTCCAAATATATCTGCAATTACGAATAGATCTTACCTGTTTATTTTGTTGTTTGAGCAACTCCAGCATCTTGATACTGCCTCGAATCGAATGATTTTCACGGTCTCTCAGGACGTCGTATTTCTCCAAACTCTCACGGAAGTTGAACACAGCGAACTGCAGCATTGAGAATTTTCCATTTGGTTCCAACGGCCCAGCAATAGGGGAACCTAGTCCACCCGGCCCGCCTGCATTAAGGTCACCTACCACGTCGAATTCGTTATCAGACCCGATGTGTTCATGAAGCGGGTCAATGCCGTTTGGCTCGGTTAGTGGAGATCTCTTGGGTAAGTTCTGGTGCTCGCTACGCTCGATTCGTCTCACTTCCCTCGATGTTGGGGTTCGGGTTTCATCCTGAAAGAAGAACGAGATTAATACGCAGTATGATAATTGAGAACCTAGGTTATGAGGGATCTGCTCCAGGTCATACAGTTGGAGCAAGAGAACGTGCGTAAATATTAACGGATTGAGAAAAATATACACTATTCGCAATGCTACTAAAAAAATCCCTATTTAGAAATCAAATGGGTGTCAGGGGTTGAACTCCACTTATCGATTCCAGTCCGCTTGTGTAATAGGTGCTCTCGTACCGAAGACAACTTCAAAAGATCTTCATTCGAATCCTTTTGTAACTTCGATGAACGATTATCTCTGTGACTTTTCTTCTGATCGAATTCGATTTGCGCAATCAATTTTAAAGAGCGCGGCAGCCGCAGTCGACACCAGAATAGGCACATGGCGGAACACTGTGACACTGACTAGTCTTGCGTCGCGCAGCTATCGATTGTTTCAAAAGAAATTTTCATCTGTTTTCACAGCACTGAATCCTTTGGTTCAAACTTTGCCTATAACGAACTACTCAGCTAGACGAAGTAGGCAAGCGTCGCCCTGTAATGTTTGAGGTGTAGGTGACGGGCAAACAGATTGCCCCGCATATTATGCATATGTAAAACTTGCAGCACAGCGCTCGCATAGAGGCTTATGTGAAACTTTAAAATACTACTTATTCCGGTCATATTCATTGATAAACCAGCAGTAACAATAAGTTTCAAGTTGGAATGACAATAAGAGACGCATAACAGTGATGCTTGCTAACACGCTTTCGACGGACACTATTTAAAAGCTCGTAGTGTTTGTTACTTTCGATTGACTAGTGTCAAACGTGGATTGAGCAACCTACGTTTGGGCTGTAAAATGAGATTTAGCCCGCTGTTAGTCCGTCCGAGAAGAGCTTACCGTAAAACGTATCCTATTTGAAAAGATAGCAACACTGGATCACCTCTGAATAGGAGAGTCCTCATTTTTTGGCCAGCACACATCGATTGTTGAATTGAGATTAGCAAATGACTCTAGAAGATTTGCGACGGTTTTGAAGCTCGATCAGTTTATGGTATAACTGTGAACGTGAGTAGATTAGTAGTTACAGCTTGATAGCAATAAGATAGTACTAGCGGTTGGCGACCACGTAGATGGCTTACTACTGGTTCTAGCGGCTCATTCTGCGTGTTCTAAAAGATATCCAGATTCATAGGTGGCAATCAATTACGTTAAAACAACAGCTACGGTCTTCACTGAACTGTGTCTGATACAAATAAACGTGAGCTATATATTAGTTATACTTGTCGTCGACCGGTTCGAATTTACGATTTTATTCTGATTCAACGCAGTCATAAGTAGGTTGGAGAAACCCCAGACTAGTCCAGATCTATAAATCCTTAATACTATACTTGCAACAAGTGACACCGAAGACTTGTTTTGCGAACAAGGTGAAGATGTTAAAGGTCCCAAGAAACCTGGCGCATGTTGAAGTTCGTTCGAGTACTATAATTAGTGTTTACGTGACGCATATGATGGGACATTGTGTTCTCGTTCTGAGTGACGTAAAAAATATGATTGAGGAAATTAGCTACCTTACATTTACATGTCAGAGGAACATGTCTACTGGAAGACAGCCCCGTGGCAATTCTTCAGGAGCATTTGCATTATTAAGAACACGAATAATAACCGTTTTAGATACGGTTACGTTAAGTGGAAGAGATTAATAAGTAGCACTAGCATTATTCAAACAGACTCGAGTATACAGGTACCCATTTCAATAAGGCGGATCTTATCAAGTTAACGCAGTCAGCCTCCTCCAACATGCTGATTAGCAGAGCTGTCTGGCCGGGGCGTCTGCTGCATTCTGCCGCGGAAATAATAACGGTAATTGCCAAAATCCAAATAGCATGCTTCGGACAACCTCTAGCGTAGAAATTTTACTCAAATCTCCTGTACACGCCACCGAAGTCTCCATTTGAATATTAACGACCTCGGTCATAGTTTTGGCTGTGTTGCAGGGACAAAGCAAGCGTGATTTGAACCACTTCAACATTATCCTGTTTCATAAACAAACTAACAAATGGCAGGAACTATTGGCGCGCATATACACATCGACAGTCCTGTCATAATTAGAGTGCCACAACATAAAAAAAGGTCAGTATTGTCGACGTCCCGAGGCAGTCCGGTGCTTTGTGGTTGCGTCCATTGACAGGACTACAAGTAGTTATGAAATTTCTAAAGCGTTTTACAAAAAGCATATTTCATGTGCACAACCTACCCATCTTAGGGCGGTTGGGAACACATTCGCTCAGATAATGAAATTAGGTCCAGTAACTTTTTGAGCGAAACTCGCAAACACAGTTAGGCTTGAGTTGTAGCTAGCCAGCACCGCGTTGATGGCGACGGTAGTGTTTAACCGCTTATCGAGTTGTTCTCAGGAAAAAAAAACTTATTTGGAGGACCCTTTGCCACCAGCTGTATAGCAATGTAATATCCTAGGACAAAAGTGAACAGTGGCCTTTGTTCATATCTTGATTTCTCTTATTAAAAAGTCTCGTCTGGTCACTTTCCAAGCCCCTCTCTATATATAAAGCGAAACATAACACAGCCCAAACCAAAAAGCTGAGGGTAAACAGAGAAATGTCATGGGGTATTTTTACCCTTGTCGCTGCAGCCAGGGGCTTGTTCGGTTTTGGTTTTTTTTTTTTCGGTTTTTTAAAAGAAAACCATCTCAGTCGACGGTTAAGGGTCTGTTTGCGAATACGCTGTAGTTTGTGCTAGGAATAGATTGAGTGGGGTGACTCTCCCATGCTCTGTATGTTGGACCCACAACTCCTCAGAACCTTCAACCGGTGGCAAATAGCCGTCAGCGACACGCCGCATACAAGCCTTTGGTTAAGTAAAGATCCTCTATGTGTTCGAGGTGTAGTCGCGTAACCGCGTTCTTATCTTCGAGTGTTTCAGTGTCTTGGTTACCGGCTATTTGCTGGAAACGGTTTGGTGGCTGCGGTGGTAATGACTCTCCTTTTGGCTATGGAGGGTGAGACCCTAGAACGATCGGCTGGCAGTTACGCGTTACCTTCATCGAGCCTGACTCCTGTCTGACCATCCGTGAGCCAGGCTAAAACTGATTAAGAAGTGTGCAACTCGTCTTCCACACCCCCGCTGCTCCGCTAGTCATGGCGTTTGCAGTTTCGCCCTATCTTAGAGCCGTTACTCCTTCACTTCGTTCGCTAGTGGTCCCTTTCACCATGCTACAGGCAGTTGGAATTTGGTAAGATAACGTTCTATCGCAGAAGTACCACGGATAAGGGCTATGGGAAACATGGACTTTTCAAAGTCCAAACCGAAGGGGATCAATTTTATATCGACAGCCGCGTATAAGCCCAAGGGACAAGATGGATGTTCGCTTTGGGTTTCTTTCGGTTTCGTTACAGAAGCTGCTTTAGGCTTAGCTTATGCTATGTAGCTTCCCCGAAGGGAAGCAACGCATCGTTTTTGGTTTATGAACTTGCGTCGTCTATAGGTCGCCTGAGTCTGTGTGGATAGTACGAATAAGCTGAGAAAGTTGAGGGTTCTCATAGTCCTGTTGCCTTTGATAGTCTGATGTTGTGTCGCCAATATTCCCATGCGATGCTGAGGAGGGAATATTGCAGCAGAACTCCAAAATGGCTGCCGTGTAGAGAAATGTAGCGTGTGCTGTTTTCGACAACGAAGCAGTCGATGGAGGATACACAATTATTATTAGGTAGAAGTTGTTTAAAAACAAATTATAAATATATCCAACGTAGGACACGGGTACGACCTAAGTGAGAATCATTTGTCGTCCAATTCGTCTGCGTCTCTTTTGCTTCTTCTATCTCGATCAATTATCACTCTCGTAAGATCGCTCACGTGTTACCGCCAAATGTGTTCGTACAACTAAACTATTACATATATATATATATATATAGTAGTCAATGGATATGTAGCATTAGAATCATTCTTAGAAAAGCAAATTTACTTATTTCGTCAATAATAAAAAGGCAATAATACTTTTTAGGGTTTTTGATAAGTAGCGTATGAATAGCATTATAAACCCACCTTATTATGCTCGGCATGTGACCAGGAATGGTGCATTGCTGCCATATCATGACCGTTGCGGGTTTGAAGTGGCCCCACGTATTCAATCGGAAACAGACCAGTATCGCCAGTATCCAATGCGCCGAATAGCCAGCCTGAAGTTATTAACAGTTTAATTTAGAACATATTAATAAATATCAATAAATAAAAAACTGAAATCGCTCGAAGAAGTCTGGCTAGAAACCGATGATAGAAACAGGATTGTAGAAACTGGTTATTATCTCAACCGATGAAAAGTAGCACCATACTCTGCTGAGCTCGTTAGTAATGAACCGCTGAAACCTGTTGGCATATACAACATATATATATATATATATCGCCTCTCGACTGTAGCTGTTTTCATCACTCACCTTTGGGAACATTGACATGGCTCGCAGGCTTATGCAGTAAGCGGATGATATCTCCTCGACGAAAACTGAGCAGACTGTTTTCTGAGGTCACATAATCTGCCAGCGCCCGTACGAATTCACTGCCCCCACCCTCACGAAGCGCTTCACGAACAAATCTCTCGACAATCGAATGAATGTGTGGCGCTTTCGGCGAGTACAACGTCATCAGCCCCCCATCGCGTAGCAGTAATTGCACGGTTGAAACCCGGGCCAAACTCACGTCTACGACATTATCGAATGCAATGGTGTCAAGGACCCGGAGATACTCACGTCCGTTAGACGCATCTCGGTCACGTCGTAGTAGTCGCAGGCCGGAATGGGACACTCCAAGCAGTTCGGGTAAATGGTTTCCTGACCGGTTTTGTCGCTGTCCTGCAGCACCTGTTGATACGGGAAAGATCCGGGCAAAGTAGTTCGGGAATTTACGGCACTGTTCGATGATGGCCTTTTTTACGTGAGGCTTGTGTGCTGCCGCAGCATTTACGTTACTTTCCGTTACGCCGAACTCCGACAAAAGGGAGCGAAGCTGGCAGATTTCCGACAGCGTCAAACGAATCGTGGTGCCCGCTATCACCTCGCGAACGACTTGTGCGAATATCAGATGTGTGGCTTTGGGATCGTTCAATGTCTCGGCTGGCGAAAAAACCTCTTTGCGGATACGAAGTTCCCAACGTGTATTCGTATACATCAGGAACGAAGTCTGTGGTAGAGGAAAGAGCTTGGTTTGTGTCTGCGGCTGTTGGACTGGAGGACGGTTACTTCGCTCGATCAGAGGTGTCGAGGTTTCCTTGACGTCTTCATCTAAAAGTGTACCAATATAAGTAGAATTATTATCACTAGACATCACTAAGACATTGAAAGTTGAATATTGTATGGGTTTAGCTGTGTAAAACTCACATTGCACATCGCTTACATGACTCTTTTAAGAAGTGCATACATATTGGGAAACTCAAGCCTTACATTCGGACGTCTGCTTTTTCTCGCCCCCTGGCGGCGGTGGAGGAGGGCCAAGTTGGTTCCTTTGATTTTTCTTATTTTGCGCTAATACCGGTGAATCTGGATCGCTGTTATCGTCGTATCTAAGAAAAAAAAACAAACAGGAGTTTACCAGCGTTACTTAGAGTGACTGCTACGATTATCTTGTACTATTTTAAGGTCCATGCATTTACGAGGCTCATCAAAATGAGACTTTGACATAAAGTCCGCTCTGGGGGGTAATAGAAAAGGAGGAACGGATATTTAGCTTACCCATATGACTTGCCAGAGCTATTGGTCGATGCCTGTTCTCCATTTCCAATAGGATGTATCCCGCGTTCATTGATCTGCTGCGACACTCGTTCCATTTTTTTAATTTTATTTTTCACAAGATTATCAACATGGAAACTTTCCGCATCTGATTCGGTACCAGCTCCCGCTGCCGATGTTCTCGGCTGGGCTCGGCCATCGGTCCATTTATGACCTTGATTATCAGACCAACCTTGTAACTGACGTTCAAGAGCGTTTTTCCGCTCATCGTTGAGCTGTTTGAAAGCGGATACGGCTGAACCAGGACTGCCCTTTGCCGACGAGCTTTTCGAGCGGACTGAATGATCAATAGTCAGTTGTTCGAGTTTCGATTTCATCTCATTACTAATACGAATTTTCCCGATCGATCCGGGATCTGGACGGGACCGGCCTTCGAAAGCCTTGATAATATCATCCTTATTGCTAGTACCACTACTCTTCAAAGCGCTGTCACCCGATCCTGTAACATTTATGAATACCGTTTATAAGGCGGCAATTCAGCTTAATGTTTTAGCACCTTTATAATGATGCACATTGCATTAAACAACACTGAAGGCTGGATGTAACACGGTCTGGTTCGGTAATACGCATCTTTTTTAAGTGTATCGCATGGTTACTATAACTCCCAAGCAGTGTGTTACGTTGGTTCATATTTTAGCGTAAGTTAAAATAACGACCAGGAAAAAAAATAAACAATTAAGGAAAAGTAGAAAATGATCAAGACCAACAGCTGCTTGTATGGCTCTCATTCCACAGGTTCGTCGAAGATCTCTCAGATAAGTCCAGCAGCGAGCAAGTTTTTGATCCTATAACTAAAAGAGGTGATTCCGAAAAAATTAAACTTAAAGTGCTAAAAAAATAACTTACTTAAAAATACATAAAACCCCCATCGAAACAGAATATCTAAAGTGTCGCCGAACCTGTTGCAGCATTCATCTGGCTATACGGGTTGCCATGCATGTATTTCTCATCGTCGGACGAGCTGACCTCGATATCGTCATCATCAGGTCCCGCTAAACCAGCGTCCCTCTTGGCTTGCTTTTTAGCCTCACGCTTGAGGCGTTTGAACTCGCTAAATGAAGTAGGTTGACCCGGTGCCGGAATGCAATTGCCCTTATCGTCTCGAGGCGGTGGCCACCGCCACTTTCCGATACGAATCGTCTTGGCCCGGCCATACAGATCAGCAGCCCTCTTCTTCGCGGACGTCGGTGAAAGTGGCGGATCTGGAGGTCCGCTATTACCAGCCTACGGCAACCGCAAGTCGAACGATTACAATAGAAAATTATACTAATAACGCTAACTAATAGGACAATAACCAGTTAGAGCGACTCATTCATTCAGCTCAACAGTTTGAACTGTCATACGTGGAAAATAAAGTCTGTGAACTGTGCCCGTAAAACGCTTTCGTTACGTTTTTGTTAACTCGACCCTTAACAGCAATGGAATTAAGTAAATCTAAATTTATCTTCATACCTTCATTTTAAGCTCGGAGAGGACGTTCTGAAAATTGCTTTTGTTGCTGCTGCTAGTACTGCTTGAATCACTAGCAGCGCCGCCCTTGTCAGAAAATTTTCGCAATTTCCCTATGGGGGCTTGTGTCGGCATTGCAGGCACCGAATGCGTCGAGAGGTCTTGACCAACTCCAGGTGATTGGCTCAGCAGCAGGGGACTCATCAGATTTAAACCTGACGGAAAAAGGCCCTTCTGCAGATTGGCTGGTGCAGATGTCGTCGACTGAATACTTTGAAGTCCCTAAAGGAAGATAAAAAAGAATATGGTAAATGCCATAGCGTCTAATGTCCTAGCTAATATTTCTGTTCGTTGACATAATCGTTGTATCAGTTATGTCAACGAACGTATGTATGGTAGTATTAATCAAAAAACACTGCCGAAGTTTACTTTAAAACGATGACACGTATTACAAACTTAAACAATCTGAAAAATACAAATATATTGTTAGATGTTAGGCGTGATGAGAAATTTTCCAAGAAAACGTATACTGCTAAATCAAATACATATAATTAGATAGAGATTTAATAAGGACTGTTTCAGGTAGTAACATTGTACCTCTTCCGCTGACTGGCCAGGAGAGGAAGCTCCTCCAATGACCGAACTCTGTAGCAGTTGTTGGAGTGCTGCACTTTGCTGCATTAACTGTTGTTGAATTTGAAGATTTTGCTGGACGGCGCTGGCCAAGAAGGCCCGTTGTTGCATCTGCATCATATGCTGCTGCAGCACCTAAAGCATTTCATCATAGATTCGTTAGAAATACACTTAATTTGTTCAATTGAGTGCATTTCAAATGAACTTGATTAGCACCAAACAAGGACTGGGATACTTCAAACGGGTTTGAGAACGACAGGCATACAACGCTGTACATTTTTATGTTGTATTACATGTCAGTAGCCAAAACAAATGCACACGTGAGAACGGTCAACACCTTTGACGTGTTGCGGAGTTATAGGCCCAGTCAAGAATGCTATCTCCACGATACCTACGAATAACTTTGAAAGGATCTTTCAGAATTTAAAATAGCAATGATAAGATGCTACGAAGCAGGGCCAATGGTATTATAACAGTAGAGCTATAGAAATACACAAAACAAAAAAGTACGGGCGTAAGTAATTTTCTGTACAATAACATGTGAAAGATCATAGTATATATATTTAACCATAGATGTTGAAAATCGCTGACTTGGAGACAGATTCAACTGGATCCAAGCCTACCAAGCTAACCTTTGTTAACACACCTAGGCCTATATAGACATCGGAATTCATTAGGCTTCGATGGCCTTCATTATTATTTTTTTACCTGTTGCTGTATCAACTGGCTGGCGTCAACTATTGGCACGGTCATTCCTATGCACGTTGAACAGTAGCAAGAAGAAGAAAATTCATAATTTTAGTTAGTCGCTCAAATTATACAATGCAGAGACGTTAATAAGGACAAATTTCTTTGTGGTTATATATGTAGAAATATTGTATGCTTCCGTATAGTATTTAGGGCTAGGACAAAGGCATTCACGCATAGAAAATAGCACACTTTTTCTTCAACTATCACAAATGCATAAATCTAGCTTTTAAAATAGATTTGGCCATATGAGTATGAACAATTAAAATAAAAATACAAAAAGTTTCTTATGTATTCATTTTGTGCAAGACTATAACTTGTATTTGGTATCAATTTCTCACTTAATGGAACGATACTTCTTTTTAGATAGACTGGTTGGAACTTCTACTAGGACGGTGAGCGTGACGATCAGGACGGACGCCACTACCTATTCTAACTTCGTGTATTCATTAATCGCCCGAATGGAAACGAATACAAATAATCCTAAATTGACTGTGAGACTCGTGGTGATTCAATAGCTGGTGTACGTGCAACAGCGTGATGGTGCAGTGCAATAGCTTGAAGAGTTTAAGTTAGCTCTTCCCACTAGCGGGAAGTTGGTCTAACTTAAAAAGAGAACACAAGGGAGACTGAAAGCAGGACATCTTTCGATTGTCTCCAGTAGAAACATGACGTTTGGCAATGGAAGCTATGTAGCCTACGGAACCTGGTGAGTTTGTTTTGTTTTTACCTGACACGTTATACAGAGGCAGGTTATAAAAGGCAGGATTCGAGCCGTTACTGTTCGACGTTGTAGCGCCGCCTAGGAGGTGATATTAGGGGACGCTTTCTTAGATATAGACATGATGAATATATATGTTTATTTATGCATACAATATAAAATTTAGTTCCTGCGTATATCTGTGGGTGTCAAAACGAACACAGCTGCTGCAAGTGTGAGCTCCTGTTTGAAGTAAGAAATAACTGTTCACAATGAGCCCAAGCGAAAAAGCAGACGTTATACTAATTTTGGCTCTTTATAGTGTACCTAGTGTAGATATGGGATGAAATATTCACAGCTATATATATATATATATGTATATTCATTCTGATTAATGTTTACTGGCTGCGTATATAAATATGTATATACCAACTCTAACATGTACTTATATATTGTCTTCCTATTGCGTTGATTCAAAGCTCACCGTTACTTCCAGGACTTGATGGACCCTGAGTTCGCTGACCAGGTGCTCCAAAGCCAAAGAACGCCGCTGCCCCTGGGTTCAGCCCCGGTAAGCCTTGCACACCTGCTCCAGACATTGCTCCTTGTTGCTCAACTGCTTGCGTTACACCCTTGATGCGAGCGCTCAGTGCGACCGGATCCTGCCACATCATTCCAATTGAGTCCTCGGCAAGCGAGAGGACCTCATCGTCGTCGAAACTGAGCGACGCTGTTTGCACTTCAAGGGGTTGATCCAGTGGCACCAAAGAGCGCTGTAAAGTCGTCGTGGAGTTCGATAATGAAGAGAGTCCAAGCTGTGCAGGTGTCGGCATCGGTGGTGGAGGCGGCGGAGGCGCTGGAAATACGGGGTCGGGAGTCTTTGAGCCTGATTCCACAGCTGTACGGCGAATATGCATAGATAAACAATCAAGTATTAACTAGCTAGCCCATAGAGCATTTGGTATTATTTGAAAAAATTCTGCTAATATGGTACTAAAGTAACTGTTGCGGAAATATACATCGAATTATTACTGCTATTTTAGTTAAATAACGGTTGTGCCAAAAAAATATTCACTGAATAATTTCAATGTAACCATTAATAGTTTAGTATTTTTAATATCATGTTATAAAAAGTAGAAAGATATACATACGATCACTTGTGCTATCCTGATCATCATCCAATATCATTCCTTTGATTTTCCGTGATAGTCGAACCGGATCGCTCATTGCCTCTATAAGAGAATCATCATCGAAGTCTCGCTGACGGCCCTTCAGGCTAGCGGCCAGGGAGCGGGCATCTGATAGTCCATCATCGCCATCAAGTACCGGATTAAACAGTTCATCAAGATACTGATCGAGGTCAGCTGTATGTGATGGAACCTATACCAAAAGAAATATAAAATGATCGAAATATTTCAAATACGGATACGTGTGCGCATACAAATCCTATCGAAATGCGATTCTTTGTTCAAACGACTAAATGGTCTTTTAAAGAAAGGTCACCAATCGACATTAAACCTACTTTAACAACCTAACAACGACGACATAACCGCTATTTCTCTGAAATTAATTATTCACTGCAGTGAAGCAGAAATCCCTACTTCGTGAAGTTGCTGTACCTTGACGTGGCGTACGTGTGAAGCGAGTGACGGCGCTTCCGAGCAGTCAGACATCGCAGATGACCGTGTGTATTCGCCAGGCCCTACGCGAGTTGCGCGTGAACTTTGCGATCCGCTTCCTAAGGCCGGCCCGGGAGCCTGCGCTGAGCGCTTGCTTTTCGGGTGTGGAGGATATCGGTAGTCGGGCCGTGCAGCTGGCGGGCGATCCCGTGCAAATTTGTGCTGTGGTTCGATCGTCTGCTCTGTGACTGGCATAGAGCCTGTCGAGCCTCTAGCTCCGTCGTCGGCACCTCCAGTGCTGCCGTCATCGAAGTAGCGTTCATTGAGGGCCGATGCGCTCAATCCTAGCTTACGTTGCCAGGCCGGATGAGGACGCTCGCCTCCTGCGTTCATAATCGGTGACAACTCAGATATGTCAGGAATAGATGAAGAGCGGCCGTCGGCCATTTCGCCCTGTTGATGATGCCCTTGATATCCAGCTTGCTGAGATAAGTATCGCTGATTCAGTCGCGACTTCGTGCTTAGTGGGAGCACATCATCATCTTCAAGCAGGCCAACAACATTATGATTATCATACATCACTAATCTTACTAGGTTATTAGTTTTTGAAAAAAGTAAAACAAATCGATGTATCATGAAAAATTCTAACATATTAAACGTCTATGAACAAGTTGAATAATTATCTAGTTTTATACCCACTGGACCTATGGCTGCGTATCACCATTACCATTTGCTACTTACTATAGGTAAGATGTGCATTATATAGATGAAAAAGAAAAGAATAATTCTGAGAAAACAAGCATAAAATCGATCGCCCTTCTAATATATCTGTAAACAGCCAACAATATACGGTAAGTCTTTAAATCTAAGCAACTAACCGGCATCGCTCTGAAGGTCATCGTGACTGACCACACTATCGTTATGAGTACTAAGTTGCTGATGACTTCGACGGACCTCAAAGTAACGATCATTTAAGGCGCTGCGTTTCGATAGAGGTGGAGGTACTACCGAGCCTTCGTCGCCATCGAGAAGATCGTCCATCGAACGACTCCGAGAAGGAGTCATGTGATTCTTCTTGTAGGCACCGCCACCGGCCGCTGGACCTGCATAATAATTATTAAATATTCAGCTCGTCTTGCGCTATCCCGCTTCTAAAAATTATTTGTCAACGACGAAAATATTTCAAGAAATAAAGATGTACATTTCCTGGGCCAAACATGCGATCTCTTATGAATTGACTTGGGTCGCTAACATCCAGACTTTTTATTCATACACACACACTTTTGCCTGCTAAGTAGTTGATCATCATTAGGAAATATCACTTATCACTTATGATATCACTTATTATATTTCACCCACCAAGAGCATTTGTGCTCATATGGTGTAGCGCTTTCCTCCCCATAGCTACCGGAGGTGCGGGTTGTGGAGTCTTCGCTGTGGATGTTTTACCCCGCGCGACCTGTCGATTAGCTGGTGGGGGATTAGCCGGAAGCGGTGGCAGTTCCTTTATATCTGCTTCGTAAACATTGTAGCGTTCAGGATCATGTGGCCCTGACGTCGAAAGCGGCAAACTTTTTTCCATAGGTCGGGACCGGTCACACGACACAAGATAATAGCTTTTGCAGGTGTCGAACCCGGGAGCAATTTCCGTTTCCGAGATTAGGTCCATAAGATAATCGGCCCCGTTCAACGAGTAAACGATATTCCCATTTTCCTCAATGAGGTCCGTAGACCAGCCAAATGAATGGGATTCTTCAATACCTCGGGCGTGCAGCATATCAGTTGCAAAATCCTGTCCCGAACTCCACGAGTGCGCTTCAATAATGGTTGCGGGCGCTCCGCTATCTAAGGGATCCGTCATCTGATCATACGTGTGAGCTTCAAGCCCGATCTGAAATCGATTGGCATTATTGCGCCACTCGAGCAGGCTGGGTGGATAAGTTCGGGCTAGCTTGGCGTCCATTGCGCCGATGCGTAGAAGGAGACGCTGGCAGTGACAAGCGTAGTTATCTACGGCCGCTGTTGTTATAAATACGTAACGAAAAAGGCAACAACACGGTCAGAAATTTATTTCATAGTAAAAGAAGTTTATTATTTTTAGGTAATTATAGTTCGATATGAATAGAATGGAAAGCTATTATCAATAGAAAACAAGGCAATAGAGTTTCGCCATTCTTTCGGGGAATTGTAAACTAAAAAAGCAACTACTCTTGATGTATTCTAATTTTGAACCTGACTTGTTTTTGTTCGAACAGAAAACAATGAGCCAAGCTATTCAGTAATGCAAACTGAAAGTGTCGTGTGGGCCAGGCCCATTAGCGTTTCTGTACAAGGGGATAACAAACTAGAATAACTGCTATCGAAAACACTCTAGTAACTTACTTCTTTGTAACCACTCTTTCGCTTACCATGGTCAGAGACGTATTTCAGGAGGTATTTGTAGAGCGTTCTCGACGGTGGGAAGCAAGAAAGACAGTTAGCCATTAACAGCCAACAGCGATTTCGGGACGCGGCGTCCGGATTATTACAGGTCTGGGTTGTGAGCTGGCAAAGAATTTCGTCTCGAAGTGAAGGTCGTGCCAATCCCCGTTGTACGATGTAGTCGCCCAAGAGTCGCTCCCGCTTTCCCGTCAGATTCGGGTCGTACATGAAGCGCAGAATCTGGCAAGATGTGTCGATTAAATGTAAGATTAGATAATCGCTTAATTATTATAATTAAATTAATAAGATTAGAATAAAGATAAGAAAATTTCGCCTGAATAATGGCAACGATGTAACGATACCTAATCTAGGAAACTATAGCTACCTTCCGTTAGTCACTATGACATAGTAAAAATCTGCTTTTCACCCTGAACTAAGCCTTTGGCTAACCAAAGAAGAAGAAGAAGAAGAAGAAACGTTTGCCTACAAGCTTGAATATGGCCACCGAGTCGTGGTTGTCTTGGTCGTGAGCTTTAGCAAGGAACGGCGTAGTAATAGGCTCTTTCTTGAGACCCCATTGGTGGCTCTTAAAATAGATGTTGGTGAATTTGCTGAATACGTGCGAGTCGATATCTGCCGGAAGTCCAATAACCCGGCGAGGCCTTCGTTGAGGACGCTCGTTTGCTTTAACAATATTTCTCTCGCCTTGGGGACACTGCCAGTCTACAACACAGCGTCGATACGTTATTACGATTACCTTAAATGCTGAATGTTATTACGCGTAACTTCAGCTGAATTAGTTAACCATGACTGTTTATATCAATGCTGTTGGCTCTTTGTCAAAGCGTAGAAGAGTAAACAGTACACGCTAAAACTGCTTCTGCAACGATTTTATATTGTCTGAATAAACAATCCGAAACAGCGAATCGGACCTAGCTTTGAAAAAAACCAAATTAAAAATTCAAAAAGCTATGCGTTTCTCGTTAAGTTAGACATGTATAGTTTCGTATAGTTCCTGAATTTACAATTGACTTGAAACGATTGACTGACCATCGATATTATTGAGTGCCAACTGTAGTTCTGGCGGAATTTCGAGATGTTGAAATGTGGCTCGTTCTCGTTTCTCCCTCTCGCGTTCTTCACGTTCCACTCTCTCCCGTTCAGCTTCGCGGGCTCGACGTTCGGCCTCGCGTTTTAACGCGACACTCTCTTGAAGTCGACGGAACGAGCGTAAGGCCAACTTCATGCGCCAGTTTGCCTGGACACGAACAACGCCACGACGCACCTGAATAAAAAACACGAGTACAAATTTGTGCATAATCAGTGTATAAACGACCTGTTTAAGATGAATCTGTTGCTAGATTGTAATTATAATATAATCATTTGGGCGCTAGGTCTCCTGCAATGTGTAATCGCATACAAATATAAAATTTATCGGAAACCCCCAAGTAAAGCTATTTAAGGTTAGTTTCCCCAGATTATACTAATTAGATGTTTGACTACAATGTTTAAAATTTACGCGCATACATTTCTCCCATTATCCGTCAGTGTTTAATTAGACATATCGATCACCTGCTTCATGCGACTAGAAATCTATGTCGATAAGATAGTAGCTGATGGCTCGATATAACGCACTTTGAGGTATTTCCGCCGTTGTGCATAGCCTCGGTACGCGGACTGGATCTTAACTGCAGACAGTTTTATGCGATCGTAACGTTGACGCGCGAGATAGCCCCGGATGTGCTTCTGGATCGTTATAACGGCCGAGCGAATACGGTTCGCACGCGTCCGATCGAGGTGTTGTTCCAGGGGCTCCCGCAGAAACACCTGGTACAAACAGTCAATGGAAAACAACGATCAAACAGAACAATACAATGACATAATGATTGACGTCAACAAAGACCGGTCCTAAGGACATCGACAACAAAGCGTGGTTATGCATACTTACCTAAGTAAGGTTACAAAGCAAATAAAAAGTACACATACAATAACTTTCCTCGGTTAGCATGTTGCGCATTTATCTGCCAGCCCCTGGATAAATAAAGTCGTGTAAGTTTTATTTTTTGCAATTGGCAAACAAATGATCGTTTGCCAAAAGGGATGGCAAAAAAATCCCTGAAACATTTAATAACTGATAAACAAAAAGCACCTGTCTATTGAAACTTCTATGATAGTCACGTTGCCCGCATGAATCTTCATTTTGGTTCCTCGACACATAAAGATGCTCATATATTTCCTAAAGAGAAAAAAGTTGGCCATGGTTTCAACGTTGTGGACTTACTGCGAGAGGGGCTTGAAACGCTCTTAAATCGGGTTGGATGGCCTCGCCCTTTTCGTCAAACCATCCAAACTCGTGAATGCTGACGGAGGGAAGGCCTCTAGGGGGTTTGGCGGGTGCGCGAAGTAGCGGTAGAGCTAAGCTTGATTCATGATCCAAATTAAGCAACTGAAATGACACACCCAGATTGGGCGACTGCTGTTGGTCCTGTAGAAACACATCACTATTGTCACTTATGGCACTGTTGTTAGCACTGGTGAAGGGAAGCTCTACAGAGGAACATGGCATAGGTGATGTCTCTAGCTGAATTGTGGAACTGGTGAAAGCACGTCCAACGTGCTTATGTCTGCTATTTATTTGCCCTTCATCAGTGAAACCCGCAACTGCCTTCTCTTTCGATTCATCGCTAGGAACGATATAGTTATCAGCATTGATAACAGGCGACAATGATTTTGCTTCATTAGGAAGATCATGATCGCTTTCATCTACAGATGGATGATACCGAATCAGACGAACCGGCTCACTTTCGGAAAAGTTCACCTCGGAATAGTAAGCGCTAAAAGGCCGCCGACGATGTTTTCCAGCTTGCATAAACAATGCTGATCTCGATGAACTAATTATACCCTTATCTTGATCAGGAACTGCTAAGCTGTGTCTCTTCGAAAATGAACCAATAATAGGCTTATCGCGATAAGGTACCTCAGAGAATTCTGAGTTGTTACCATCGTTTTCGTTCTTATTTTTATTGCTTTCGTTATTTTCATGTAACCGATTTCTATTTCTCATTTTTACTACGGAATCGCTAACTTGAACCGGCAAAGCCTCGAAATCTTCTGTTTGATGCTGTTTGATGGCAGCCATTGCATCTATTTTCGGGGGCGAATCCACCACGTCTTTGATTGAAATTGTTGGAGAGTTCTGTAGTTTCTTAAGTATTTTTGCTCTCGAGAAGTTTTTATTAATTTTCTTCGGAGTGGCTACATGTTCCCGTGAACTCCTAATAGTCTTTGATGGACTTGTGTGCAGTCCGTCCATGTTTTCGTAATTTGCAACAATATCATAAACGCTATCCGAGACAATGATTGTACTATGATGTTTATTTTTTGCGGTAAACACAGGTGCGCCCGACCCGGCCAATAACTGGCTAACGGCCATGCTCATTGGGCGAATTTTACCGGCGGTGAATTCGGAAGGTCGTGGCAAACTTGGGCTCTTTTCATCTGGTCGATGCTGAATGTCTGCGATGCTGTGTCTCTTTGACGGAAGTGTACAGCTTGAACCAATGGGCATCGTGCTGGTCGATACAGATGCTAGTGGCAATCCAATAGCGGATTTGTTTGCGCGGTGATCTTTGGACTTGTCGGTATTTTTGTTAAAGATTCGACTGAATATGTTGCTTAGAGGTCGAGATCGACGTCGCTGTCTTCCAAGTGCTAAACTATTATTGTTCTGAGGCACATTTGGTAAAGGTCTTCGAAGTTGACCTCTTGGCATGGTGGCGGGCAACGATACATCCACATCAATACCCCGTTCATTGAAACCCATTGGCGAGAGCTCGAAATGGTTTTCCTTGTCGTTAGGCGAATCAAGCTTACCATCAAAAGTGGGACTAGAACTATCTTTGGTACTTATAGGGTCACACAGGCCTGGGAAAAGACTATCTGCACCAGAACTTCCACCATCAGTATCATTGAGCTTCTTTTTAAATAGCACCTTATTATCTTTCTTTTTGGCAAACCGTTTCAGACTTTTCCATTCCACTCGGTCAGCCTCGACATTTCCCTCTCCTCTGATCGACCTGCTTCCTGATTTCTCTACAGTTGCTTCAACAGGGTTCTCTTCATCATCATCATCTATTAGCTTGCTATGTTCCTGACCCGTATTATTTTCGATGATATTCGCAAATAGTTCACGACTATCACGCACCTCACTCATGTCCTCAACAAGCTTATTGAACATTTCCTTTTTTTTAGCTGTACTATATTCCGGACTGCTGAGAATTAGGTCGCTGCGACTATTCAACGAACTAGTAAGACTGTCTTCAAGCTTCGCGATAAACTCTCCTAATTCAGGAGCTCGTTTATCTGGTGTATCCAATAATGAGCTCACACTTAAATGGTTCGCATCCGGCGCCAATTTTTCAAGGTCCGTGTCGCCCCCTTCAAAGTATATAACCGTGGTGCCATCATCTGATAGAAGCGATTTACTGGTCTTATTGGAAACCTGATTTTTGTTCTTTAGCGGAGACAATGCCGGGGAAAGCTCTTCGGGCTTTTCGGTACCGTCAATCCTGTTTTTATTATCTAGATGTGCTAGATCCCTATCTTTGTCGACAGTAACCACGGGAGTGCTTGTCATGATACCTTCTTCGGGTATGAAGAAACCAGCGCAAGGACTTGCGTTACTCATAGGGTTTGATGACAATACTGGCGCCATATTGCTTTGCACTGCTACAGCGTGGCCGTTGTATTGCTGGAGATCACTAGGCAGAGCATGTTCACCTCGGAGAAAATCCGTCTCGCTGATGTCGTCGTGATCGGCTTCAAAAAATCCGTTACCGTTGACGCTATTGGGCGAGTCTAACGACAAGCTGTCAGACCGAATTGTTCTTTCCAGGCTATTCAATTTGGCTTTTAACTTGTTTGGCGACATCACCTTTGCTGATCGTCGTGGCTGATCACTGAACGAAAATAACAGGTTTTCGGGAAGGTGGTCTTTCTTCTTGCGACGAAACAAAGGCATCCTGATGGACTGACGTGAGGGACACAGCTAGAGTATCGGATAACGCCCGAAGAGCCCAGACAGATATACGAAACTTTTGTAACCGCAACAGCATAAAGCCAGGACAATAGAGCGCTTTCCTACACAGCTTTCTTTCCTGTTGGGGACACTGTGCAAAATAAACTACAGTATAGGTAATTCATTCGACTTCAACTTATTGTAGGCATTTTTCAGCATCGATCGCGTCCATGAAAACAGCACCATCACTCTTAGCGATTATCTGCACGTTCGTTCAGTTCTTCTTCACTTAAACTTTAATCACAGGATATCAGTTAATTTTACTCAGTATGAACTTGGCCTCGTCGCCTAATAGGTCCCTAAGAAGGTCACGTGGTGCAATTAATCTCCGCGTAGCTAGTCAATGGAAAAAATGGAACAAAATCTAATCTATTTCATTCCAATTTCGCTCCTATAAGCTGCTGCACAACAGACTAATTCCAACAGCTACGCGGCACTTCTTCGTACAATTGGAGATTCTATTGGAGTTCTCATCGTATCCGCTACTACGGCTGCCTGTTTCGTGGCGCCGCCGCAGTGGAGAGCGCGATCTTATGTCCGGATCGAACTGTTTGATCTGTTAGGCCAACCAACGGCCGACGGTTAAACCAACGCTATTCCAAGAGAGCTGAACAGTCAGTCTACAAATAACTACTAGTCAACTAGCACGCAGCGCTCAAGCTCAGCTCACAGCTTTAACAGTTGAGCCCGATACCCCAACAGGGCTGAGTTCTTGTCCTCCGCTTGAAATCCTTACAAGTAAACTCGTGCGATCTCGAAGAGCCCAACAAACCGACCCTCCCCGCGAAAACTCGTTCATTCCGCGCATTCTACTAAGTTAACCGACTGCGGCTGCTGCTGCTGTTGTCGTACAACGCGTTTCTGAATCTCTGAGTCCGTATGTTTGTCTGTGTATCACAAATCTAAAGCAAGTCGAAGCGACTAGTGCAGATCGAGAAACATCTTAGATCCAAGACCCAGGCAGACAGCTCCGACCCAGAGCCGGTGCTCAGCGCTTGTTCAGCATCGTAGTGTGGACGTATGGCACCGCATTCAGGACGAAATCTGCGCCTAATGGGCCCACTGCACAGGTTGTCTCTGATACGGATAGTGCTGGTGCCGCTGCCTCATATGCGCTGCATCTCTTCAAAGAGTCCGGGAAGATAATTCGCTTTTTGAGAAGTATGCATCTGGGTCGTAAGGCATGCTCAGTGCCTGCACGGAAATATAGGTAGTTACTTTACCATAAGCGCGGATTAAAGGGAGAGGTGTCTATTCGTCTGCAGCGAAAAAGTTAGGTTTTCAGAGAAGGTGTACGATGTAGTCCGAGGAAATATTGGGGCGACACAATAGAAGAATTTCGAATAAAGGAGGGCGGGAGACTTGAAGCATATGGAGTCGATGCAAAGCGTCGAAGTAACGGGACCTGGCCACCTGAGGCTGTTGATGCCTGCTATGACAGGCTACGTACCCATTTTGCATACGCTATAAAACTTACCCGAAATAACTTATGTAGTCTACAAAATGGTATGAGAAATAGCCATTGAGTTTAATTTATTGAAGTTGGGTTCAACGACTTATCTTAAATCTCTGGTCTTCAGCAAAACGTTTATGCAAGCGCGCTCGGCCTAAGGTTGATCTAGGACGTTTACCTTCGATTGGCCAAGCTGGTAATTATCCTGTCTTGAGGAGAACTGTTCCAAAATACGTTGACATATATCACGCGGCGGAGCGGCACGTCCGAGAGTCTTCTGGGAAATTAGACACTGGTATCTTATGGAAGAGAAAAACAGAGGATGCAACGTACATCAAAATTATTTGTTTTTTTTTTTCTTCTATGCAAAGCCACTATTACAACTGTGACGTTAAAAAATACATAGCCTAAAGTGTCCTTAGCTTATTCAACATAGACATAAACTAAAGCTGGAATTGTGAATTATTGATTAGCTATGGTGAAGAGGATACGAACAGTGACCTGGAAAAATAAGTATACTGATACCGAACGCTGATATTACAACATCAAGTAGGCATCACAGCAGTACTTCCTTGAGCACACCTATATATAACAAATTCCTATATTAGTATCCTGTGATGATGTAGACTAATTTTTTTCGAATATCTTTTAAAAGCCAATAAATAGTTAAGTTGATGTTGTTTAATTGATAAATTCGAAAATATGCCGATAAACCTATCCAATATTTACACTCTTCGTATGAGAACAATTTCAAAATTATCTAAATAGTATATAAATATACTTTTGATCCGATTTATCGAACAGCCTTCTATTCGGTTTCAAATTTTACGTTGCCCGCCAACTTCATCCAGGCCGCAGTTGACTATGACGAGCTTCCATAGTATTTATAGTTTGTTAATATATAATAACACAGTCCACCAGAACTATATAATAGTAATTAATGGTAATACGGAGCTGGATAACTTGGTAAAAACTATAGCATTGAAGAAATTACTTAGAGAATTAAAGACACTTAGCTAGACGCAACTCTTCCAATGAGCGATGTTTTTCCACATGTAATTTGTTTACAGCTTAAATGATACTCGTCATAAGAGCGTTCGACACGGGTCGCTTTATAAGCATATGACGAATGACTATGGATATACACAATATGTTGTGACTTTACATTTCTCATTCATTGACAAAAAAAACTCTGCTCCTTATTCTATAATTAGCCTTCGAAACACTTCGGAAACGTACGTTATTATGATACCCGGCTTGAAATCAAGCTAGCGAGATAATAAGATTGCACGCTTCTTTCTATCTCTCAGTGAGAAGAAGATGATACAGATATTGTTAGCTTTTCGTTTGGAAGATTCACTGTGTCATGATGGGTCCTGCCTGCTTTATTATACATTGAAGCGTCGCAACAGTCACGTCCTGGCAGCTGCTCTACTTTAACGCGAAGAGCGCGTATGTACGGTGCAGGAAAATACATGTCTTAAATGTGGAACAAACGACAATCCTTATAGGCGTAGCTTCGTTGCGACAAATCCGAGCGTTAGTACAAGCAGCACGAGCATTAGACGCGATAAAAAAAATTCAAAAATCATACCACCTTCACCTTTATACGCACACGCATGATCGAGTGACTTCGTTTAGCATGCACTAATATCCATTGAGTTTGTTGTACATAAACGCTACCCTTAATCGATATTATCACATACTAGCCGTAGGAATCATTCGTAGAGTGCTACATGCACCTCTTCCGCTTTCATTCTGAACCAACAGAATTCAGCCTGTAGCTGGTAAACAGTACATTATCATGAATCTTTGATAATTTAGCTGGTCCAGCAGATCTAAGTGACAAAAAAAGATACCGCGTTACGACGCGGTCGCATAGGGTAACCACGCCAGACAAACATTTGTCTAGAATAAAAGACAATTGCGCATGAGAACTATTTTTGCAGTTAACCAGTACCTCTTTCACGGTAGCCATAATACCCACACCAATGAGAAGGATACTATGAGATGGCGCTCATCTTAGCGTTGATAAACTAATTCTGCATATGGTCATGCTAGCGCCATGATTTCGTCAGCCGACTTCCCACCTGAAGTTGTTGTCTACAATATGTCCCTACAAATTAAATCTAAAGGACGGAAAGAAACAGAAGGCGAAGTCAATGGGCGAGCTTCAAAACACATGGTTCTCGTAATGGTCAGGTGTAAGAGGAACTGTGCCACGATATTGAAAGCAATGGGAAGTCCGGTCCCAGAGACCGCGGTCTGCCCCAGAAAGTAACGTGGGTAAACTGTATCTCCTATAATCAAAAGCCATAATTTCAAGCCGCCCGCGCCATTTGACTTTTTACGGGCTACAGAGGCGCTGCGAAAACATATTCCCATCCTGTCGACTGCCGTAGACGAACTGTGAATTATAGATCATAGACTTCACTGTAATCACATGCTAAGTATAATCGTCTAGATTTTCGTCTGGGGCGTTCGTTGAAGACGGTATGTTGGTTTACGTAAAGTTTGAGTCCTCTAAATGGTCTAAATGCATATGACACCTGAGCCTACCTGAAGGAAGATATTGCTTAGGTGGGACTTTGCCCTGAGCAAAACAGCATGGTCTAGAGGATAATTTTTGTTTCTAAGCATATTTTTCACAATCACTGACTTACTTTCAGTGCGCGCCATAACATTATTAACGCGACGTCACTCATAAATACTCGTTTATGAACGTGGGTGCATGTATTTTTTATGTATTTCATTACGCCTGTGGTGAAACTTTGGCGTTGTTTTTCTCTGTAATAGCTAAATTTATTAAAGTTATAACATGGCCAACAATTCGGTCTCATAACGGCGAGTTATGCCTATGCGAGCCTGAGAGATAGTTTTTACAATTGAAATTCAAAAACTGTCTGTTTTGCCGTCCACACAGGACGAGCTTCGCAAAGAAAAATCTTAGAAAATAAATATAAACAATGTTGGATTTAACTGAAGCATAAGAAAACATTGATTTCATGCATCCTCTTAAAATAAAAACGGAGTTATACTTTGACAATTTTATTCTAAACGATGAAGATGATATGTGCGATTTAGAATTCAGGGTCCAAAATATTGACAATCGAGGAACTATTGATCGTCTTCAAACTTAAAAATGATATTATTAAGTTAAATATGTGCCAATGACCCCCTGCCATTGTTCTGGTATGGCCAGATCGCCATCTCATCGCTGTAGAGCTTCGATGCCTTCTGGGCAAACAATTATAACAAATGATTTTTGCATTTCTCCATTTACGTTGAAAAAAACACTATTAAGAAGTCTGCTCTGCACAGAACAGAGCAAATGATACCCTAATGGTGCCTATATCCAGCCTATCTACTCTGAATGCATTTAAATTTCTAAAATCTCTACAGATTTACTGGGTAGCTAAAGGTGCATGCATTCGGACATTTTCACGGTGAAAAACGACGTCCTTTTTGCTCAGTAGGCCTGCCCGGTTTTTCTCACTGGCTTGTTGTAATTTATTACGACGACCCTAACTACTCCTTCCCAACCCAACAAGACGTATAGCGTTAGCTATTTTGGGAAGGGGAGCATCAACCGCTCTAAATAGGACGTGGTTGTGTCCTTCACCGATAGAAATACGATCGAGTAGATTATTTTCCGTGAAGTTACATTTGTGAAATTAATAAACTTACATAGAAAAGCTTTACAAGAATATTAGCTATTGTCAAGACCACGTCTGAATAAAGCCATTCCCACAGCGATGGCGCATTTACTATTGTCAAATTTCAGTTTGCGTATGATAGCTATGCTAGTCAATACGGGCTGAGGCACATGACTTTGAGTCCATCTAGCGAGAAAAACAGTCGTTAATGCCACTCAATAGGCAACTCAATAGGAAAGCCGAAATCATATTTTAAAAGATTTGACAAAAAACTAAAATTAGCCATTCAGTTAAGTTTAAATTGCTTTACCTCTAGCAAAAGGTCGACAATTAACTAAAATAATGTTTCGAATGATCAGAAGCTCTGAGCCGTTTTTTTCGACAACGACTTTTTGGATGCACATCTATATTTTTTGTTTTTTCTGATTCCTAAGACAACCATTAGATTCTATCTTGAACGCAATCGATGTTTTCTTTTCCACCCAGTGAAATTCTAAATCGGCACCCCCTGAAGATGAGAAAGTTCATAGCGGTTTATACCCGTTTGCTCGACGCTCTTAACAGCAACCGTAGCCATTCTGTTGTTACGTATCATATCGTTGAACAAATAAACTACCGAACCATACATAACGGACACAGGTTCGCTGGAAAGTTTTTCTTCTTAAGGTCAGAGTAAAAGAAGGTTTGTGACCGTAAATTTGAAAAATGTTTCCTTTGTCTCAAAAGTAGGACAGAGGGGGGGGGGGGGGACGGTAAGGGGTCATCTCGAATTTAGAACCACTTCGATGATGTGCCAATCCTATATTTAGATAATATGCTTGATTCCCTGCTTTACCTCGGATTATTTCCTGCTTTATCGGATACTAACGTTGCCATCAATACCGTTACTGGGAACCATATCGAAACACGTTGCTAGGTGCACAACACTCGACGGCGTGCTATCGTGTGATGTGATCGGTACGCCTGCCACCGAACGAATGAAAAATGTCAAGATAAATATGTGCCTTTAACGACAGTTGCTTCGGAAGCGGGCAGCAATTATGCCAGAAGTAAAGCACAAAAGTGCTTGCAAACATAGGAAATCTCACAATTCTCACGCCTTTTCAAATTATAGTAAGGAGATCCGGCAGAAGGGACGGTGGTGGTACGAAGTCAAATGTCGTGTTGTGTTCCACTGAAGCCTCGAATATTCACAAAAAAATTCTGCTAGCTTCTTCCTAAGCTACTTACCCGTCAAGAACTGTAAAAGCTCAGAAAATGTCTGGGACTACTCGTCGGAAAATAATACACGTTTATATGAGCACTAGCTATTGGATGAACGAATAATATACTCGCTGATATTAGGCAACGTTTAAGTTGCTGGTTAACAATTAATTGCGCTTTTAACTTACTGATCTGAGTCATTTTTGAAAATGTATTATTGCGTTCCTATAATTTTTTTATGCAGCCAAAAATCACCGGAGCAGGAGTAGAGAATCTCATGTGTACAAATCAAACTTTTAGCTCACGTATAAAAATCACAGTTTTCGAAAAGCTTATCCACCGTTACGGTTCCCTGTACGGCAAGTGTACGGATATTTACTTACGGGTCTTTACGGCGAACAAATGATCGAACCCAATCAAAGCACCCATCAAGTTGACAAATATGGCCAACCTGCTGCGCAAAAGAAGAGCATAGAGAAATAATAAAGCATAGGCGGATTCGCACGCAAGCGCCTATGGTATTAAGCTTTCGCTCAGCGGAGCCGACAACTAATTAACTCCTTGTCATGGATATTTGGGAAAGGCATATACGGAAACAGTTAGTCTATATTTAAGCTTAAGAACTTAGCGTGTAACTATGCTTGAAATTGTCGGCCTTAAAAAATAAAAGCACATTATATTCCAGTAATAAGAGCAATTTCTTCTCCACGCCGAGTACGCCGCCGTCTTTGTTCAACTCTCGCTAATTTCACAGTAATTCTAATACTGTACACTTTCAGATAATAACAGTTCAAGAACCTAACAAAAACTACCCGTTGGCCGTAGGTAAATGAGTGTTTGGGAAATTTTGATGGTCGGACAAGTTGATGGTCGGACAAGTTGATGGTCGGACAAGTTGATGGCTCACCGACAACGTGAGTAAGATGTTTTCATGAGACATAAGAGCTTTTCGTGCGTTTGTTATTGATAGGCCATTGAGTACCATGAAGGATATTAGATCTTTTTTATTCACCGAATATTTTTAGAGCTAATTGACTTTAAGCTTAGCGTTGGCATTTCGTATGAAACGGGCGCTTCTTTGTATTTTGACTCAATAAGATGTCAGCGGATCGGCTTACGTGTAACGCCAACTGTGCATCGATACTATAGAACAATGTTATCCTTTTGTTGTTGTTATTTAGAAGGTTATTTCTGGTAGATGATTATGTGTTTTCGTATGTGGTCTGGCCTAGTCTCTCCGAGTCGGTAATGAACGCTGAACGGCTTTCCCAAGCTGTCGTGTTAAAAACCAAGGCGGTTTTAGAGAATCTTTCTATTAGCATTTTCATTAAAGCTCAAGCCTAAGAAAAATGAAGCGCTCAAATTCAAACAACGACTGTTTGTACAAGGCCGCCTTGAAGAGCGATTGGAAAGCCGGCCGGCGTTCAGTGCCACAGTTCTTCTCGCGGTGACGTTAAAGATACGGTTAAAACGAATTTTGACATTTGTATATGAACGAAGTTGAACAGGTAGTAGAACACAAGCGATCTGACGGCGACATTGACAAATGATCGAAGCGTTTGCCCCGGCTAGAGCCGCGTACTAGCGATTTTATTCCTTTAATCTAAAGACGAAATTTCGCCTCTTGTATAATACAGACATTGAAACGCTGATTCGAGGCCGGCATTGACATACTGCAACCCACTTAACTTGTCTGGCCGTTTGTTTCTTTCTTGCCAATGAAAATAGGGACTTCACGAGTATCTATGACGTTAGCCGGCCCGCAGCTGAAGAAAGTGCACAGAATAGTTTTAATCGGCTTGAGCTCGCGCTATGCAATACTACTACCCTCGATTTCTCTATAGAAATTAATGATCGAATAACATAAACGTCTTCAATTAGCTAATTGTTGTACTGTTTGCTATACAATAATAAAAACAGACATAATCGCAGAGTTTGTTGCATCCTTAAGCGAACGAATTTGACTGTAAAATTTTCCTATATTATCTATGTGCTAAGGATGTTCGATTCGAATTCTCTAGTTCAGAAACATATTGAACACGTTTACGGAAATACGTGATCGGATCATATTTGCAGCGGAGCTGATATTTTATATGAAACACTCCTGACACAACATTGAATAGAGAGAAAAGTAAACGTATTACCACATAACGAGTTCGTATACGGAATTGTGATAGTATATTCAACACGTACTGTATCAGAATGGCATTTGTAGGGTTTCGCCATGTAAACAATCGATAAGTACAACAAGCTGGTCTGTCTAAGTAGATCTGAACCGACCTGATCAGAGTCCGTGGACGATTTTTCTTATTTCGTATTTAAACTGTTGGCTGCGATGGCCGAACGAAGTGAACGACATGCGTGGATATCTGAGGCAGACAGAATCCCATATGTATAGAAATGACATCGTGTTTTAGGCCAGTTAATGTGGGAAACGGCATGCAGTACGTGGCAGCATATCGTTCCCAAGCGTGCGTTTCAACGCACGTTGACTAGTCTCTATTCCTGAATATGTTTTTCTTGAACCTGGTGCCGCGGCACTCTCTATTGGATAAAAATAATTGAACGAGACGCTAAATTTTGGTAAGGTAACTTTGCATGTAGATAAATTTATCGAATATACTTGAAGTGCTAACTATGTACATTTATATGAGCACATAGAGGGAAGGAAATATATTGACACAGCTACATCTTTTAAAGAACAACCAAAAGGTATTAAGAAAGAGGAAAATATTGAAAATAGAGCATTGCTGCTCCAGCAATAAAAAAAAAACTTGAAGGAATAGCAACAGCTTGTGAAAAAGCAGAGTTGTTGTACCAGCCTTTAGTAAACATTCAAATTATGTTGACCCAAAGTCATAAATTTGGCTCTTGCCACCGAAAGTCTTACCATTCGGCGGTAGTTACCGCCCTTTAGCTTAGCAGCCAAAGTGTTTTACTTGAGAATAAGGATTTTATAGGATACTGGCGTATACAGCGTAAAGCAGTACTTTACTCCATACTAGATAGAGCCGAAAAGAAGCGTCGTCTCATCACTTCGACGATAGCGATAGTGACCAACTGGCCAGTTCACCGTCCGTTGCCAAAGTTCAATCGCGTGCACTGTAACAAAGCGGAAGCTGTTTCGACTAATCAATGGGCTCCGACTTTTGCTAAAATTATTTGTTTGCCGTTTACTGCGGCGCCTCGTAAGCGCTGAGACGGAATCGGGAAGCGTCTAGTTACAATCAGCGTAAGGCTTCACTACTCCAGCACCTCCTAAATATCACACATCGATCAAAATGAGAGCCGAGCTGCCGTAAACGACGGTACCCTCAGGCAACAAGC
Source organism: Varroa destructor (assembly GCF_002443255.2). Lineage (NCBI taxonomy): Eukaryota > Metazoa > Arthropoda > Arachnida > Mesostigmata > Varroidae > Varroa > Varroa destructor. The sequence continues at coordinate 21,539,574 of NW_019211459.1, forward strand.
GGTTGGTAACAGTTGTACTTCTTGGTGGGCCAACGACGAACATAGAACTTCGACTCGAGCAAGAAGGGCCCTTCACTAGATGAGACATTTTTTAACTCGTAAAGTAGGGTATAATTGCCCGTTCGCCTGGTCAAATCCGATCTATCTATATATGAGTCATCATTCTTCATATCTTCATTATATAGTTATTCGAATTTCGACGACGATTTTTGTCGTCTCTTTTGTGAAAAAGGTGTTGCTTGCTTTTGTGTGTTAGATCCTATTGCTAGGAGCGGACACGTTTAGCTAGGAAATGAACGAAGTGGCGTGATCATCAGAAATATACGGTCACAGTTCAACCTTCGCCCGTCTAACAAGTAGTCGAACCCTTGAAAATATCGGTCTGGATTCATACAAATCCGAAGGCAAATCCAGTAGCCTAATAGTGATGAGAAACTTTGGCACATGTACACATTTTAAACTAAAATTCAGATTGATTTAATCTGATTTGGTGTTGTTTGCCACCGACTTCAGCTGCCCATTTTAATTTAATTGAAAAACATAACTTCTTCAACGTATGTTGGCTATGTGTAGGAGTTTTTGTGAGCTGGTATCATCATGATATGGTGCATAGGTACGTTATCCCGGCCATTCCTTTAATTGACCGAACGAGATACCTGATATCATACAGTAAGGCGCCTTATCGGACGCCTGAATCACTAGCGTGCCGTTCCAACTTCTGGATAAAATGATTGATCGATTTTATCTCTTAGTTTTCTAAATGACGGCTTTTTCATGTGGATACTTTGATCCCTTACAGATGGACGGTTAGTCATCAAGGAAATATTATTTCTCTTCGTTTTTCTTCTCATATTTGAAATGGAACCAAGCCGCACAGAATATGCTCATTTTACGTGAGTCTACGTTTATCTCGTTAGAGTTGTTTGAACAATTTGTCTTTCAGTCGCACGACTATGCAGACGTTTTTGCCAAGCTAGAGCCATACGAGCACTTCTGGCCTGACTATTTTTTATATAGCCACAACGCTTTTAAGCGCTCTCGTAGCTGACCGGTACGGCAGTCATTATATGCATTATGTATACCAATTTTTTGCCTATGTCCCTAAAGAGGCCAAAAACCGACACAATATTCATATTTTAGCAGAGTTATTACACTTTGAACCGTTACTAAATAGGCGTAGCGGTAGCGGTGTTCTCGTTCTAACGCTAACATGTCGAGCGAAAAGGGTTTGCATGAAACGTGCTTCATCTCTTTATCAAGAACGACTGGCGTCAGCGACTGATAAACAATGCTTGTCATCGCTTTTGCGCTGTTGCTGTTATCATTGTCGTTACGAACCTGGGCTTTCATAGCAAAGTTCTGTAGTGGTAACCCAACTGAAACATGGTGGCGGTTGCCGGTTACCTCAGACGGTCGCGTCATTGAAAAAGTTCCCGACGTGCGCCTCAACATACGTCCAAATTAGAGTTCGAAGTTTTTCGACCGATACACAATAGGCTCACAGGGCGAGAGTACGGTTATAAAGAGAAGGTGAACATGGTAGGGTAACAGTTGTCGTAGCGCGCGTGTCTGGTAGTTGTTTTGTCAACGGATCGCGTTAGGGATTGACTAAGGCGGTACGAAACCACACAACGCCAATTTATTAAGGCGGAGGTAGGCTCGAAGCTGTTTCGAAGATGAAATGAGCTATCCGTTAATCCGTGAGCTTAAGATCGTACGTAGGACACTAATCGAATAGCATTTAGTATGTTTCTCACTGACAGGGGGATAAAATACATTTATATATCAGCTACGGGTTCTAAAACGTTTCAGAATCGCGCACTCCGCACTCAGCTTCGCTTCGAATATTGTAGCTCCTACCCTATCACAGATATACATGAGCTTCGCAACAGGTACAATTCGAAACGGGAAAGAAGGCTAACTAGGAGCTTCCAGAGTCTCGCAATGGTAACGGAAAAAAAATTCTCGGCAAATCGTTTTACAGTTATTTCCGTCAATGGAAATCAAGCTGTTAATATATGATAGTGTAAAAAGAACGTAGCATTTATTCTGTAGTAGAATACTGTTTTCGGCGCACTATCGACGCGTCAAGATGGCCAAAGCGGTTAGTAAACAGGTGTTGAATGAAAGTGTGCCATAACGTTTATTGTCACGCCAGTGAGGTCACGGATCTGTTGCCGACAAAAGAGTTTTTCAACTTGACTTATCTCTATAAAGTGGTTTCGCGATCGATGTTAAAAATGCATATATTACAGAAATAATAAAGCCTTTCATATGTTTGCGTTTTTACTGACTCAAGAAAAATTATTGTACCTAGTTTCTCCAGCTGGTTTTGTTTTTAACAAAAATTATTCCTCTAATTTTTATGGATAAGTCTACAAACAGCGACCTTATGGGAGGTTAGATGAATTATTTTTTTCTACGTCCTTTTTGCACATCTGACCGCAAAAGGACTTTGGTCTCGAGCCAGTAGCTCGATCGATCCTGCGAACATCAAGTTATCAATACGTTCGTTACGTGCCGACACGTCACTTTCAATGAATATAAAAAAATCCACACCATCATATATGTGTAATTAGGTTCGATTGATTTGGGTTAGAAATAAGTAGCACAACTTATCCACACCATAACGTCCTACATACGATAAGTAATTGGCCTAAATAGCGTTAGCGCAGACGTTTGACTCCGTATCAGGTACTATTAGCTCTATTACAAATAGAGCGATTTTCGCACGTACAGAGCTCGAAATTATCGGAAATCTAAATTAGTTATTATTAATATTACTATTTATCCATTACGTGTATTGTATAAGTGGCATAAAAAGAATGTAGGCCAATATGAAGACATTTTAGATACATAGCTGTCGTTGTTAAATTTTTATAGAAAATAGTTCCCGTTAGCTAGATAAGTTACCTATAATTAACTAGGAAAGTTTTTTGTTTGTGTCGGCGGAAGTAAATGAATGTTGGAAATGACGCGGCTAACTCCGGCTACAATTTCAATATCGCCAGCGATTCTGCTGTTTTCAAGGCCTCACTATTAACTTGAAACCAAAGTTAGTAGTCGCAAAGCATGATGGCACCAAACAAGGATTTGCCCATTGGGAATTCGAGCAAATATAGTTTATCAAACACACTTACGACGGAATATTTTGCCATGTGCTCGCTATTTGTATTTATTTAGAAACGCTTAAAGAATAGGAAATCGCTTACGAATGTTTCTGATGAACATCTCTTGAATTTTTTTTTTTACTATTCCTGTTGCTGCCTCGGACGCTTTTGGCACCGCTAGCTATTCGAACTAAACTTTTCTGATTGATCAGATCCAGAGGGGTCAAACGGAGCTTGCCATACTTCCGATGTCCCTCCGATCGAAGTATTGACGTGACCCGAGTAACTCGTACGATGAACACCTCTTTTCTTTGGCGTTGTTTCATATCTGTGAGCTGGCGACACATATCGTCTAGTCGCAATACTGCGTCGCCTTCTTTTTGTGGCTCTCGACCAAACAGGTCGCGTGGGTCGCTATTATTACTGCTACAACAAACAGTATCCTTGCCGGAATCCGACGCGGTCGTTATATGAGTGCGCATAAATTCAGCGGAAGACATCGGAGTGCTGAAATCCGACGAGTTTGTTGAAGACGCGTCCTCGTCGTCACTCTCCTCTTCCTCCTCCCCTTGGCCAAACAGCGTGATGGTATTACTTTTAAGCTGCTTCTCAATCGATACATCCTTAACGTTTCTATCGCTAGCGAACAAATCAGTCGAACCATTTTCGGTAATCAGCCTCCCATGGTGACATAGCTTCTTGCGGTTACCGCTAATGGCCGGTGCACCATCACCGTTCTTCAAAGGTCGGCCGTTAGCTGTACCTCGGCGATGTTTCGAATGCGGTTGCTGACGCAACTGGTCAGCTGCCTGGCACACCATGGCGCGACAACCCGTACGGGTGAACAGCGAACTACCCCATAAGCGTGGTAGCTTTTGTCCACACAATCGTAACGATCAGTTTTTTATTGCGAGCTTTCAACAACTAAGGGACAGCAGACGACATGATGAATTTCACTTAATTTCACAGACACATGCAAAGTATGTAATGGTATCCTTTCATATTTTTGACGAAAAAAAAATTGTTGATCAACACTTCAGCACTCCGAAGGGATAGTGACAACGTCCATAAAGTATTCTAGGGTTTGAAAAAGCACGTGTTTGAGTGTTTGTAGAGACCCATACTTTTCGTTAACCTGTCACCAAAACCATCTATACTTAATATGATTTTATGAGTTTAGCTAACGGCAGTCATGAGATCATGTTATACAGGAAGTCACGAAGCCTCCTCACACAATCATCTACCTTGCAACTTAGCCACTGGCTTTAACTTAGCTTTTGTTTCTTTTCACATTCAGATCCACTGTATTGCGACCCGATGAGAAGTTTGTTTTTGCTACGAAGTTGGCCTGGACTAGCCGACTAATGGTGGCAAAGTTATCCCGTCAGTAACACGCGTGAAATCCCAACGGCGAGGGAAACTCATAGATGACTAGTAGCAGTACAGACGATTTGGAAAGTGAGAAACTAGACGATGCGAGTATCGCTCTACTGGTATTGCAGATTGCTCAAGTAGTAACGGCCGTTACTGCCATCGTTGACGGTACCGTAGCCGTTGCCAATAACGGTCATGGCGATACGGTTTCTATCTCAATGCAAGCCGCTCAGAGCTGAATCAGCTGGAACAGTAACTTCAAAAACTACCCGCAGTAATAATCATCTCTAACAACAACAATAGGGGGAGCAACATTTTTTCAAAGTGGCAACACGTTATTTATTCAGCCATGGACAAACGTCTGGCGGACGCACGGTCAGTGGGGTGAACTTGTCACTTTCTTCTATGACTTTACCAGCGTTCTATTATCCACGTAAACAGCTGGTATTTATTTACCCGACAGTCCGTTCCGCTGACAACCCCCGTATTTTTCGCGCGGCCCATAACCATTTTTAACTTCATATGGTTTGTTGTGTTTTTGTTATCATTTTCGCGCATCGACTATGATGATCGTGGTAGTTGACGCGCTACTGCCTGGTCAAGACGGTGGCGTCGCTAGGAGCTTGGCAAAACCGACTGTTTATTAGTTACTTATCTAGTCGATGGCATATTTGTGCGTCGGCGTGTTGGCTAAATCCGATAGTCTTCAGTGTTTACTAGATTCAAGGTTAACTAATAAGATAGAGAGAAGACTATAGCGTTATACGCAAAATAAAAGGCACATATGTGCGTACACGATAATAACAAAGTCTTCTTTTGACTGCTAGGATTATTATCACCATTGTCTAAGTTCGTGGTGGGCCGCTGCTATCACCAGCACTGTGGGATTCTCATTGGCGTAATAAACATGAATAAAACACTTAACGTATACAAACAGGCTAGAAAGCCCGCTTTTTTTTAAATGGGCAATAACATTCGTGCATTTTGTCAATGCTGGTTCGCATACAACGTACCAGCGTGGAATAGCGGCTTAAAGAATGACACCGGGAATCGAAGGTACTAATTATTTTCTAAGAAAACATGAAACTTACTTTGTCCTTCAAGATTTATAATTATCGCCGATGTTAAAAATGCTCTAGCTGTATCGAGCCAGGCTGTGCATATATGTATGTACATTGAATCAGTGATTTTCTGGACGCTAAGGGACAGGCTGAATTCTGCGAACGACAGGTGTAAAAATGTTTTGATAAAAAATTGCTAGGCCTACCGTCAGTGGCCTACAGCCACAACCCAAACACATTATGTTAATATGATACATATTTTAGGTATAATTAAAATTATGGTATAATGTCTATATAAAGAATACTATAGACGTAAGCGTAAAACAATAGAGCAGGCATGAGAAAATGTCTAGTTGAATTTCTTCAAATGATTCATACAACGAAAAAAAACAATAATGATCATTTTTAGTTTTTTTTTGGCAAAACAAATTTTGAAATCCTTGTTGAATTTGACTCAACGTAACGGCAAAATGGCAATATAGAAATCGTTTAGACATTCAAAAACGGCCAATGATCCTATAGAAAAGCCCACATTTTCCATATGTATCTAAGTCCATATATATCAAAGTTTTGGAATATTTTATATAATATTATTCAATTAAAGACTAATTACTAGCTTTTTATATACATACATATATACGCTATCACTAGTCGTTCAGTTATTGTCCCAAGCAATATGAAGTTCTGTTTAAAAATCTGTCCACGGGAGAATACCCAGTTAGAGCAATTCATTACCATGCCAAATGATGAGCGAAAAAATCACTTGGGAATAGATAACTAACCTGACCGTAGTAGGTTCACAAATGGTGTCGGTCATCCAATAATTTATAACCTAACATACAAGGTAACATTCCAGTTAGCTTTACTCAATGTATTAAGATATTCTGTAAATAACGATCCTTCTATCTTCGTTTATCGTACTATTGTTTCTAGCTAAAATCGATTAAGCTCACATCAATATACCGAAGAGTGTTATTTTTTGTCCTACATCGAAATTCTATTGATTTTACTAAGCTGTAGAGGACGTTCCAGTGCCTGTACAGATGTTCAAGGCATAATCTGCTGGGTCGCCCAGTTTACGCCTGCCCAGCTGCCGGGACGTTTCCATGTGAGAATCTTTCTTATGCCGAATTTAACGAGGTAATAATCAGTCAAAGACGTGAGCATAATATATGGTCCATAGTTAAAATCCGTTATCTAGAAAGGGATTGTTCGTGTTTTTTTTTTGTTGTGTCTGCCAGGCAGTTATGCGTGTATGCTTGACGTGCTTACGTCAGCTCAGGGCCAAACAACCCTTAAATCAAATAAGTCGTGAGGAGTCGCGACAGGCTTGAGCTATGGTGCTGGAGGACAAAGTGCTCAAAGCTGAGGTCAACCGCAGGTCAAGATGATAGTCGTCATCTGCTACACCGACCATAGCTACCACTAACTACCGAAGCGCGGGACGCCAATAAAAAACGAGTAACGGTAGACGAGTAGGGGATGAGGTGGGGCTGATCGTCTGAAGAAAACAGTGCGGCTGGCTCGCGCCCTTTTGTCTTGGAACGAGTCATCGTTACATAGTAGCGTAGAATAGATAGGTCTGGCCCGGGTTACGTGGCGTGCTGTCGTACGTCGCAGTAAGCTGCAGCGATCCGAACCGCCATCGCTATACCCAGCTTCTTCGCTGGCAATCCGACGGTAGAGAATCAGCAGGCTCATCGGATGGACGATGCGGCTGTCTTTTGCTCTTTTGTTCCTTTACCCCATTATGATTATAATGTGTCAAGAACGATAATAGAAGATGGTCAAATATGAGGCTCCATTATTTAATAGATACGGCTTAATCATAATAATTGTTCTGCCTAGAAACAATTTTATCTGAGAATGGCTGGAAAGCAAAGCAACGATATAACGATAAAATAGCGATTTTATTTAGCCACGTCCAACTGGCTAGCGTCACGGGCTTCAGAAAACCTCCCATATGAATTAAGAGAGAAGCATACTTTAGCATCATTTAGATTTAGAATAGGGAAGAATTGCTTTGAAAATATATGGTCTTTGGCTGTACGACAACTTCGAAATGGGTAATCACCTTATTAACTGCTTATAGGATATCTTTCAGAAGCGCATTTTTTTTTCGCCAATTTACTTATAAATCGTTTTCAAACGCAGGTATTTAGTTGTACATAAAAAAATATACTGCTACAGTATATATGTGGTCCACCACTATATAAACACGTGGATACTGAAGCGGGGGGCCACATGGGCTAAAATTAACTGAAAGCTATCGTTCGAAACAACTGGGGCCGCGGGAGAGGATAACATTACACCGCTATATTTGTTGTGTATAACTGCATTAGTCTTCTATTGTTTGAGCAAAATAAGGTCACTATAAATCCTTTATTTTTCAAAAAATATTAATTGAAGGCTTATAAGTCGTTGACTCATATATCCCTACAAAATGGGGTTAAATGGACCAGAGATGGAACCGCTAATGCCTTTGTGCATAGAAATCAGCCATTTGACGAAGCTAAAATGAAAATCCTTCCCTTTCTGCGAGGTGTTGTAGTTATGACCTCCCTAAAGGAGCTGATGCTTTTTAATTATTCATTGTCAAGTTTGGCAGGGCAAAAATTGTCATTTCTCTGTCATATGGTTCATCTGCGCAATGTACAGCCGCTTGTTGAATGGCTGAGGTATTGGCACATTTACGCTAAAAACATCTGGGGAACAGGAACGATGTGGGCACCGTTTTACTTAGCTAACTTGAGTAGATCCTGGCCTGTATAATTATACTGGTTACGCATGATTATTTCGTTATATATTTCAATGATTGTTTGCGACAAGTTCTGCGACATCCGCAATACGATAAATATATTGACGTCATCGTGTTATCCAATGAGTGCGCTGTTCCAACACAGCTGTCAACATATCTTCCGAAAGCGCCACATGCAAATCGTCGCTGACAACGGCGGAAAGTGGTCCAATATGTGCGAAGCTGTAAAGCTTCGATTAATTTGAAAAATAGACCCATCTAGCGTACTCCTACTTAGCGGAATTGCCCTTTGCGGCCTTTTGATTCTTAGTAAAATCAGCGCATATGCTCGAAATGTAGTGGTTCTACAGCAGTCTGGCCCAAATAGCCCCCAGGGGGGTGATCACGCAACATAATTCAATGTAGCAATCTCTATAACGTGTGATTTGCCTTAAGTCTGCCTTTGATATTTAGGGCAAGCAGAGTCGTAATGGTAAAATGAGCTAGCTAGTTTGCTTCTGTATCGGTCGACAAAAGCTCAATATTTAGCTTTTCCGTATCGCCTTCATAAAAGAGAAAAATATCTAGTAACGCTAATTGCACTACATCTCCGAACCGTGTAGATACGTCTGAACAATTATAGAAGTTTGCCAGTACTTAACATTCTTCTGATAAAGAAGAAAAATTGAATATTATCCATATAATTAGCGGATCGAAATATATCAATGACTTTTAAGCTATACGTCTTTAATAAACAGAACCATGCACAACGTTTTTGGCTATCTATAATAAGCTTATTGGGTATTATCAGAGGAGAATGTTTTTATATATACATCGCTTAGTTTTGAAAACGAATGTTGAGCGGACAACTTCGTACTCCTAAGGTGAGGGCTTTGATGGAATCAGCCGAGCGTTGATGACACCTTTGAACAAGGGGCCTTTAACAAAACAACAGTTACTTGTACAATCACTATTTAACAAAAACAAAAACTCTTCAGAAAAGATCACCTCAGGATTAGAAACAGATCAACAACTTGCTGTGATTTCGGGAGCGAAACAGAGCATGGGTAACGTACTTGTTGCCGGCCCAAAACAGGATTTCTCGCAGCACGCACTATGCTATCGCCCAGGATAAAGGGGAAGAATAATATATGATTTCCTTACGAACAGCGCTTAGGACAGAGAGAAACAAGTATGGTTCATTATAGAAATGATTCACACAACTATTACAAGCAGAAAATCCTCCCCCATAGATGTCGCCACAGGCAAGCCATGGAGAAAGCGATTTCACCAGCAGTATCAGGCAAAATAAAACGACACCTCGAAACCGAAATAGGTGTGCGGTGCAGCAACTGGGCTTGCTTTAAGGCAACTGGCGTTGCTGGACTTCAAACCGAAACAAGAAACAGAATCGAACGATGATTCTAGCCCCATATTCTTGAACTTCTCGTGTGATTTCAACTGGTTCTATGCCTTGAAGCTGTAATAGGTGTCGAATTGATTGAACAGGCCATCAGTACCTAGATTAGGGACGCTAATACAAACCACAATTTGTTAAACGGTTCCGAAACGCAGCTTTAAATGCGTATACAATAAGGTGAAGCACACTGTAGTACACAGTAACATAAACTAAAATAATGGCGTTCAGATTTTTCGGTTCGTGTGAGCAAATAACTTAAATCTTTAAGCTTCTTTATTCACACAAATTAGTTAATTAACTATTAACTTTACTCACCGATCAGCAAACTGAGAAAACTTAAACCGGATCGGATAGCCGGTCTTTCGAATCCGCACCGTGTCCAATATACCAGAATATCGTATTTGCTCTAAAACGAGCGGCATGTCCAAACGCATTGGGATCTTCTCGGCGTTCGGTTTTAAGCACCTAAGAACATCGAGGGGCTAGTTAGAGTGGTAATTGTAGTTTAAAGGTGAAGCGAATAACGCACAGCGTCTTGGCTTCTATTTGAATCTTGTAGTTAGACAGCTTTTGGTATGGTATGGCGTCATTCATGTAACGTTTTTGTGTCTGATTGTTTGCTGCGATCCTTGCCGTAATCAAACGACACACTGGTGAAGGTGAGTAGGAAATGGCGTCTAGCTATGTATATAACGTGCGTATATGTATATACCTGATAAACCAAGGATTACACTGGGCCATCTGGTCAACAAGCGCCTGTAACGAATCATGGAATCGAGCTGCAACAGTCGGCGCTCGCGGTTTCATTGTGACAAAACGACCCCCATCGTGTCGGCTTCCACGGTGGCCGTCCTGCTGAAGTTGCTCGCGGCTATGAAGGAACATCTTCGATATCATTGTGATTTTTGATGCGATCAGTAGCTCCGTTACATCGGGCCTATTTGAGATTGTGACGAGGAATCAGGTTAGATAGGTCGAACCAAATGCATCACTACCGAATGTCCAGCAGAGAAGAGTATAATGATTTACCAAGTAAATCCAAAATAATATAAAAATCAAAAGACGTTTACCAAGTAAACACATGCATGACTGGTGCACAATTATGTTTTTCGAGACGTTTTCTATTCGCTTACCTGAGTGTATCGCGGTTCTTATCAAGAAAGCCGTCCACAGAGTACCACACCTGACCGGCGTAGTGCCGAATGCCGAACTCCAATGAACTCATACGTGGTCTTGAATAGAGTTCGTTAAGCGCATGGTTGTAATGGCATTTCTCAAGGTACGAAACGTCGCTGGCCTTCGGATTCAGGTAGGGAAAGTTGGACAGGAAACAGTTAGTTCTGAGTGCAGAGATACAGCATCTGTCTTATTCCTTATTGTATTTGGATCCGGACTAAGAAAACAGTGTAAAATGTAGATGTGGCGTTCTTGTAAACATCTAATTGCGTTACATTCCCAGAGCACGCCACCTAAAAGTACGGTGTCCAGCAAGCTCTTGCTATAGCAACGAGGCGGAGATATGTACCATTACTATTATTGGCGGTGAAGGCATTACTAGGCAGACATGATCAGTACGCACGGATTAGAAACTAGAAAAGCACACTGTAAAAGCACTCTAAACTATTTTCCAAAAAAATGTAGCAAAGTCCATCTTCACCTTGGGGAAGTTGCTTTCGTCGTCTAGTAGATGAAGGATGCCCACTGGTTTTTTGGCAATCAAAGAAATAACCGCTTGGTTGTCCGGATAGGCTAGCGGAATCCATTCGATTCTTTCCTTTGCATATTCGGCTTGCTCCAACTATTGCAACAAAACAAATCATAAAAACAACAACTGCCAACGTTTCCGCTGATTGATAGACAACACAACAGATCTAGGAGGATACTCTGGAGAGCTGCATTCTATAAAGTTGACATAAATAATCTAGAGTTCTACGCGAGACATACATTAATAACTGGTTTCATATTAATGGTATCGCTAAAATCGAGACCTTGCAACTGTTCTCTAAAACTTGGCCATTTGAGCCGGTAGACAAGCTCGCACCTTTCACAGATTTTGGCAGCTAATACTTAGAGCAGAACCAATTATCTATGCAGTATAAATACAGTCAAAAGCTAGTGCGTGCTTTTATCGTTACGTGGGCTTGAGTTAGAAATACGTTGTCAACGCAATACGAAGTTACCTTGAATACATGTCGATTAAGATAACTATGAAGGTTTTCATTGGCATAGTTAATGCACAGTTGCTCAAATGAGTTCTCCTGAAGGCTTTCAAAACCGAATATGTCGAGTATGGCAATACAGGCTCGCCGGGGCCCCTTGTATACGATAGCATTCACTCGTTTCACGAGCCACGAAAACAACGTTGAATAGAGAGCCTGTATCGGGTAAAAGCAGAAGATGATGGTACGCTTATTTATTCATTTACTTGCTTCAGAAACTTCAACAAATACTCAAGATACACTTCGCTGGGTATATGGACTAACTCAAAACTGTTTGGTCAAATCTGAGCTATACCTAGGCGTGCGTTGACACGAATGCGAACGTTAACGCCTTCCTTTGGTCTCAACTTCAACTACATAGATAAAATCTGCAATTTTGGATCATACTTTCAAGTTATTTTATGTACCTCAAAATACATCGTGAACAAAAAGGCTGTGAAATATTCTTGCTGCTCGAACTTCACAGCCCACACATAAACGTACTCCTATGTTTATACAAGTAAATGGTTCTACGCGTATACTTGAAATTTGCGCACGCCTTTTAGCTACCTTAGCAATGGCGTCCCTGGCGTCGAGAGCCTGATCAATGTTCAGAGGCGTCAGAAGACGCTCGCCGCGCGCTTCTGTTGCTTTTGTTGTCAGAGAACGCAAAATGCCTTCTGCAGGGGTTTGTAACAGATGGGATGCCCAACGAACCTCAGCCTCGCTACCGACGTCTACTCCTTCTGTGCCATGCTTTAACTGTAGGGGACATTGAAGTAAGTCAGGTCGAGTTAAACTCACCTTAGCTAGATAGAGAGATGGCTTGTGTACAATACAATATACTTCATTTCAAAGATACAATCTGCACAATAATATAGCTATAATATTATAGCTGTAGATCCTATTTTACTGTAACAATGGCTAGGCAGGGTCTAATGGTTCACAAGTTGAACAGTGCTATGTTTTTAGGCATAGGCCTAATTGTATAGTTTTTACTATGCTATTGCGAAGACTCATCGTTTGCTTCTCACAGTTTACGTCGTCCATTTGTAGAATTCGCAGGATCTGTTAAATACTTAAGATTATCGACACAAAGCTTATAAGTCTGGTATTATATCACTGGTGTCTAAGAGTCATACAGCAAATTTATGTATTTATGAAAATATACGTATAGAAAAGGAGCTAAACAGCTACCTCGAGGAAGCCCATAAGCGCTGCAACCATACATACTAATGCTAGCATTTACGCGGGCACAAAACGAACGACCGTCAAGTACCCTAACGCAACTCGTCGTCATTAGATCAACTGCAAGCTGCTGTTTTAGCTCTTCTGTTAGCGGAAGCATGAGTTACTCCGTCAAATACTTGAAAATAACTGACGCTGACATTGAAGTCGTATGCCTATCATATGTGTGTACGAAAATGCAATTGTACCATATCTGAAAAACCAATATAAATGCCATAGAATAGCGCCGTAGGCTATATTTGCTGACATACAGGTTTCCGATGAAAATAGACATTGCCGAGATGAAGTACGGCTGCGAGGATGCGAAATATCACATCAGTCTCTTCACTTGACAGCCCGAGCACCTGTATCGCCGCAAGAAGCGATCTGAAATCCTCGACATCGTTCTTGGATCCACATTCGATACTGCCACCCTATTGAACAACGGGACATATCAGTTTTTACGGCATTGTTGTATCTTTATTTCAAACCTATTGTGGAGTATGTTATCGAGCGCATGAAAAACCTTCGTAGTCGGTAACTACAACCAGCTCTCTTTCAGGAAGTTTAACAACCTAGAAAATTGTTCTTACCCTTAGGAACCCGGTGACAAACTGAACCTCTATATATATATATATATATATACGTGTTATGTGACGCATCTGTAGTAGCAAGATCTGATTATCAAATTGAGTTGTACATTATAGACAGGATTTTAATCAACCGAATGGTAAAGTCTCACCTGATTCAAATAGAAATATTTGTCTGCTGTTTGGAGGCCGTATTTTTCCTTTTCCTGATCGGAGAGGCCGGCCAGCAATTCGTAGAACACATGGTAATTTCTTTCATCTTGAGCCTGTGTAACTATTCTGCTCTTCTCCAACAAATAGTCAATGGTCCGTGCGCCAGTTATTACACCGCTAGGACGAAAAATCATCATTGTTATTTACGACGAGGACTAAAAATACTACGGAGATCAATCAAATTGAACGCTAAAAGCTATGCGGGGTTACGGTGAAACTAGTCCACGTTTGCTACTTAACTTATTTCGTAATTAACGAATTTTCAATTTGTAACAACGCACTCTTGTATGGGAAAATGTTCAGCACTTAGATCAAGACGCTTTCATCGATCAATACTTTGCAATAAGCTGCATCCATTATAGCGGGCAATTCAAACGTTCTAGATATAACAGGACATCTTTTTTTTTCTCAGACGGAACTTACTCGTTGAAAAAAACCTGCATGTATTTTCCGAAACGGGACGAATTGTCATTTTTGACAGTTTTCGCGTTGCCGAAAGCTTCAAGCAAAGGAGACGCTTCGAGAATTTGTTCCGTCACGAGGTTACTTGCCGAACGATTGACTGCTGCCAGGTACCGAAGTATCAGTTTGGTTGATTCCGTCTTACCCGAACCGCTCTCGCCAGAAATTACCACAACCTGATTTTCCAGCTCGGATCCGCCCTTGTTTAACTTTTGGTACGCGGCAGACGCGGTCGCAAATATATGCCTTCACGAAACAACGTGTACAAGTTACATCATAGTATAATGCATTAGTCAGAGTCGAACTTTAACTTAGCAGCAAAACTCTTCAACGCTTGCCCTCGATATATATCCAGCCCTTTAGAAGTATAGACATATATTGTTCGCTATTTTACTGTTCTCGATCGTCTAAAATATTACCATGTAATACCGGTCTTCACAAAAAACGTTAGGCTATAAATGATTAGACCAGTACGTCGAGTCGGAAAAGAGGCATGCATAGCTTTCGGGGGGTAATCTTTGGCAGATTGAATTAGCCAACTAATTTTACAGATGAAGCACGATTCAATGCTAGATGCATTTGGCTGCGTTGTTACGTACGCAGGCAGGCTTCCTAGGATCTGACCCTCGTATCGTTTGACGGCATCGACTCCATATATATCGAACAGACGATATGGGTTGACCGCCAAAAGGATGCTGCCAATGTTTGTCTGAAATGTCACGCAATCCAGTAAGATCCAAATAAGAAAACTTTCATATTGAATTGTAGGGGTTTTATGGATTTTCTCTATCCCGTCATCGTATCCCGTCAAAACTTCCTGACAAATATATTTTCTGGGTTAAGCAGAATGAGTTCACGTGAAATGGCTAAGTCCACGAATAACACGTCCACGTGTCAACGCTTACAAATGTACCGCACGTATTTATGAAGGATATTACCGTTACCCTCAACACCGTTGTTTTATTAAAGCGGGCGCCTGCCTGTACATTGCTATTCGAAGTTTTTTTAGGAAACAGCTTGAGATAATAATCTGAAAGGCTATGTCCCGGGACTTACATAAATGTGTTGACGATCGTATCGAACCTTGAGATTCCAAAGGATGCTGGCCTCACAGAGGTCAGACATAGCAATCATATCTTGAACTCCATCGGGCCCGAGATCTTCACGTCGACGAACCGCCTGTCGTTATCAAATAAAGCAACGCTCAAAACGTGTCAACAGAAGCGTACAGTTACGATTTCGTTTCGTTTTATAGCGTTTCTGACTCATTGTATAATACTATAAATCAATTTCGTTTTATTTGTATTAATAGTTTATCTCTAACCTGCAGATTGTGGAGGGTAAATGGCTTCGGTTGGCCAGCGACAATTGCCTGAACGATGACTACGCCTGCGGGAGCGGAGAATTCGACCACCTCACCTGGTAAAGAGTACCCAACACCCGGATCGAACCAGACCAGTTCGCCCTAAAAAACCACAACATCAACCGCGATAGAAGAGCATGAGACGAATGTGCTCGATCGCTGGTATCTACACAAGTTGGGTTTTGCGTGTCCAGTATATATATTTATCAAAATAATGTATGTACGGAAAAAAAAACATATACATATATATATATATATATATATAGGTACTTTGACATGGCCTAGGAACGCTGTCGCACCATTGTCACACACTATTCTATGTACCTACATACTATAATAGGATAAACCAGCAATGTGGCTTACATGGAGGCCCATTGCTTGACCCATTCAGTCCACCAAGTTTAAAACTGAGTAATTTTTTAACTGATTAGGCTACATGATCTTAACAGAGATCATCTTTTTTCTGCACGCTTAGGCCATCGCGCCCTGGCAATGTCTAGATAGCCCACCATCCGCATTCCCATGTGTAGTGCTTCTATCTACGGCTTCCCGAAGTAAATTGATATAGGAGTATGCTTGCCTACCTGGTGCCCCTTCATGCGAATTGAAAGACCCGTAATCACACGAATTTCGTGCGAAAGAATAAGCGGGTTGAGGCCAACACTACATATTCCTTTGCTCTAATCTAAGAAGTAATTCAGGCATAACGATGGATCGTCAAGTAATCAGACTTGCAACTACCGTGCGAATGGTCCATGAGAAACTCAAGGCACCAGACTGAACACATCGTTTCATGTTTGGCTAGTATTTTATGGTAGCGGATGCCCCTAAAGTCTGTTTCAAGTACTGCAATTATCTTACGCTCAAGTCTACTTAACACTACTACCGAACTCCATTTCTTTTTCAGGGCAGCGCCATCATCTCGCCTGCTTCCTCTCCCGCTATCGGCAGAGATTGAACCATTTTTCGTTTGTGGCGACCGTCTGCTCCGAGAGGATTTTTGTTGATTGAAACTTGACAAGTTGCAGCTAGAATACAGCACACGCATTTTCAACAGGCCTAATATCAATTCACTATTTTTTACTAAGTTTCTGTATCTTTAGTGTTTGGGCTATAATTCTGTAATCCATCACATACGCAAAGCCAGTTCTGACTGATAGAACCTTCAGACTCTAAATGTTGCTTTCGTGAAAAACCCTTCTTGGTTGTGGCGATATGGTTCTGTCCTTCGTGTCCCGACGTCCGGTTATTTCCTCCTTGGCCTTTTACACTGCAATTTCCCTTCTTGAAATGTTTGCACCATTTGTGTACTGTGTCCTTGCCTAGGGCCAAGTTTCGATAAATTTCCGCTGTGTTGTGACCTTCGAGGAAGAGAAATTTGGCAATTGAGCGTTGATTTTCGAAATTGAAAAAGGTTTCTCCTTTTAAACCCATTCCACTTTGAGTAAATTCAACCACTTTCCTATAACGATTTGCTACAAGTCTAGCCAATCTGCTAGTGGCGTAGTTCAAAATATACTGAGGTTCTAGATACCTGCTAGATTTCTTATGAATATCTCGTAATTTGGAAGGCAGTTTAATCACAACTTCCCAGAATCAAGCAGTAAGATTCGAAAGGTACCTATTTCTGCATTTAATGGAGGCTCAACCGAGCCGTATGCCCAGCAAATTTCTGCTGATTACTTTCGCTGAGCTATTATTTAACACTAATTAATTTCATCAGTAAATCAACAGTGGGCCGTTTAAGTGAATCTTGTCAATGATTGATAACTGGTACCTTATTACTTTCGCTTTCATTACTTCTTCGGCCCCCTTCGAAAACATATGCAGTGAACATATAATAAGCTCCTCCAATCTGGATATAACTACTAATAGACTGCCGAATCATTATCCTTTAGATCTGCTAAGGTATTGTTATACGTAAACGTCTTGCAAAACAATACTATAATTAGGATTTTTCCACCAACGCGGAACGGCCGTCGTACGAACCGTTTTTGAACAAATCGCTACCAAAAAGCCTACAAGAGATTTCTATCATTTAGCAAAAGGTGTCTGAAAGCTAACCGGGTGCACAATGGAAAAACTCGTTTGTTTTGTACGGTCAAGTAAACTTCTATGTCTACTGAAGCGGGATGACTATTGACTGCGAGCATCTAGACTTTATTTTTTGTGCTTTTTGTACTTATAAACATTTGTGCGCTCGACTTTTTTAAGCTAAACAGCGCAATGAGATTCTGACTATAACGTTCCGATAACATATTTTCCACTCCCAGTATCAGAACAGAGAAAGGAATTGGCCGTTAGCTGGTTCATGTTGTCACTTCGGGCAGAAGTAACGATATTGGCTCTAACCTCGTTAAGAAATTGTTCACAGTACCTACACTCATTTGTCACCTCGCAGTAACAGACAGCACATAATATAGCCGGTCATATAATAGGTATAACAAACCTTCTAATCGGAAAGATCTCTTTATACAAATAAGGCAGACCAAGCCCCACATCGAAGGTCCAGCAAATCACTTTATAATCGTATCAGTTGAAACTCAGACATATCAGATTTGTCTTGGCTGGGAATCGGGATATTGGAAATATAGTGTTGGTGCTACAGAGCTTTAGAAACGCGATATGATGGCTCCTTATCCGAGAAAATATGTGAGTCTGATTTAGTTGACTGACGAGATAAAAGGCTTGGATAAGGCAATATTCTACTTTTAGATTAAGCACTGAAAAATGCTACATTCTAGCCGAGGCCGATTGGCAAGTTCTCTTCTGTAAACCGTTGTGTAAAGGAAGGCAAATATGTTTACATTTTATCATTAGCTAGAAACACCAATTATATCCCCCTACAATATTCTGGCTATTTTCATCAGTGTTTTTTATGTGATTTGTAAACGGGACGTAAATTGCTTTTAACTATGATCACACAAAATGTTACATAAAATATTCAATAAATAAATAAACATGTTGAAATCATCTTCCAAAATGTTTAACCGCTGATGGCTGAATATCCTTACGGATTTTTCAGTATTCGTATATAGTACGTGTAGCGTGCTATCTCTTCCGTTAACTACAATTTGCTGCTTTGCTAAATTCACCTATACTGCAGGTATGCCCAATCAGACGGGGTACCCCTTCAATGACCAATAGCTGTTCTTTCTCAGCTTAGAACCATCGATCGTCGTAAATCCATCCAAGTCCCGAAATATCTAAGAGAGAGAAAAAAAAACTTCTATAAAGCTGTGAACACCAAAGTTAACGGCAGACAGAGAGGCTGGAACATCTGAAAACCTCAAAATAACCATCACTGGCTAACATGTTTCCATTTAGTTACTTTGGTGTACCAGATGCTTCGATGGAAAATAAACTGCATCTCCCTGACTCCATCTTTTTCCTTTCAGAACATCCCGAATTTAGACTTTATTTATGAATCTCAAACGTATCGGTGATAAATAAATGAATCTCACGTATTTTTTTTCCCTGCATTTATGTGTCTACGTTGCCTTAGAGCTTCTGCTTATTTGGCTAGTTCATACATAAACATAGTGACTCAATGCAGGACTACGCTTGCTTCTATTTGTTTTATCTTACCGGGTCGAAGTGGTCAGCCGCCATGTTCGAAGCGGCCACCGACATTTCGGCTTCCGTCTCCGAAGCTCAACAACTATTGTGCATACGACGATTCATTTCTGGAACAGACAGACCAACAGAAACAGGAAATAGATACAATAAATAAAATAATAACAAAAAAAAACACACACACACACACACACACGATTATGATTTTTGCAATGGTCGAGCAAGACATGTAGGTGATCAATTTGTTTCAGCGTTTGTCTTGTTATTAAGGATTTTTTCCGACTTAGCTATATAGCTGTACCAGTTGTCCTGTTCCGTGATCTCAGTGATGATCATGTTGTTATTGTTTTGATCCGCCATTATCTGGGATGGGATTAGCGGTGTCTCTTTAGGGTTATGTTGGTGTATTTGAAAGGAAATCGACGAGGTTGCAGCAGAAGAGCCCACGTTTGAAACAGTAAGAAAGAACAATGGTATCGATATTGTTGGCTTCAGTAGATGTAATTCGAAATAGCGTATAGGAGATAGCCATCGGTCATTACATGGATAGAGGCTTTTAACGGTCAGCAAAAAGGAAAGGATTGGTAATGCAGGAAGTTGATATTCGCTTTTGTCTCACACGGACGAAATATCTAAATAGGCACAATCTAGAACCGATCTTACTCACAGGACACCGCACGATACTGAAAACTATGGTTCGATACCATTATAATATATTGACTATGGACTATAAAACCGAATGAAATAGAAAAAAAGGCGTTCGTACGCCACTTCTACTATTTGACTTAATACTATAGATATAAATAGGACGCAGTTATCTTTTATACCGCCGACTCCGCGTCCCGAACTCGAACGTCAGGTTAGGACTAGAACAGTTTTCGCTACAAAAGGAAAGGATTTATCACATAGACCTCAGCGCAAAAATTAGATTCTGCATCAAAGTCTTTGAGTATATAACAAATTTTATATATATATATATAACAGAGTATATAACAGATTGCGTACGTTGAAGTACTAATCCTCTCTCATCACCTGCCATACAACCGACACCCAAAACACATGGACAGCTGCTTATTTTTGGGGACGACCATGTCGACGCGTCCTCCATAAGCCGCCATTCATAGCGCATCGTCGCCTTTGACGTTGTCCTTCGTCAGCATCTGTCTAGCGCAAAAACGAACAAGGTGAAAGGCCCTAGGAGCAGGGATGATTGCTGGACCTGCTAATTCGTTTAAGCATGACACCGGCCGACGTCGTCAACGCATAAGCACGCCCTCTGCGCTGTCAGCCTCTTGCTTACTTTACTTACTGACCAACGTCAATGGCCAGCGTTCTCGGTCAGTACAGCAAACACGAAGACTATTGGACGATCTAGCTCGAAACTAAAAAATCGTTTTTATCCATCAGATTACCAAACATAATAACAAACATAGCTCAGCCGCCGATGTCGCGGCAGGAACTGCTCCCGGATGAAGCCGAATTGACTCAACTATCAACTGATTTACGATGCTGGACATGTACTAGAAATAAGTAGCATTGAAAAATGACGCATGGAGTTGTTAGCACTGTCTTCAAACAGACCAGCTAAAATGGCCACAAACAAGATTCGCACGTAGTAGAAGATGTCATAAAGATAAGTAGCACGACGGGAAGGATTGAAGATTCGATGAGTCCAAAACTTTTTGCGAACTTCGTGTCCGCGAGTTACATGCATATTATTCGGGAATAGTAAAAACGTGCGATTTGCTAGTCGACGAGCTTTTTTTTTTTTTTTATTCAGGAAAAATAGATTCAATACTGCGGAGATGAACGATATGATTGAACTTCCTTTTTCGTACAACTTTTTTTTTTTTCTTTTTTCTTTTCTTACAATGCTTTCTTTTTCCCATTTTTAATGTGATCCTTTATCTACAGTTCCGGAACAACAATTGTCTATCACTTAGACTTAGGTATATGCGTCATTTAGAACTTGTTCAATTTTAGCTACATCTAACTGAGTCAATAAATAAGTTAGATACATTATTTATATTAATCAATTTACGAACCAATGCCAACGCGGCTAGAACGATTTATATTGAATACCACGTTCATATTGAATGCTCACCGCAGTGAAGTTGTATAACACCTTTTCATATGTTTGTCGATATAAACGAAGCTGCCGTCATCGTTAGAAACCCTAATGATAACGGCCGACTGCAGACTGTAAAATTACTACACGTCTTTCTCTTCATACACTGGATGGTGTGTATTACCTACAGATAAATATATGTGATACTGTCCATGTTCTTGTTTGCCGCTAGCTTTGACGGCAGCCAAATTGAAGTCTGCTTTGGCAGTTAGAGGTTAACATGTCAACGATCGATGAAGCTATCAAAGTACAAACAGTTTCTTGTAGCAACCATGCCTTCTTGTAAATGCCAGTAGTGGCATTTATAAGCCCTCACGTGTGTGCGCCAGGGGCTCAATGGATCCTTTAATGAACTCCTTTATCGGGCTCGAGCACTTTTTGCTATCCAACTGCTGCTGCTGTTATTTGCGAAGCATTGAATTGTCGACGAGGCTGCAAATGAGTGAAGATGGCTGGTGAAGTACCGTGAATATTGCAAGCGAGCAAAGACCTCGTTGGTGGCTGACGATGCTTAACGGTTAATATCCAACAGGCAGCGATAAATCGTTAAAGGAACGTGCAGAAGGTTACAGCGTTGACAAAGACGGTATTTGACAGCACTTGATAGTGGCAATGCTACTGACCGCTGCTTCAGTAATGCCGCTGAACATCATGTAAAAGGCCCAGGACAAAAGGACGAGTCTAGCTGACATAAACAGCAGCAGCAGCAGCAGCTTGTCTCGGCACCAGCAGAGGAGAGGCACTTTGCCCGTAAATAACTGAATACTAAAAATAATCGAAGAATAGTAATTACTTAAAAACGAACCGGCGCTAGATCATCTGCGTCGATAGGCGAAACATTACTGGTTCATTACCTTATAATTTGCGACGTTAGACGACGGGCAAGCTTGCAGTGGTTTATCGAGATGGTTTACCGTGGTCGCATAGCATTGTAGATACAAATACATGCATAGTTACACCCGTATATGTGTCGATATATGCCTAAAATAACTTGATGCATATAGATAAATTATAATAGACGTAGAAAGTTTGCTTGTCCATGAAAAACGGTATATAGTGCCGTCGTACGTGTGCACTATACGTATAATACAACAATACGAGATGAATCAAGTAAAAATCATCATCATCAATACGCAGCATTATTTACTGGATGAAGTCCATGATCTATAACTGAACGTGCAGCTGCCAGTTTACAGGACTCATTCTCTTTCAAAATGAGCATTGCCAATGTATCGCAAAGCCGTACCTGTACCACCTACGTGTAGGATTTCCTGTTCGTGCAGGATTTCCTGCTCGTGCGCTAGGACTGTATCCCACCTCCTGTACACTCATATCGGGACGTAAGAAGGGCGTACTGTTCGCGGAGAGGCAAGAAAGGTATCATATTATTAAAAGTTTCCGTGTGTATAACTAAGCGTGAAAACGCGCCCAGGTCATAAAGACGCTGTGGACCCTACCGATGGACATGATGCGACAGAACAAGACGATTACACGGTAAGAGATGCACGTTTGTGGATAGCTAAACTCTACTGCTTCGGAAAGCTATAGTTGATTTTTATAGAGAACTGAATGCAATTTAGCGCATTATTGCGGAAAAACGTGCCAAAAGGACAGCATGTTTGTGAATTTGTTTGTTTAGTTTCGCATCGAAAGCTTAGTAGAAAACTCTCAGCACTTCGTAACTTCGAAGTAACAACGTTCACAACCAATAGGCAAAGCTGTTGCCTTAGACTATTTACGTTAAATCGTTATGGTTCATAAACATCTGTTTTTGTCTGATCGAAAATACAACACAGTTAACATTACGCGTATGAGAAACGTTTAAGCATGAGGCGCTGACATTGTTAAATATAACTTCATACGTCTATTCGTCAGTACTACCCAAAATCCCACTATGTGCCATAATACCCTGGACATATTACGATGTTGAACTGGTAAATTTTGTCATATTACATCCAGTGCCTATGACATTTTTTAACCCTCTTAGAACGGAACTAATCCTAGTCCCATAAACCCGTCATTAATATTTAGTCATCAAATACCGGTTATTTTTTCATTAAGTGTTCAGCCGTCAGTAAGTTGCATGTTGACTCACTTTATGTATATCTTATAAGCACATGATGATGTTGTGACAAAACCGTATTGTCCTAATAAGAGGCTTCATACAGATTTCAGCAGCGTGCACGTCAGAAGCGGTTAAAAGGATACTGTGCTTGTCAGCCATGACAGCTCGTACTATCGTAGGCGTTGTCATGCTATCGCGCTATATCAACTCAGCCTTGCCAATTATATTCTAGAAGATAGATGAGGACGGCGATGTAAGAACGCCAGCGACTCAGGCCACTAGTTAATCGGCTCCACAACGTATTACGCACATATATACACTGTTTATTGTTACGTACATTTGTGTATGTTCCTACTCAAATGATCAAGTGTATTGACTGAATAGTATAAAGTTCGTTCGTTTACAAAGCTTGCTGTGTGTGCGATAAGCCTGTTGGTCAGTACGATGACTCTTAGTTTTCGGACCTGAACGAAACTATTATGGCACGTGAGGCGCAGTGAATAGTGGGTCTGAGCGGAAAAAAGAAAATCAGAGGGAGAGAGAGAGAGAGAGAGAGAGAGAGAGATGAGGGGTAATGGCATAAATCAGCCACGCCGCTTTCAGTTTTAGCGTTGAGAACGGTCGCGGTTGTGACGCAGTGGAAACTCTCGAGCAAAACAGCGATGTATCGTAACTGCATAGTTATCGCAAACTGCAAATATATTTTAAGTTTTTATGTAGAGGTGCTATCAACTCTATACTGGCCGAAGAGAAACGACAAATTTGAGAAAAACAAGGCTTGGATACGCGATATCGGCTGTGTACGATTTTGAGACTACGTATGTATATTACACTGACGTTTGGTAAGCCTGTGGTCCTGGCGAGCGTTAGAAGGTTGCGAATTTGCCATATGCCTATGGGAAAGAAAAGATGTTATATTGTAAAACACAACACGAAACGCGTATAGGCTGAGGATACTGACGTAGTTGTACCTCGAGAAAAAAACATATGGAACTAATCTTCTATATTTTGATTTCGGATTCTTGTCCAGTAATCCACTGCATCGATACTTTCAGATTGGCATTATTTAGTATGTCGATGTCATTGATGCAGTCTGAGTAACTACTCCTGCCATCATCAAGGATGATATGCGTACGCCAGGCATTCGAATCCTTCCATATTATCTACCTTCTTAAGCATTTTCGTGGTAATCGCTTTTTTGCAAACAACCTCAAGGACATCAACACTTCGCCTTAAGGTTTATCCAACATCCTATAAGGTGATCCGTGACAGTTTTAGAATCGAAAACACTCGATATGATAGATTTCCCTATTGAAATAGCAGCAAACACGGATCTAGCTAACAGGAGCACAAAATTCGAAATAACCAAAAATGGGCTTGCTGGGTTTTGCGCTATAAACCAGTGCGAAGCCTTATGTCGCAACGCGACAACCCGACAAAGTGCGTATTCGATACAAATTAACCCAGCTATTGGAATCAATGAATTTGTTTAGTCATGTACAGGCTTCCTAATCATCATAACCTGACCATACTCCCGGTTTGAGGCATCTCAATCGACTTTGTCCTGCCCTTGGCATTTTCTGCATACCTGCACGACCTACCACTTTGAAGGTCAGTTATGGTATAGTAATCGTTTTTACTAATAATATAAACAATATATAGTAATGTTGGATAATTCGAGCTGCCAGCAACAATCCAGCACGTATCATTGATTTCGCAGTTTAGTAATACGCTGACGGGTTGATACACGTCTCCCGCGAATATCTTTATCGGCAAAAAAATAACAGTACAGGCATTTGCTAATAACAATAAAAATCACCGCTAAATCGCTGCCAAAACCTTGAGAATCTGACTATAGTGGCATATTGGTTATTCTTTTCTACCATCTTCTGGATGATGTTCTGATGGTGCACGTTTAGTTAACTTGATGGACAAGATCACCTTTCGCCTATATCTGGCGCTTGGCCTAGATGGAGGGTTCCCGGTCGATGGTTACACGGCATTGCCGCTGTTGCTGACCGCATATAATTAGCCTTTATCTCTTCTTTTTTTTTAAATGTTTAGTACATCGGCAATGCGTTTATCATGCAGATACTGCTGGATGGCAAATATATCGTTTCAGCGTACTCTCTGTTCAGTTTTGCCCCTAACATGATACAACTAGGGTCAGAATCGGCCTGATGCCAGACAAACGAAGCACCTTCTTCACGTAAAGGCTTGAGAAGGAACACAGCATAATTGCATGATAACAACGTTTCAAGTGGACGCAGCTGTACAAACTGACTTAGTGTCTACGAAAATTAAAAACTGCTCGGAGAGAATGATACCTTTTAATTAGGTAGAGGTTACAGTGACTCGCCGCAACGCTCTAACGAAGGGTCATTTAATAACTAAATAAGGTCCTTGACGTTTATTTACTACCAGTCAAATGATAGTAGAACTTCAATTTAGGCTTACCAACGTTATATCGTAGATTGAATAGCGTCTTCGCTTAAACCGAATAGATTATCCTCTGCGAAATTGTACTTATTTCGTAACGAATGCCAAATGCAAACGAAAGTTACTATGGAACTGGAACTTAAACCCCACCAAGTTCGCTTAGCGGTGACAGATTAGTCACAGAAACAACTCTGGCAAATTGAACACGTCACAATAGTTTACGCCTTCAAATTAACACATAATAACCATTTGTATAGACAATACGGTACTTGTGGGGTTATTCCACCTACATACAACTGGCGCTAATGTTCGCTTGTAACCAGATTTCTACTATTTTGATGCACCCCAGCGTATAACGATAGCTACAATGCATAGTATAAATGCAATGGTATCTTCTATAAAGAAGATTTAACTGTCGAATAATGACCAGCAATAGTAGCGGAAGCAGCGAATATTTCAGTTAGTGTAACACGATTAGCAAAAAAAAGAGCCAACAAAGGAAGATATCGGTTTTTATCTTCGGTACGATCATATATGGTTATTCCTAATAATACTTGGCTCGCAGACCGTTCGGCTTCTATTCGCCTGCTTCAAGATGATGTAAGCGTAAAAAATCATTTACAAGGCCTGTGGTAAGGCTTCGATTCATGTAATCGTTGCCGGGTATCGTAACGCAGTGAGGTTTCATTGCGGATAGCAGAGGAGAAGAAAATCAACACAGATTTAAGCGAATATTGAGTAGGATAGCCGTGCGGAAGCGTAACGAAAACGCTCGATTTCGTATCGTTTACTGTGTTATTTTTTTTTTTTTTATTTAGCGCGTAGGTATGCTTTCGAGCTAACAACAATTATTGGGCCGGCTTGAACAACAATATAATCGTCTAGCAAAAGAGGACTTTCTCTCGCATAAAATCAACTTCTCTCTACACTCCTGGCCGTTTGCTACAACGATATGTGCTAAAAATGCTTCTATGCTTTTCATAGACGTTATTAGGAAATCGAAGTTGGGACTAGAAATTTCAGCCAACTGTTGCATGTAGTTATAATGTTCTAGGTATATTATACTTAGTTTACCCCTCAATGATGAAACCTGTTTTCTATTGTTTTCCCTTTTCTTTTCAGAGTAGAGCTACAAAGCACAATAGAAATGCCACTGTTCGCCACAGCGAGATCTAAGCCATATGTGGCGTTTTCGATTTTAAATGAATCTTGTCGTAACAAAGCAAATAAAGTTAGAAGTTTTCTAGAATCACTCATTTGATAAAAGCTTCTCAGACGCCGATTTCAGCTGTTCCTCTTACAAAGAGCGACGCCAGCATCATCGTCACCTGTGCTGGGGAAGGCCGTCTTGGTTACAAGCTGTCCTGAAGGACGAATCATACTTATCGTTAGTGCCTGTCTGCCATAGCAAGCTCATTCTTTTCATATACAGCGCTGCTTACCCTGAACGACTCCTGCGTGTTTCATGATGTTTTCACTTACCTAGCTGCCAGTTTACAACATGATACGTTTCTATGAGCGAGAACGTGTTCTTACGTTACATTCCTGGTGACTTATAAGTGGTTAGCCAATCACCGTAAAGGGATGGTTAAATATGTGTCACATTGTCTTCCGTTTCCGACTTGATACATTGTATGGAAAACGAAGAGAATACGAAAGGGAAGATCATGTCGTTCGGGTAATCGCTAGGTTTTAAGGAAGACGAGGCACAAACGGGTAAACGGCCGTGGATATCTATATGATCTCACTTTTGGTATCCCTTACGCTGCAGATATGTGGACTTTATTTTGGTTTCCACCGCACTGGCTGGAATTAGCAATGACATAACCTACACCGTTGAGGCCTCTTACTCTGACATTTTTTCGTACATGATTCTGAACTTCATATAGTCGCAGCGGTTCACTGTGCATTTCGCATAGCTCTTGTGTACATTGTGTACATCTGTATACGGCATTTGCTTTTGCTTGTACATTTACTTGATGGGTTACAGGCGGCATGTTGTTTGCTTGACTGACCGATGCGTTTTTAATCAATACATATTAGCATATTCCTTTTCGACGAACGACTGTCTACGCTGTTTAGCGGTGCGCGCACAACATCTACGGACGACTACAGACAGACGTGGCATGACTTAGTGTTTGCTGCTGTCAATTGATTCTTCAGTAAGAGTTCAATAGACACTGATGCATGCGGGTAGGATTACCCAGTTTTGTCTTTAATATTGGCTGATCCTCCACGACGTGGCGCAATCTTTTACGCGAGCTAAATTTGAAGAGGTCAATAGATAGATATCTATACACACAATGGCTGGTGTATGATTATATGATTTCGGCCAGAATGACGCAGCAAAGGTCGGCCGATATGGAATTGTTTTGCCATTGGACTTACCAACACTAACGTTGAACTATATACGTAAAACGTCAGATGCACAGTGTCTATAGGTAAAGTGGTTTCGGGTTTTTTTTGCCGCAAGCAGAAGTATTTAATTTGACTCTTTGGGCATCGGTAGGAAGACAACTAACTTACTAAATGGCCGAAATTGTACCCCAACTGATTTTTCGTATGACGCTATGTGCTGCGAATTTGGACAAGATTTGATATGCAGAGATTCTTCTCATTAAAATTGCTTCATTTTCTCAAATAGTCGCACGCTTTTCTGGTAGAAATTCTATAGGAATATGACCCTATTGTATTTGAAGCCCATTGTCTACAACGGGTTGGACAACAATAAAGCGACCCCCTATTTAGTAGCTCGTATCTAACATTGATGCTACACAGTTTACATCTTGCTACTGTGCATCGGTAGTGACTCAGCCGATTACGGTCTTGAAAATTGCGTCTCTGACGTCGTTGTAAAAGTCTATTCTACTCGTTTCAGGAATATGAAACGTAACAACGAGGAGACTCATCTAAGTCTCTGACGGCACCATGGTATTTTATAAGATAAAATGTAATGGCCCGTCAAAATTAAGCTGTAACAAATTATCCACCGCTTCACAATGCAACTTTTGGGTGTAGCTCGGGAGGCTGTGGCAAAATTATGCCTCTTATTATCAATATCAATTTCAATACTATAATGCCGAGTGTCGTCAGATCATCGTTTTGGCATATCTATCTAATAGACTGATGTAGGAAAACTACCGTACAAAATATGCTCGAGATATCTTCTCGGTCCTAATACTTTATTCTAGCACCTATTTAGTCAGGACGAATGATCGCCTTTTAGCTGTTGCCTTTAAATAGGTGGCCATACTAAAACACAAAGTAGAACTTTCTACATATTTCAGAATTATTCAGAAGTTTCGTTGCAAAAAAAGCCCCAGATGCATCCCCTTAAGACTAACGTACAGTTCAGAAAAGTCAGTCATGATTTTGCGCATTTTATGCAGGAATAATGTCCTCAATCACATTGTCAGTGTCAGCACATCTGTAACTTCAGCGCACCGAGCTATTTTTTGCGCCTTCCTAAAATCTTCAAGCTAGGCCTTCTCGTACTCAAGTAATTAAAGCCGTTAAATGTAGTCGTTCGATGCTCGGAAATGGTTCTCGTCTATAGTATAACCTAATGAAATGGAAAAATTTCATTTAAAACAGCAGTAGACAAACTGATGGTGTCCGGGCTATATAGCTATAAGTAACCTGAACTATCAGGAAGGTAACACAATCAGTCGTTTGCCCTATGGGATTTTGCACACATTTCCAAATTCATGGCAACTTTTCGTGTGCGCCAAACTCGTGTGCGTCTTGTTACTATTTTCTAAATATCGATGAAATACATTCACTGCATGATCTTCGAGCGTTTGCCCATTTTTGTATCATGATCCTAGCATACATGCCAGCTATATATGCATCTACCATGCATACTATTACATTAATTATACGATAGTCTGTATCTATTTAATAAATAATAACGAATAGCTTTCCCTGGACGCGTCATTGATTGACCACCTGTTTATTAAGCTAACCAAGCCTCACCATGTTTCCT
This sequence comes from Varroa destructor, assembly GCF_002443255.2. NCBI lineage: Eukaryota > Metazoa > Arthropoda > Arachnida > Mesostigmata > Varroidae > Varroa > Varroa destructor. Next base: position 21,569,522 of record NW_019211459.1, read on the forward strand.
TTAGGTGCTTTTTCGAGTGGCTGTGTATACATCTTCATATATGCATATATA